>NC_069506.1:171850745-172195745 GCF_027579735.1 Bombina bombina | reverse complement strand
GGTCTGTATGAAATTTGCAATGTGCAGAAGTAAGGATCCGGGCCGTCGCCATCCCCAAAAGAGAATGTAATGCCATCAGGTGCGGATCAGGGGGACTGATTGAGGACAATATTGCCAGAGTTCCTTTATACATGCCTGGAGAGAGTATTTTAGGTGCTGGTGCCATGACTGAAACAGTTGAAGAGTGTGGATTCTCCTCAGTAGCATTTGTCTCCAGATCGACTGCAGTAGCTTCCGTAGCATTAGAGCTTGACAGAGGTCCCCCATATGCATCTGGGGGAATACTTCTAAATACTGGTGCTGCGGCTCTATCAACTGGGGAATGTGAAGCCTCCCCGTCGGGATCAGTCTCCAAACTGATCATGGCAGGTTTTGTGGTGCGAGAGTTCCCAGCAGCTATGATGCACGGCCCATGATAGTCCCTATGTCCAGAGATATCCAAAGATTGTTTATGATCAGGTTTCGCTGCCGAAAATAATCTGAGGAGCAGTCCTTCCATACCTTCCTTGTGTTCTCTCAAGGCCTGCAGTATCCAGAACTCCCATCTGTTCAGCGCCTCCTCAATGCTAGGAGGGCCGGAACGGCATTGGGCAGACATCTCTTTTCAAATATAAGTAAGCCTTCATTTGGGTTGGGTTGTGATAGCAAAGAAACAGTCACTTTTTGACTGTACTAGTCAGCTGTTAGGCTGGGGGGGGGTGCCGAGAGCCGTAGTGTGTCCGCCGCCAACAAGGCCTCAGCGGTCTAGTTCCAGAGCCTACCGTCATAAAAACACCAAGTTGGGTATCATTAAACTCATCAGATCGCACTGCTGATGAATATAGTAAGTTTGTGGCTGGATGGTTCGGTGTTGTAAGCAGAGGTAGGCAAGGTGTCCGTACACGGACACTGGTGTCCGTGACTGGCCCTTGCAGTGTCCGCCACCCATTTTGCGGAGGGGAGGGAGGAGTAGGACAGATGAATGCTGGTTCTCACTCCTCCTTGACCCAAGCGGCGCCATGCTTAGTAGCGGGAAAGTGAGGGAAGAAGTAAGCTGCCTGCAGTCAACTAACCGTGAGTCGTGACCCATCCCAATTCCTTGATCTGTGCGGCAGCGTGGTGCTGGTGTCTGTGTGTAGAAGACTGCTGCCTACTCTGACAAACCTTACGTAACCAAGTAGGTAACCAACCATGATGATCATGCAATTAACATCAAGGTGGGTGGGTTTGGTCAGGAGTTGCAGACTCTCAATATAACCAAAAAATAATAAAAGGTAATACCACAAGCAGTCTTTATATAAATGTTATTTTAAACTTGTTTGATTAGATGACTAATTTGTACTTGTGGAACTAGACCAGGGGCGTCCAACGTGCAGCCCATTTGACAGCAAAGTGTCGCTCTCCTGACTTATAGAAACATTGAATATGTCGGCAGATAGGAACCATTCGGCATATCTAGTCTGCCCAATTTTCTGAATACTTTCATTAGTTCCTGGCCTTATCTTATATCTAGCATAACCTTATGCCTATCCCATGCATGTTTAAACTACTTCAATGTCTCTACCACTTCTTCTGGATGGCTATTCCACCGTGTATCCACTACCCTTTTTGTAAAGAGAGTGTTTTTGGATGTTTTTAATTTGAAATGTACCTTGGTGTCCTTCACTAACGTCTGTACTTTGGAAAATGTCCGCCACAGCCTCGGTCCGTGCCTATCCCTGGTTGTAAGGATAATCGGCGGATTATCTGTAGTGTGTCAGGAGCCCCTGAAAATGCGACCAAACATGTCCGCTGCCTAGACACGCCCCCCTGAAAGATAATTTTTTTATAGAACACTTACTCTGGTGAGCTGAGGAAATTTTGAGTTAAAATATCTTCCTTTTTTACATAGAGATGATCAGGTGATATTATTCTGTCAGCTTTTAACAGTTATGCTGCATCACTTTCAAGTGATTTAGCATATAAATATTATGTCCCTTTAAGTGTTTATGACTCATGTTATTATAGTCTAGGTATATTTGGATTTGCATCTAGAGAAATGTGCATCAGTCACTAAATACTATTCTGATGTTTTAGTAGCTACCGTGTATACTATTTTTTATTGTTTAACATAAAATTATAAGCTTTGTGATTATTCCCATGAAGCTGCATCCCCTTAGTAATATATTATTGTTATTATTGCTATATAAATCTATACTTTTAATATAAATAATATAGATTAATTCATAAAACCATTTTCTAAAAGCAAGAAATATGTGCTTTTTTTTCTTCCTTATGGATTTGTTGCTTGATTAACCAGTATTCTAATGGCACTATTTGCTCTTTGTGTATTTAAAAACTAAAACTGTGTGAAGATGCTGAGAGAGGTTTTGGAAGCTCAAAGCATCATCTGTGTCAAAAACGTCTGAGTAAGGATGCAAACCATGGTGTATGAACATGAGACATCTCCGTGGCAACCCTTCCCCTGATCCATTACCCAGCTGTGTTACAGCGCAAGACACTCCCCAAAGGAATACATAGCTGCTATTTAGAGGGCCCATAGAAATAAAAATGGGTTCCAGATATAGAAAACACAGATGAGTCCAAACATTAAAAACAATAAAAGGTGTATGTGTTATTCTATGCTATCAAACATTACTTAAAGTGACATGGTACTAAAATATTACTTGTCAATCAATATATCATTCAATCTATTAATGATAAGTGATAGATGACACAGATAATAATTTCTGACCTTTGGCTGGTATTGTCAGTGTGATTTACCAGTGATCACAATCATAAAATGCTTCTAAACCTGCCTAAATATTATTTTCCAGAACTGTGATGCATAGCTGCAATTAGGGGGCTTCTAATTACCAAAACCTATTGCAAACCCATATGTCTGGTATTCCTGAGCACAGGAGATTGTAAAAAAAGATTTTAAGATAATGTGTCTTATGACTACAGTGTATGTGTAATTTAAGTGAGAATCCCAGTTTGTGAAAACGTTCTTTTATATGATTGCATTTGGCATACATTTTATGGCAAACTGGTTTTGCATTAACTACCAAAAAAATGGCCTAGCTTACTACTTGATTTGTCTACTATAAATATGTATAAATATATATATATATATATATATATATATATATATATATATATATATATATATATATATATATATATATATATATATATATATATATATATATATATATATATACAGGGAGTGCAGAATTATTAGGCAAGTTGTATTTTTGAGGATTAATTTTATTATTGAACAACAGCCATGTTCTCAATGAACCAAAAAAACTCATTAATATCAAAGCTGAATAGTTTTGGAAGTAGTTTTTAGTTTGTTTTTAGTTATAGCTATTTTAGGGGGATATCTGTGTGTGCAGGTGACTATTACTGTGCATAATTATTAGGCAACTTAACAAAAAACAAATATATACCCATTTCAATTATTTATTTTTACCAGTGAAACCAATATAACATCTCAACATTCACAAATATACATTTCTGACATTCAAAAACAAAACAAAAACAAATCAGTGACCAATATAGCCACCTTTCTTTGCAAGGACACTCAAAAGCCTGCCATCCATGGATTCTGTCAGTGTTTTGATCTGTTCACCATCAACATTGCGTGCAGCAGCAACCACAGCCTCCCAGACACTGTTCAGAGAGGTGTACTGTTTTCCCTCCTTGTAAATCTCACATTTGATGATGGTTCTCAATGGGGTTCAGATCAGGTGAACAAGGAGGCCATGTCATTAGATTTTCTTCATTTATACCCTTTCTTGCCAGCCACGCTGTGGAGTACTTGGACGCGTGTGATGGACGCATTGTCCTGCATGAAAATCATGTTTTTCTTGAAGGATGCAGACTTTCCTGTACCACTGCTTGAAGAAGGTGTCTTCCAGAAACTGGCAGTAGGACTGGGAGTTGAGCTTGGCCCCACAAGCTCATCTTTGATGATACCAGCCCAAACCAGTACTCCACCTCCACCTTGCTGGCGTCTGAGTCGGACTGGAGCTCTCTGCCCTTTACCAATCCAGCCACGGGCCCATCCATCTGGCCCATCAAGACTCACTCTCATTTCATCAGTCCATAAAACCTTAGAAAAATCAGTCTTGATATATTTCTTGGCCCAGTCTTGACGTTTCAGCTTGTGTGTCTTGTTCAGTGGTGGTCGTCTTTCAGCCTTTCTTACCTTGGCCATGTCTCTGAGTATTGCACACCTTGTGCTTTTGGGCACTCCAGTGATGTTGCAGCTCTGAAATATGGCCAAACTGGTGGCAAGTGGCATCTTGGCAGCTGCACGCTTGACTTTTCTCAGTTCATGGGCAGTTATTTTGCGCCTTCGTTTTTCCACACGCTTCTTGCGACCCTGTTGACTATTTTGAATGAAACGCTTGATTGTTCGATGATCACGCTTCAGAAGCTTTGCAATTTTAAGAGTGCTGCATCCCTCTGCAAGATATCTCACTATTTTTGATTTTTCTGAGCCTGTCAAGTCCTTCTTTTGACCCATTTTGCCAAAGGAAAAGAAGTTGCCTAATAATTATGCACACCTGATATAGGGTGTTGATGTCATTAGACCACACCCCTTCTCATTACAGAGATGCACATCACCTAATATGCTTAATTGGTAGTAGGCTTTCGAGCCTATACAGCTTGGAGTAAGACAACATGCATAAAGAGGATGATGTGGTCAAAATACTCATTTGCCTAATAATTCTGCACACAGTGTATATATATATATATATATACACACACAGGTGGCCCTCGGTTTACGCTGGTTCAGAATAACAACCTTTTTTTTCTGTCATGGGCCTGCTATTAAATTGCATTGAAAAGCAGTGCACTAATTAAAATAGCCAGTAGGTGGAGCTGTCCGTTTGTGTTTCAGCAAAGTTAAAGGGACAGTCTAGTCAAAATTAAACTTTCATGATTCAGATAGGGCATGCAATTTTAAACAACTTTCCAATTGACTTTTATCATTAAATTTGCTTTGTTCCCTTAATGGTATTTTTGAAAAGCTAAACCTAGCTAGGCTCAAACTGATTTCTAAACCGTTGAAAACCGCTTCTTAGCTCAGAACATTTTGAAAGTTTTTCACAGTTAGACAGTACTAGTTCATGTGTGTCATATAGATAACATTGTGCTCACTCCCGTGGAGTTATTTAGGAGTCTGCACTGATTGGCTTAACTGCATGTCCATCAAAGCACTGAGATAAGAGGGCAGTCTGCAGAGGCTTAGATACAAGGTAATTACAGAGGTAAAAAGTATATTAATATAACAGTGTTGGTTATGCAAAACTGGGGAATGGGTAATAAAGGGATTATCTATCTTTTTTAACAACAAAAATTCTGGTGTAGACTGTCCCTTTAAGCAGGTTTAACAGCCTGAAATTGATCTGTGTACACAGATCAGACCAGATCTATCGAGCAAGATTTAGCAGCCACTTCCCTATTA
Source organism: Bombina bombina (assembly GCF_027579735.1). NCBI lineage: Eukaryota > Metazoa > Chordata > Amphibia > Anura > Bombinatoridae > Bombina > Bombina bombina. The sequence goes on along the minus strand of NC_069506.1, from coordinate 172,190,305 downwards.
TCTTCCTGTCCAGCTGCTTGAGGTGAGGGTGCCTAACTGCCTATTAATCAATATTATCTAACATGCTAACAATGCAGAGAACTGTTAGCAGAAAAATGCAAGTAAAAAAACATTTTTGTTCATTAAACTTAGTTTGATGATGCAATCTGTTGTGTAATTATTTTATTAGGTGCTGTTAGCAAATGTTTTGTGGTTTTCAAACCTGTCCTCGGGCCTCCCTAACAGGCCACATTTTGAGGATATCTGAACTGGAGCACAAGTGAAACAATCAGCTGATTAGTAAACATGGTTAGTTTAAATGCTCTCATCCAGGTTAATCCTGAAAACCTGGCCTGTTGGGGAGGCCTGAAGACATGTTTGAAAACCAGTGGCCTAGATCAATACCTTGGGTTATCTAATTTTAAATTATATCTAGTTTTGTTGATGACTTTTGAGGCTTTGGGTAGTTATATGACATACCAAATGAGAGCTACCCCACTGCACAGTTTTAAAACATGATATACATCACTGCGTATACAGACCTTAAAATGATCAAAACTAATACAATTATTATACATGTTTGGTCTTAGATGCCAATGAACAAATTTTGAGATTTATTTCTATAGTTGTTTAGCTACCGTCTCTTACTATGACGTCCCTTATATCCATATCCTTTATAACTTATGTTGAAAATGATGGGCAATTCCAGATTTGTCTCTTATGATAATAATATGTACGCATTTGGATGTGTGTGTTTGTTTAGCGTGTTTAGTATGTGTGGTATGTAGTATGATTAGTGTTTGTGTATTGTAAGTATACTATCTGTAGTGTGAGTCCATGTAGTGTGTGTGGTGTGTAATATGTTTAGCGTATGGGTGTGCATTTTGGTTATTACCTTTAAAAGTACTGCGCACAAACTTGTCAAATTAGATTTATTTAAGGAAAGCCTTTCATTGACAGGAACAAAATAACTGTGCTGTGCCTCTAGTCGTGTTGTCTAGAATCCTGCTACATGACTGCACACAGATAGCTGTTGCTGTGTTCTGTACAGAAATTGGTGTTTAGTGGTTTGGAACAACAGACAACGATTAAGCCCATAACTGCTAAAGCGATAACAAGGGTCAAAACACAACCAAACCTAATAACTGACCATACTCTTTAACAGAACAAAGATTAATTTCCCAAACTGTCAAAAGATCAACTCTGGGAGTTATAGGGTTAATAATATGGGGAGGTCATATGATCTGAGTTCAACTTATCAGATTTCAATTGTTTGGAGATGAAAAGTCACCATTGCAGTTACATTGGAATAAGAAAGTAGTTTGTATTAGTCTGTATCACCTGCAAGAAATCCAGTTAGACATAGGGTTTCCAGTTGTAATATTTCAAATTACTAAATGTCCTATAGGTGACTGGGCATATGTGGTAATTGGCTGTCACACAATGTCCCCCTGAAAGCTCAACCTTAAACCCCTCTTGATCCCACCATGTAGGTTTTCCCAACTGAGCAGTAATTTTATTTCCTTGGTTGCCAGTAACACACAAGCCCTTGACTGACAGGAGCGCACACAGAGCAATGATTTTACAACCCATGGCTGCATGTAACACATATAATAGAAAATGCAAACTTCTTTTGAGTCATATTTGTTAATCACAGAGATATAGGGGGCTCTTTACATTTAGCTGACTTGATTGAAGCTTGCATAAATGTTTCCTGGTGAGGTACAAAAAAGCAAAATATGCCCATATAATAAACATACACACACTCCAGACTGATAACTTATAAATGAAAATAGAAAGAGCATAACATTTTATTTATTATTTAGTGCTTTGTTTATTTAAACTGTTGAATTATACAGTTTTAAAGAACAAAAACATAATAAAAAATAAGCACAAAAGAACCAGTATAATCTAACCTTTACATATAAAGTCTAAAACAGCTAACAGTACATTACCTAAAACATCCCTTTATTTGTGCTATTGCCAAAACTTTTAACAAACTATTCCAGTATGTGAAAAGGAGGGCTCTGCTCAGAAAGTGTTAACATAGTTCATTGCTATTAATCAATAAATGGGATAATTTTTCTGCTGTTAATAAGGTGGTGGGAGAGGAAATCCTCCCTACATGGCCCATAACATACAGAATGGAGGAGGGGGCATGAACTCATGCAACACTTTCTGCCTTCCAGGAAGCTCACTGCCAACCACTGTACAATGCATGTTGGGAATTAGAGTCCAGAACTGCAGTGGCACAATACTGAGAGGGAAATAGTGAACTACAAAATACAGAAAGTTATGTAACTCCCAGAATACTGTGCTTCTTCCTCTTAAATGGAGCTACAGAGGAAAGAAAAGAAAATGAACATTAAAGGGACAGTCAACACCAGAATTGTTGTTGATTAAAAAGATAGATAATCCCTTTATTATCCATTCCCCAGTTTTGCATAACTAACACAGTTATAATAATACACTTTTTACCTCTGTAATTACCTTTTATCTAAGTCTCTGCAGACTGCCCCCTTATCTCAGTTCATTTGACAGACTTGCATTTTAGCCAATCAGTGCTCACTCCTTGGTAAATTCACATGCATATGCTCAATGTTATCTATGTGAAACACATGAACTAATGCCCTCTAGTGGTGAAAAACTGTCATAATGTTTTCAGACTAGAGGCTGCCTTCAAGGTCTAAGAAATTAGCATATGAACCCCCTATGTTTAGCTTTCAAATAAGAATACCAAGAAAGCAAAACAAAAATGGTGATAAAAATAAATTGGAAAGTTGTTTAAAATTGCATGCCCTATTTGAATCATGAAAGGTTTTTTTGGACTTGACTGTCCCTTTAAATTGGCAGTTTGTACTCCAGGTGGGGAGGAAAATCCAGGCATATGCCCCCCTCCCCCCTCCCTTGTGGACCCATGTGGCTTACACTTAGGGGACTTTAAAAATAATTACATTTAAGTGTCCATTATTTTTGTTTTAGATTTTACTGGACAGCCTGCTAAAATACTGCATTTCTAAATGAAAGGGCACATTTTGAGTGATATTTATGCTACGTTTAATAGGGTATAGAGGCTTTAGTGAGACACAGAAACTTTGGGGGAAATACTAGTGGAGAGTGTTAAAGGTGTATTAGTTTTTAAAACCACAGCTGTGATTTATCGGGTTTTAAATATATTCTTTGTCCCATTATCACGTTTTAATATCCTAGATTAAAGGACATATTTAAAGGGACAGTCTGCACTAGAATATTTATTGTTTTAAAATATAGATAATCCCTTTATTACCCATTATCTAGTTTTGCATAACCAACACTGTTATAGAAATACACTTTTTACCTCTGTGATTATCTTGTATCTAAGCCTCTGCAAACTGCCCCCTTATTTCAGTTCTTTTGACAGACTTGCATTTTAGCCAATTGGTGCTGGCTCCTAGGAACTCCACGTGCGTGAGCACAGTGTTATCTATATGAAACACATGAACTAACACCCTCTAGTGGTGATAAACTGTCAAAATGCCCTGAGCTAAGAGGAAGCCTTTAAGGTCTTAGAAATTAGTATATGAGCCTCCTAGATTTAGCTTTCAACTAAGAATACCAAGAGAACCAAACAAAATTGGTGATAGAAGTAAATTGGAAAATTGTTTAAAATTACATGCCCTATCGGAATAATGAAAGTTTGATTTGGAGATTTGGACTAGACTGTCCCTTAAACAGAAAACATAACATTTTGTAACACATTTAGCTTTATTTAAAAAAGGCTATATAACAACAAACTGTGTCAAGCATAGTCTGTAAATATTTAATATATGGAATGTTTTAAAAATCAGGCTGATTTGCAAAGGTGCAATAGATCACAGTAGCAGAAATAAAACTACACTATTTAAACAAACTTAAAGGGACAGTCTTTCAAGATTCAGATAGGGCATGCAATTTTAAACAACTTTCCAATTTACTTTTATCATCAAATTTGCTTTGTTCTCTTGGTATTCGTTGATGAAGGCTAAACCTAGGTAGGTTCATATGCTAATTTCTAACCCCTTGAATAACACCTCTTGTCTCAGTGCATTTGGATAGTTTTTATAGCTAGACAGCACTAATTCATGTGTACCATATAGATAACATTGTGCTCACTAGGAGTGTTTGTGCTTTGGAGTTACCTAGGAGTCAACACTGATTAGCTAAAACATAAGTCTGTAAAAAGAACTGAAATAAGGGGACAGTCTGCAAAGGCTAAGATACAAGGTAATCACAGAGGTTATGCTCTGGAACATGGGTAATAAATGGATTATCTATCTTTTTAAGCAATAACAATTCTGGAGTAGACTGTCCCAATCCACAGTAATTAAAACGTCACTTTCCCAATAGCTTATCGTATTCACTTCCTACTTGCTCAACCACCTGAGAAGTAGTATTCATATCTGCTGCCAGGTATAGTAGCTTCTTTATAAACCTCTATGAGCAGCCTCTGTCTTGGACACCAAATCAGGGATTTTTTTTCCTTTCCAGCATGTATTCAAAACATACACAATGTGATTTAAACTGAGAATCTGTGTGAATCAATGAATCAGAGTTTTGGTTTGAGCCTGTCAAGCACAAGGCTGTAGGTCATATCCATTGGTATCCTAGTCTTGCCCATCCTCTAAGTGCACACAATGCATAAATAATGTCACTTAGAAAGCAGTGAAGAACATGTCCACATTCTACTTTCCTATGCTTGAACTGACACTTCATACTATTTTTTTAATATTAATACTTTTAACATTATTGCTTGGCCTTGCATTTGAAATGCTCTATGTAGTTTTCAAATATGATTTTTTTGGTTCTTACCCTTTTTAACACTGATATATTTATAGTGATATTTTTTTATTTTTTTTTATTTTAAATATTTTTATTGAGGATGAAAGTAGACATACATAGATTGTGACATATAATAGTACAAACAAATAGATGGTATGTTCCAAGGCAATGGAATGGCATAAGAGTAAATAACTGCATACATGGACAATAAAATAGAAAACAACTCAGCCTATATATCTAAGTAGTTGTGATATGCTAAAATAAAACAAAAACTATTCAAAACTAATCCTCAATTTTCTACCTCCTATGACAAAAAGTGAAGCCACTCTTGGACCTCTATTACATAAAAAAGAAAACTACAGGAGGGTTTTATTAATATCAGGTCCCTTATATACCTGTTAATTGAAATATAAATATGAATCTATGTGCAGAGATCACACAACAATACTTACTTGAAGGCAAGAACTGTCTGAGACATAAGCAAACATGTAGGATACAATAAAACCTCAGATTACTTTGAAGGTAGAATGCAAACTATAACCTATAACAATATACAGTCGCTTATGAGATTAGCTGCTAGGGTAATATGCTCGTTGACTTTGCCCCACTGATGAGGATAGGACATATTCTTGACAGGTATATCATTTTATACGTTTGTTAAAGCTTCAAGTATTACCTGAGAGCAACAGCGGCCAGTCTAGAAGTGCCTGCACATGCTGCAACCAATTCATTAGCTGCTCCGTTGCCCCTAAATATTAAACCTTCTTAACGTGTAAAGAAATAAAAATAAACATTCTCATTATCAGTGAGTAGGATGTTAGTAGCGATTTCACTATCAACAGGCTAATAACTCTACTAACATAAAATATCAAGACAGGGTACTGGGATGTGAATAAATATATCAGAATGACAACTGGTTATTTAGGACATGTTTAAGATATATCATCTAGCCAATGTTAGTCCCAAATGCCAGATTGTAACTCCATCTTGGAAAGTCAATAGTTTAACCGACACCAAATTTATTGAGGCGGTAGCCGTATAGAGAATAGTCCTTCCATGTCCATAAATGTGGAGCCGATTGCCGGGTCTTCTGCCAGAATGGAGATGGGACAATGTCATCTACTGCAGTTCGCTGTATGTTCTTATGCCGTCTCCTCTGTGAGATAAGAGCTGCAAGATTCATACGGGCAAGTGAACTTGACTGCTTGTCATATGAATAACTCGGAGCTGCTCTTACAGCCCTGCTCTCCGCTAACAGGCTGGATGCACTAAATTCCCCTGAGGGCTGTGCTGTCGTTTGGTAGCGGAGATCTTCCGGCGGCGTCTGAGCTTGCTGTTCGGTCACCTCAATCTCAACCAAATCAGCGCCTTCTTGTTTGGGTTCTTGTTTCAGATCTAGTTGTATCTGTGGACGCGGTCCACAATGCGATGTCTTCACCCCTGACTCAAACAGGGCACAAAGGTCTCTCTCCAGCGCTGCAAAGCGATCTATCAGCAGCTGTGTCACTGTCGTCTCCCATGGACCCAGGCAATCCATGCTAGTATCGAAGCAACTCCAGGTCAGCTCGAGCCGTCCCCACAACAATAGCGAAATCAATTACTAGCCACAAGTGGGTTATAGCTTAAAGGTTTGAGGTATCAAAACGTCTCTATGCACTATCAATGTAGTTCTTCAGCGCAAATGGCTGATTAGTCTGACTTGTAGATCAGGAAAGTGGAGGGATAGATGAAGGTCTAGGCCTTTGTCAGGCCTCCGCTGCGTACCTTCTCTATTTCTGTTTGCTAGGCTGTAATTTTCAGATAGAAAGTACTCAAAGTAACTCCACAGATGTAAAGGAGCTTCAGATCCTCAGATACAAGCTTAGTGTGTGGAACAAAGGAGGGATAAACAACGGCTTTAACAACTCCTCAATCAGCCAAAATTAGCAAGCAGCCATCTTGGTCGCTGGTCGGACACGCCCCCCTATAGTGATATTTTTATTACTATTAATATTTCAGGGCACAGCATCATTACAATAATATGCATTTTCATCCACTAACCAGCACTACATATGTAGGGCTTGTTTGAAAAGCTTTAAAAATGGGGCACCAATAGATTATGCACCTGTGACTGTTCAGTAACAGGATTTTCATACATTACACAACCTACTGTGATAACCCTTCTAGACATGAATAGCTGTCACTACACAGCCATGACTTGACTCTCTACATAGTTTGACTGGATTGCCATTTAGCCCTCAATCAAAGTGACAAATCTGGTACAATCCTGAGACTTTTTCAGATAATTATACGACCAGTCAGTCAAGAGAAGAGTAATTGCATTTGCTCCAAACACCATCATTATGTTCAATTGGAGCAGCACTGGAGTATGCCAGCAGATGAGTAACTTTGACTTTGTATTTAAAGGGACACTAAACGCTCTAAGATTGTTACATTTCTAATTGTTACATTTCTAATTGACCACAGCAGGAGATATAAGGATAACAGCCTATTGTAACCTAGGATAATTTAGATACAAAATGGTGGTGCTTATTACTAAAATGAAACTAAAACTTTACACTTATGTTTTTAAATGTTTATAAAAGTAATAAATGATAATTAATAAAATAAAAAGTTTAAAAAAACACATCTGCATATTATTCTCTAGCTAATTTTTGCTTTGAATACATCATAATGTTTAGCATTTTGTTTTAGGATTTAGTGTCCTATTAACTGTAGGACTAGATCATAAGATGTTGATAGAAACAGAGCCAGAAAATAATTGTTTAGCCATTGTTTGGCCAATGAAAAGCAGAACAGCTCAAGCACTACTCTTGAAAAAAATCAAAAGACAACTATAAAATTATCAGTTTCTCTGGTTTTGCAATTTATAGCTATGTGTTTGAGTAAAATTAACATTTTTGTTTTATTTTATAAACTACTAACAACATTGATACCAAATTCCAAATAAAAATATTGTCATTTAGAGCATGTTTTTGCAGAAAATGGCAACTGGTCAAAATAATAAAAAATATTTTGTTTTCAGGCCTCGAATAATGCAAAGAAAAATAGTTCATATTCATTTTAAACAACACAATACGATTTTTTTTTAACTTAGCAAGACTTCAGAAATCTATATTTGGCTGAATTTCCAATTACAACTTTAATGCATCTTGGCATGTTCTCCACCAGTCTTTCTCATTGCTGTTGGGTGACTTTATGCCATTTCGGGCACAAATATTCAAACAGCTCGGTTTTCTTTGATGGCTTGTGACCATCCATCTTCCTCTTGAACATATTCCAGAGATTTCCAATGGGGTCCTGGTCTGGAGATTGGGCAGGCCATGACAGGGTCTTGATCTGGTGGTCCTCAACCCACATCTTGATTGACCTGGCTGTTCGACATGGAGCATTGTCCGTCTGAATAAAAAACAATCCTCAGAGTTGGGGAACATTGTCAGAGCAGAAGGAAGCATGTTTTCTTCCAGGATAACCTTGAATGTAGCTTGATTCATGTTTCCTTCACAAAGATAAATCTGCCCGTCAAAAGCCTTGCTGAAGCACCCCCAGACCATCACCGATCCTCCTCCAAATTTCACAGTGGGTGTGATCCAATGTGTCTTGTAGGCCTCTCCAATCCTCTGTCTAACCATTAGATGACCAGGTGTTGGGCAAAGCTGAAAATTGGACTCATCAGAGAAGATGACCTGCAATCAGGCAGATTTATCTTTGTGAACGACTTTTCTCATCAAGCAATGTACTAGACAAAGGATTTACCATATCAATAGAGACTGCTGCCCACAGAGAGAGTAATTTATATACAACTTTACCCTTACCTAACTAATGTGGATTGGGGTAAAAAATTATAAGTGGTTTGGCACACAGCACATTTACTGTGTTTTTTTTAATAAATGGTTTTACGCTATTGGATTCTTGTTGCTCCTTCTTTGTCACATGTATGCCTGGAAGCCTAATAGAAAGAGCTAAAATAGACTACCAACTCCAAGAAGCACAAAGTGCAGCCGGACAACCGTGAGAAGCGGACACTTCCCCCTCACAGGCCTAGGATTCCCTTTGCCTTATAGGGTTGAGATGGGGTCTTGTAAGTAGAACACTTTACTCTTTTCCTGCAATGCATACTTATATATGTGTACATTGGGAAAGTGTTTGGTTATGAACTAACAGCATTACAATATGGCTTGGAAAATCAAACTGACTTTTCTTAAAGGACCAGTCAACACAGTAGATTTGCATAATCAACAAATGCAAGATAACAAGACAATGCAACAGCACTTAGTCTGAACTTCAAATGAGTAGTAGATTTTTTTTCTGACAATTTTAAAAGTTATGTCTTTTTACACTCCCCCTGTACCATGTGACAGCCATCAGCCAATCACAAATGCATACATGTACCATGTGACAGCCATCAGCCATTCACAAATGCATACACACTTATTCTTGCACATGCTCAGTAGGAGCTGGTGGCTCAAAAAGTTTAAATATAAAAAAACTGCACATTTTGTTAATGGAAGTAAATTGGAAAGTTGTTTAAAATAGCATGCTCTATCTGAATAATGAAAGTTTCATTTTGATTGAGTGTCCCTTTAACTTTATTTAGTCTAATATTTACTTAGTGTACTACATAGAAGCAATGTGAAATCTATTGTACCTTGATTTTTATTTCAGTATTGTGTTGCATATGATTTACCCCACAGAGAATCAAAACATTTGTTTAAAAATGCTCTTGAAAAACAGAACATTTTAATGTTTTCACTAGAATGTTCCTTTAAAATTTATGTCAAGCACCAACATTGTACAAAACATATCTTCAGTTGCAGCATTCGTTACCATTTAAATATATTTAGCAAATTACTGCACTTTCACTCTAGAAGGAAACTAACATTTCTTAGCTGTATCCAATGTTTCTTTGTACTCCAATTTAATGAAGCACATCATATATTAATTCAAATGTGTATTGGCAAGTCACTAGTGACTATTAGCCCTTATTTGAATGCATTGCTTTTCTGTGCTGAGAATATTTTAGTTACAATAGAATGGAGAATATTTTAGTTACAAAAGAATGAATCAAGAAATGATGTGCTCTAAAAAATGAAATCTGCTTCATGCTGTATTGACTGTCTGATAGCATCCATTGCTAACTTCTGTTCAGAAGTGTTAGGGCTTAAAGAGACATTAAACACTAAAGCGTAGATTACAAGTGGAGAGCAATATTAAATTTTAGCGAGTGCGATATTTGCACTCCACTCAGTAATACCAGAGCACGTAAATGTAAATTGCCTGGAAGCCTTGTGCTCACGAGAGCGAACTTCCATAGGCTCCAATTGGAGCCTAATTCTCATGCCGCTAGACACGGCAAATCACCTAGTGCAGGGGGCAATTCATGCAGCGTTGGGCAGAAAAAGAAATATATACAAATATATTTATGGGTTAATATGTGTATATACATATATTAACACATAAATATATATGTATATAATCATATAGATATATATTTACAGTAAAAACACAGTCCCCATTCACCTCAATGTAAAGGCACTTTCAGTGCCACTTATTTTTTTCAAACACCCCACACCTCCTCACTTTAACCCCTTTATAAAAAAAAAGAACTGTCCTCTTTATTTGGGGGCAAAGGGAGCACATTTTTTTCATTTGACCTCTGGTTAATTGTGCTAAGTGCTAAGTGAAGCTGTGAGATTGCGGGAGCATTAACCAGCCACTTGTAATGGTTGGTTATTTAACGTGTGCCAGTAAACGGGCAAATTTGCCCCTTTATGGTTGAACATTAAAATAGTGCTCCACAATATAGCTCTAAATATATCATTGATGGGAAAGTGTATTCAGATTAAAGATTAGCCTGAAAATAATATGTACTGTACATGATTTTTTTTCAAATAATATTGGTTTAAATATTGAAATAATAAGGGTCAAGTTTTAATGTCCATAAAGCAGTCATATTGTAACTTAAGTTTCCTTTTATGTTTAGGCCATTTGGGATGCTTATAAATATCTTACTAGACTGTGCAAACAATCACCTAGACTACAAGTTTTGCGTTAACAGGGGTGCAGTGCTAACGAGCAGTTTATGCTCACCGCTCACTTGCAGACAGCGCTGGTATTATGGGTTTTTTGAAACCCGGCGTTACCCGCAAAAAAGTTAGTGAAGAGCAAAATTTTGTTCCACATCTCACCTCAATACCAGCACTGCTTACGGTAGCAGTGAGCTGCTAAAACGTGCTTGTGCACGATTTCCCCATAGGAATCAATGGGGGAGAGCCGGCTGAAAAAAAGGCTAACACCTGCAAAAAAGCAGCGTTCAGCTTCTAACGCAGCCCCATTGATTCCTATGGGGAAATACTTTTTATGTCTACACCTAACATCCTAACATGAACCGCGAGTCTAAACACCCCTAATCTTACACTTATTAACCCCTAATCTGCCGTCTCCGACATTGCCGACACCTACATTATATTATTAACCCCTAATCTGCCGCTCCGGACATCGCCGCCACCTACATTATACTTATGAACCCCTAATCTGCTGCCCCAAACATCGCCGACACCTACATTATATTTATTAACCCCTAATCTGCCACCCCCAATGTCGCCGCAACCTAACTACATTTATTAACCCCTAATCTGCCGCCCCCAACGTCGCCACCACTATAATAAAGTTATTAACCCCTAAATCTAAGTCTAACCCTAACCCCCCCCTAACTTAAATTTAATTTAAATAAATCTAAATAAAATTAATACAATTCACTAAATTATTCCTATTTAAAACTAAATACTTACCTATAAAACCCACCCAATCCCCCCTTAAAAAAGCCTAACACTAACCCCTTGAAGATCACCCTACCGTGAGACGTCTTCACCCAACCGGGCAGAAGTGGTCCTCCAGACGGGCAGAAGTCTTCATCCAAGCCGGGCAGAAGAGGTCCCCCAGACGGGCAGAAGTATTCATCCAGATGGCATCTTCTATCTTCATCCATCCATCCGGCGCGGAGCGGGTCCATCTTCAAGACATCCGACGCGGAGCATCCTCTTCTTTCTTCATCCGACGACTGAATAAAGGTTCCTTTAAATGACGTCATCCAAGATGGTGTCCCTTCAATTCCCATTGGCTGATAGAATTCTATCAGCCAATTGGAATTAAGGTAGAAAAAATCCTATTGACTGATGCAATCAGTCAATAGGATTGAGCTCGCATTCTATTGGCTGATTGGAACAGCCAAAAGGACTAAACATGGACTTTATCCTATCCCAGAAAATCTGAAGCTATCCCATTGTATACAGAGTCCAAACCAAAGAGGCTTGTTCCCTGTATTGTTCTTCCATTGTAATGTACTATATGTAACCGGGCCATCCATTTTTTTATATTCTGTGTACATTCTTTGTACATCCCATTTTTTTCATTCATTATTCAATAAAGCTTGTTTAAAAAGAAAAAAACATTTTTTTTTTAGCAGAAGCAATATCCCAACACACATGCAAACTACCCATAATGCCCCATTCAGATCCCTTGGAGAGACATAAACACATCTTTATGGTTTTGGAGCAACACAGGATAATTGAATACATTTCACCTACTAGCATCAATACACACTGTTAAAAGTGATCAATCAACACACTGCCACTTCAGCCTGTGATGTAATTGTGTCCATTTGTTTAAAAATTACAATATTGTGATATTATTGAGGCAAATTATGATTTTGTGGTGGTTTTATGAGGCAGCAATTTTGTGCTTGATGGGTATTATTGTTAGAAGCATTTTAGGATTGTGATCACTGGAAAAACATACTGACAATATTAGCTAATATTCAGAAACTTTTTCAAGGTTGTGATCAGTTATATTGTGGTATCCTTTTTTGAAAGAGCAGTAATACATTACTGGGAGCTAGCTGAACATATTGGGGTCCATTTATTACGCTGTGCATGCTGCTTTTGAGCTCCTGCTGTTTCTTAACTTCTCTGCCAGTCCTGAACTGACAGTTTAAAATCACCCTGGACCAGTCCAACCAGGGTGATTGACAGCCCCTGCTCTGATGTGATTGGCTGCATAAGAGCAGGGGGAGGTTTTGCATAAGCAGCTTTTTGTGCAGTGATAATGGGGGCCAGCACTACGGAGCCCATTAGCTGCAATACCTAATTGGGAACCTGTCCACCTGCACATTAATAAATTGAGCCTATTGGGTAAGCTTAAGACAAGAGGCATTTATGTGCAGTCACTAATCAGAAGATAGCTTAGTGCACTGCTGCTCCTGAGACTACCTAGGTATGCTTTTAAACAAAGGATACCAAGAGCCGAACCAAATTTGATAAATTGTAACTTTACTGTCTCTTTACCATGATTTTGTCATCTCCATTTTTGAAAAACATTTTTTTATTTTTTATTTAAATTGGCACTAAGAAACTTTGTGAATTTGTATGCTGGTGATATGCCCATAAAAGTTAAGTAGACTGATCATCAGCTGTAAACAGTGTAGCCAAATGGAAGTATGTGGGTGTGTCACCCTTCCAGAAATCATGTAGAATGAAAAATTAAGATATATGTTTCAGTTACAAATATCTAATGTTAAGTGTGAATTTATATAGTTTATATATTTTGTAACTAAATATTCAATCCTTGGTGATATCTTTCTACTTCTTTCTTGTGTTTAAGTATCTGAAAAGCTGCACGGATATGGGTTTGAACCCTATGATGCTATATATACCACCCTTTAGAGGTCTTGGTGAAAACACTTGAGTAATACTGTTTGCCAGTCTCTGGTTTAAATACTATGATAATTCTTGGAAAACAGTTAAAATCAAAATCTTGTTATTGAAATAAATAAATGAAAGTAGCATATTTTTTCCACCTCTGGTTATATCTAAATAGACTCTATATTACAATTGCTGTAAGAGATGAGTGTTACCATAATATATGACAGGCTATAAGTTATAATGCTCTGTTTGTAATTTAGAAAAGCAGGTGTAATCTGATTTAAATAACCTCTGGAAGATTCCCTGGAGAATGATTACATTTCTAAAGGATTTGATACATGGCATCAGATTTGCAATACTCTTTCTCTAATGAGCAAACACAGGCCTGCTGGGCTGTGTTCTGTTATAAAAAGATTACAGCATGACATCACTAGCCACTGAATAACACATGGCATAATTAACATTAAATTGCAAGTCACATGACTAAGTGTGAAGGAACATCTTAGTCTATTTTTTATGATACAGTTCTCAGCTTCTGATATTTCCATCCTTCTTCCTGGTAGGTGTTAGTACAGTTGCTATAGTCAATGTTTTTTTTCACATGACACTCAGATAACATCTCAATTTTGTAGTTTCTTATTTATTGTACCTTTCCAAAAGATATATTGATACAAGTGGAGCCTGTATAAATTGTTTCAAAAACATATTGCTTTCATGTGGCTGATATAATTGTGCATCCCATGAGGACAAGTGTGTTATTTACTTAGGCCTAGATTTAGAGTTTTGCGGCCAAAGGGGTGCGTTAGCTACGCGTGCTTTTTTCTGGCCGCACCTTTTAAATACCGCTGGTATTTAGAGTTCACAGAATGGCTGCGTTAGGCTCCAAAAAAGGAGCGTAGAGCATATTTACCGCAACTGCAACTCTCGATACCAGCAGTGCTTACGGACGCGGCCAGCTTCAAAAACGTGCTCGTGCACGATTCCCCCATAGGAAACAATGGGGCAGTTTGAGCTGAAAAAAACCCTAACACCTGCAAAAAAGCAGCGTTCAGCTCCTAACGCAGCCCCATTGTTTCCTATGGGGAAACACTTCCTAAGTCTGCACCTAACACCTAACATGTACCCCGAGTCTAAACACCCCTAACCTTACACTTATTAACCCCTAATCTGCCGCCCCCGCTATCGCTGACCCCTGCATATTATTATTAACCCCTAATCTGCCACCGCCGCTATCGCTGACCCCTGCATTTTATTATTAACCCCTAATCTGCCGCTCCGTACACCGCCGCAACCTACGTTATCCCTATGTACCCCTAATCTGCTGCCCCTAACACCGCCGACCCCTATATGATATTTATTAACCCCTAATCTGCCCCCCACAATGTCGCCACCAGCTACCTACAATAATTAACCCCTAATCTGCCGACCGGATCTCGCCACTACTCTAATAAATGGATTAACCCCTAAAGCTAACCCTAACACTAACACCCCCCTAAGTTAAATATAATTTAAATCTAACAAAATAAATTAACTCTTATTAAATAAAGTATTCCTATTTAAAGCTAAATACTTACCTGTAAAATAAACCCTAATATAGCTACAATATAAATAATAATTATATTGTAGCTATTTAAGCATTTATATTTATTATACAGGCAACTTTGTATTTATTTTAACCAGGTACAATAGCTATTAAATAGTTAATAACTATTTAATAGCTAAAATAGTTAAAATAATTACAAAATTACCTTAAAATAAATCCTAACCTAAGTTACAATTAAACCTAACACTACACTATCAATAAATTAATTAAATACAATACCTACAAATAACTACAATTAAATAAACTAACTAAAGTACAAAAAATAAAAAAGAACTAAGTTACAAAAAATAAAAAAATATTTACAAACATTAGAAAAATATTACAACAATTTAAAACTAATTACACCTACTCTAAGCCCCCTAATAAAATAACAAAGACCCCCAAAATAAAAAAATGCCCTACCCTATTCTAAATTAAAAAAGTTCAAAGCTCTTTTACCTTATCAGCCCTGAAAAGGGCCATTTGCGGGGCATGCCCCAAATAATTCAGCTATTTTGCCTGTAAAAAAAACATACAATACCCCCCCAACATTACAACCCACCACCCACATACCCCTAATCTAACCCAAACCCCCTTAAATAAACCTAACACTAAGCCCCTGAAGATCTTCCTACCTTATCTTCACCATGTCAGGTTCACCGATCCGTCCTCCGAAGTCTTGATCCAAGCCTCCGAAGTCTTCATCCAAGCCCAAAAAATATTCAGCGGCGGCTGAAGAGGTCCAGAAGAGGCTCCAAAGTCTTCATCCTATCCGGGAAGAAGAGGAGATCCGGACCGGCAACCATCTTGATCCAAGCGGCATCTTCTATCTTCATCCAATGACGAACGGCTCCATCTTGAAGACCTCCAGCGTGGATACATCCTCTTCTTCCGACGTCCAACTGAAGAATGAAGGTTCCTTTAAGGGACGTCATTCAAGATGGCGTCCCTCGAATTCCGATTGGCTGATAGGATTCTATCAGCCAATCGGAATTAAGGTAGGAAAATTCTGATTGGCTGATGGAATCAGCCAATCAGATTCAAGTTCAATCCGATTGGCTGATTGTATCAGCCAATCAGATTGAGCTCGCATTCTATTGGCTGATCGGAACAGCCAATAGAATCCGAGCTCAATCTGATTGAGCCTCTTCTGGACCTCTTCAGCCGCCGCTTGATAGAAGACTTCAGCCGCATTATGGATCGCCAGCCCCGGCTTGGGCTTGGATGAAGACTTCGGAGGCTTGGATCAAGACTTCGGAGGATGGATCGGTGAACCTGGCATGGTGAAATAAGGTAGGAAGATCTTCAGGGGCTTAGTGTTAGGTTTATTTAAGGGGGGTTTGGGTTAGATTAGGGGTATGTGGGTGATGGGTTGTAATGTTGGGGGGGGGTATTGTATGTTTTTTTTTTACAGGCAAAAGAGCTGAATTATTTAGGGCAACCCCCCGCAAATGGCCCATTTCAGGGCTGTTAAGCTAAAAGAGCTTTGAATTAATTTAGAATAGGGTAGGGCATTTTTTTATTTTGGGGGTCTTTGTTATTTTATTAGGGGGCTTAGAGTAGGTGTAATTAGTTTTAAATTGTTGTAATATTTTTCTAATGTTTGTAAATATTTTTTTATTTTTTGTAACTTAGTTCTTTTTTATTTTTTGTACTTTAGTTTGTTTATTTAATTGTAGTTATTTGTAGGTATTGTATTTAATTAATTTATTGATAGTGTAGTGTTAGGTTTAATTGTAACTTAGGTTAGGATTTATTTTACAGGTAATTTTGTAATTATTTTAACTATTTTAGCTATTAAATAGTTCTTAACTATTTAATAGCTATTGTACCTGGTTAAAATAATTACAAAGTTGCCTGTAAAAGAAATATTAATCCTAAAATAGCTACAATATAATTATAATTTATATTGTAGCTATATTAGGGTTTATTTTACAGGTAAGTATTTAGCTTTAAATAGGAATAATTTATTTAATAAGAGTTAATTTATTTCGTTAGATTTAAATTATATTTAACTTAGGGGGGTGTTAGTGTTAGGGTTAGACTTAGCTTTAGGGGTTAATACATTTATTATAGTAGCGGCGTGGTCCGGTCGGCAGATTAGGGGTTAATAATTGTAGGTAGGTGGAGGCGACGTTGGGGGCGGCAGATTAGGGGTTAATAAATATAATATAGGGGTCGGCTGTGTTAGGGGCAGCAGATTAGGGGTACATAGGTATAATGTAGGTTGCCGCAGTGTACAGAGCGGCAGATTAGGGGTTAAAAAAAATATGCAGGTGTCAGCGATAGCGGGGGCGGCAGATTAGGGGTTAATAAATATTGTGTAGGGGTCGGCGGTATTAGGGGCAGCAGATTAGGGGTACATAGGGCTAACGTTTTGAGGTTACTGAGCGCCCCCGAAAACCATTCTCTGTTTTATTTACATTTTCTCTGTCCAGGAGGAGGACAGTATTTCGGGAGGCAAAAAAGCGTTTTAAGTCCAGCGCTTTATACACTATAAACCCTTTATTTTCTGTACATAGGGATAACGTAGGTGGCGGCGGTGTACGGAGCGGCAGATTAGGGGTTAAACAATTTTAATAGAGTGGTGGCGATGTGGGGGGCCTCGGTTTAGGGGTACATAGGTAGTTTATGGGTGTTAGTGTACTTTAGAGCACAGTAGTTAAGAGCTTTATAAACCGGCGTTAGCCCAGAAAGCTCTTAACTCCTGACTTTTTCTGCGGCTGGAGTTTTGTCGTTAGAGTTCTAACGTTCACTTCAGCCAAGACTCTAAATACCGGCGTTAGAAAGATCCCATTGAAAAGATAGGATACGCAAATGGCGTAGGGGGATCTGCGGTATGGAAAAGTCGCGGCTGCAAAGTGAGCGTTAGACCCTTTCCTGACTGACTCTAAATACCAGCGGGCGGCCAAAACCAGCGTTAGGAGCCTCTAACGCTGGTTTTGACGGCTACCGCCAAACTCTAAATCTAGGCCTTAGTGAATCAGGAATGCTTGCAACATATTATTTCTCAAAACATATAATACATAAACTGCAGTACACAGAACCAGGAACTTTATGCATACCATGACATGTCATATATCGCTCGAGAGATAAACTGAAGGTGAGCTAAACTTCCTATCAAGTAGTGGAGTTCTATTCTTACTATTATAATATGGTTTTATATTGAAATATAAGTTAAAAACTCTGCAAACATACATACATATGTATATACTGTACATACACATATATATACATTGGGGCACACACACAAACACACACACAAACACACACACACACAAACACACACACAAACACACACACAAACACACACACACACAAACACACACACAAATACACACACACACTAACACACAAACACACACACAAATACACACACACACTAACACACAAACACACACACACAAATACACACACACATACTGTATATCCAGCACTTGGCATTTTTTACAATAAGAAACATTTATTATGAAATACTTTTTATTTTTAGTTTCAGAGAATTGGTTTGACATGGGCATTCCTTGAGCATATCTGAAGTGTCCTTACAGCGCTCCTCATCTTCTCTAAGAATTTTACCACAGAAGAATTTGTCTCACCAGCAAATAAGTCTCACAACTCAAAATACATTTATTAAACTTACAGAAAAAAATAATTTATATGCAACTAGAAGTTGTTAAACTGCACTGAGACATATTTTTTTTTTAATCTGTGTTGGTTGCTAAACCCAAATTTTTTTATTTCATGATTCAGATAGAGCATGTAATTTTAAGCAACTTTCTAATTTACTCCTATTATCATTTTCTTCATTCTCTTACTATCTTTATTTGAAAAGCAAGAATGTAAGCTTAGGAGCCGGCCCATTTTTAGTTCAGCACCTGGGTTGTGCTTGCTGATTAGTGGCTAAATGTAGCCACCAATTACCAAGCGCTTTCCGGAGTTCTGAACCAAAAATGGGCCAGCTCCTTATTTTAGATTCCTGTTTTTTCAAATAAAGATAGCAAGAGAATGAAGAAAAAATGATAATAGGAGTAAATTAGAAAGCTGCTTAAAATTGCATGCTCTATCTGAATCATGAAAGAAAAAAAAAATAGCGTTTAGTATCCCTTTAACCCCATCACCCGATCCGACGTATATGTACGTTGTGCGGTACTTTGGCTATCGTACCGCACCACGTCAAGTTAAGTTACAGCTGAGAGCTGGAGCTCCTGAAGCTTCAGGCATCTGCCGCATATGGAGCTGAAGCGCGATCGGTGCTCCGGCTTCATATGAGGGCAGATGCCTGATTATTACAGAGGGTGAAACTGTGTGTGTCACCGTCTGTAACGATCGTTGCTTGTGCCGGCGGGAGGTGAAGGCGGGTGGGTGGTTCAGCAGGGGAAGTGGGAGGGAGAGGGAGGGAGTGGGAGGACCCTACCTACGAAAGAATAAAATAAAGGGACAGGGAGGGATGGGGCAGCTACGCTACAGAAAAGAGGATCTGGGGGTGTGGGATCCCTAAACTAAAGATCCTGGGTGGGGGTTGGGTTGGGGGGACACTATGCTATGGAAAATATGCTAAAAATAATAAAAATATTAAATAATATATATATTTTTTTTTTAAAAAAAAGGTAGTTTATAGGTACTGGCAGACAGAGAGCTGTTTGGGGGGGGGGGGGGGGGTCCTACACTGCAAAAATTATACATATATATATAGATATATATATATATATATATATATATATATATATATATACATATATATATATATATATATATATATATTTTTTTTTTTTTTTTTTTTTAAAGTTTATTTTCATACTGGTAGACTGTCTGCCAGCACCTAAGGTGGAGGATACCAGTGGGGGGTGGGGGAGGGAAGAGAGCTGTTTGGGAGGGATCAGGGGGTAGGAAGTGTTAGGTGGGAGGCTAATCTCTACACTAAAGCTAAAATTAACCTTTTAAGGTACCTGATTAACACCTTCACTGACGGGAATAATAGAAGTGTGGTGCACAGCTGCAATTAGGTGCCTTATAATTACCAAAAAGCCATATTTGTCTGCTATTTCTGAACAAAGGGGATCCCAAAGAAACTTTTACAAATATTTGTGCCATGATTGCGCAAGCAGTATGTAAATAATTTCTGTGAGAAACTCAAAATTTGTGAAAAAAGTACTATTTTTTTTTATTTGATCGTATTTGCACATTTATGGGTACACATTAAAGGGACACTGAACTCAAATTGTTCGTGATTCAGAGAGAGCATGCAATTTTAAGTAACTTTCTAATTTACTCCTATTATCAATTTTTCTTCGTTCACTTGCTATCTTTATTTGAAAAATAAGGAATCTAAGCTTCTTTTTTGTTTCAGACCTCTGGACAGCGTTCTTTATATTGGTGGATGAATTTATCCACCAATCAGCAAGAATAACCCAGGTGATTCACCAAAAATGGGCTGGCATCTAAACTTACATTCATGCATTTCAAATAAAGATACCAAGAGAAGGAAGAAAATTTGATAATAGGAGTAAATTAGAAAGTTGCTTAAAATTGCATGCTCTATCTAAATCACGAAAGAGAAAATTTGGGTTCAGTGTCCCTTTAAATAACCAGCCATTACGAGTGACTGGTTAATGCTTCCACAAGCTCCCAGAGGTCAGACCTCTGATTAATTAAAAAAATGTGCCCCAATTTCCCCCCCCCCAGATAAAGTGGACAGTTCTTTGACATAAATAATAAATATGAGCACTCTTCACAAAGCAGTTATAAGGGGTTGTTGGGTGCCTTTACATTGATGTGAATGGGGATTGTGTTTATACTGTAAATATATATGCATATGCTT
Source organism: Bombina bombina (assembly GCF_027579735.1). Lineage (NCBI taxonomy): Eukaryota > Metazoa > Chordata > Amphibia > Anura > Bombinatoridae > Bombina > Bombina bombina. Next base: position 172,169,430 of record NC_069506.1, on the reverse strand, counting down.
TTATGTATATGTGTGTTAATATGTGTATATACAAATATAAACACATAAATATATATGTATATATTTTTATTTTGCTGCCCAGCGCTGCATGAATTACTCCCTGCGGTACACTAGGTGCTTTGCCGTATCTGACCGATAAGAACAATGCTCCCATTGGAGCATATGGAAACACGGTCGCGTTCGCATTGCACCTACCTTGTAATACCAGCACATATTGCGCTCCACTCCCAATCTAAGCCAAAATATTTGCTCAATAATCATTGTATGTACTCAGTAAATACCTAAAACTTTAAAATAATAAAATTACATACTAAACCAAGAAACAGAAGCTGACTTCCCCCAATGATATATAGAGGCCACTCTTGGGCCACCTATCTCATCACATAACTAAAAAAGGGGTGATTACAGGGGTATGAATCAATAAGGGCCCCTTTTGGGACCAGGACATATTATACAGCTGGGTTAAGTAGGGGGGGGGGAAATAAAACTATCAATTAAACAATAATACACTCCAGGAGGTGCCCAACTGCCTAGCTTTTAAAACTATACCCAAAAATAATTTTATAGAAGGTACTCCAATAATGATAGCAATAATAAAAATTAGTTGACACATCTATAAGACCATTAAGGGACACAATTACGGCATAAGGACATCTGGTATAAGGACATATAACATAGAATATATTACCCTCAGAAAATACACATTCAGAACTCAAGGGAGCCTCAACATTTTAAGTAGCAACTAAATTAAGTATTATAGAGCAAATTTTAAATTGATTATTTAGAGGCACAAGTCAGTCCCTTTATTTAGAGTTTAAAGGGACATTATACACTCATTTTTTCTTTGCACAAATGTTTTGTAGATGATCTATTTATAAAGCCCATAAAGTTTGTTTTTTTTAAAAATGTATAATTTTGCTTATTTTTAAATAACATTGCTCTGATTTTCAGACTCCTAACCAAGCCCAAAAGCTTTATGTGAATACTGTCAGCTACCTTCTTCAGCTTGCTCCTGTTTGTGTAAAGGGTCTTTCCATATGCAAAAGAAGGGGGAGTGTCTTATTTGCCACTTGCAGTGGGCTTTCCAGCTACCTTTTCAACAGAGCTAAACTGAAAGCTTCTAATTAAGTTTTTAAACCATTTTATACTGGATTTTTTATCAGTATCTGTGCATCTTATTCTTTATAGTAGTGTCTATTACACACAGTTATATGAAAATTAGTGTATACTGCCCCTTTAACATGTTCTTCATTGCAGCAATAGACAATATAGTTTTTTTTTCTTAACCTGCCTAAATAGGAATGGTCCAGTCCTGAAATAACTCTGAATGAGGAACATGACAATCCCAGACAACCACTTCAGGTTATTTCAGGGGTGGACTGGCCATTTTAGGCTGATACACTTCAGGAAAGTTCTCCTCTGTGAAAGGACAATTAGGCTAAAAGAGGCTACTCCCAGGTGGTGACCTGCAAAAAAACAAGCTATTGAGCCACTGTTCATTTCTGGTTGAGGATTTCCCTCATTGTGTACACTGGGATTATTTGTCCATGTATGTGTCACAAACATTCTATCTACATTAATAGGAAAATATGTCTACTGGCCTGATCTACCTGACTTGCTCACATTTATTAGTAAAATGCTGTCACTGTAGTAGAACATTTCCAGAATACATATTTTTTAATGCAATCATTATACTTCCCTCACTAGTTGTTGCTTTGCTATTGCAGCTCATTTGGCCTTGATATCACGTGACTGTCCTATAATGAACTTGTCCTCCATTATTTCTCAACGTTCATCAGTTTCTCCTTATCTGTTAGTCCCCAAAGAATTGTATCAATCTCAAGAGAAATGATAATTAAAATTCAGGTGTTTTTCTTTAATAATGACCAAATAGAGAATGGGCTTTGCTGAACTAGCATGCATTTTGTAAATGTGCCCATTCTATGTTTGCTTTTTTTAGCTCATTTGTTTTGTTGACAAAGGAAAACTTTCTTTCAGTTCTTTAAGTATAGCAATCTGAAACTATCCAAGTAATTTATACATGCAAATCTCCAAATCTGGCATTCCAAAATCAACTTATTCTGAAATCCAAACTTTTTAATTAATATTTTGATATTTTGTTTTCAAATAAAATTATCCAAGATTACTATTTTTCCTTGGCTGTAAGTCACAATTATCTCTGTAACCTTGGTTTGGCTTTTTGTGCTGTAAGATGAAGATCATAGTCTATATTTATTTAAAACAACAAATACAACCTGTCTGAGTACAGTACTGAGTGTGCTATCTTTCTGAGGGTACTGTGTACAAAAGTATTAGAAATGATATAAAACTACCTTTACGTTGAATATATAAGTTGTATTATGACATAGGATGTTGCTTACACTTCACTCCCCTCTCCAAATTGTTCCATTTTACAGATGCGATTATTCCAAAATCCAAACTAAGCAGTATTTCAGTTAGGAATATTTTACAAATAAATAAACGAAATTTTACCACCAAAAATACCCACACTTTAAAGAGATAGTAAAGTCAAAATTAAACTTTCATGATTTAGGTAGAGCATGCAATTGTAAACAATTTTCCAGTTCACTTCTATTATCAAATTTGCTTCTTTTTCTTGATATCCTTTGTTGAAGACTAAACCTAGGAAGGTTCAGAAGCACTCAGGAATGTGCAATTTTTTTTTTCTACTCTATGGCAACATTGTTTGTAGTAGTGTTATACATTGTTGCCAACCCTTCTGCCATATGGTACTAAAGACACCCACTTGCACGCTCCCTAGATTTTCTCTTCAACAACGGATTATAAGAGACTGAAGCATTTTTCTATAATACAAGTAAATTGAGAGTTGTTTAAAATTGCATGTGGTATTTAAATCATGAAAATTTAATTTTTACTTTACTGTCCCTTTAAATTTAAAACCCATGAACAATATATATACTGTATATATTTATATTTATATTTTCTATATATAAATTTGAAAACATTTCACTAGGGGACAGTTTTTCCCCCAAAAAAATAATGGAGTTAAAGACGTATGTGGAATAAAAATCACCGTGTTTATTAGCCAAATAATTGTTTTTGTTGTTTTCTTTTTGTTTTTGTCGTTTTGTTTTTTTAGAGAATTTAAAGGGCATCAAAATGCGATGGTATTACTTAAATTTGGCACAAATTGAAAACACGAGGAGTTCCTTGTGTGCTGGATTTGTTGTCACTATGGCTCATGCTGTCACATCAATCCTCCTACACAGAAATCATGCCAGGGGGAAAATGCCTTCCTTTCTTTTCTCTATTTCAGATTCCAAAATCTGAAAATGAGGTATTGTTTATTAGAAGCCTGTTGAAGGCAGCAAGAAAGATTGGCTTGCTGTCAACCTTACAAAGTGCTGTGATCTGAAATCCCCCTTCACTTTCACACCTAGTAAATGGCAAATTAAAAATAAATCTCTTGGCTTCTGGTGACACATGGTTCTTTAAATTATTAAAAAGCTTTTGTTTGTATTATTGACTTTCACTTCAAGAATCCACTCTTGTCATTTAACATAGGACAGATCTATTTTATAATGCTCTATTAGGCAAGCACTACTCCAGCCCACACAGTATCATAGCAATAAGGATAAATACAATAAAGGAGGAATGTACCTGATATGCAGAAGACTATCATGTGGCTTAAAGGGATACTAAAGTCAAAATAAACATTTATGAATTAGAAAGAACATGCAGTTTTAAGACACTTTCCAATTTACTTCCATTATCAAATTTTGCACAATCTTTTTATAGTCACACTTTCTGGGGAACAAGATCCTACTGAACAAACTCACGGGGTATATGTATACCAGTCTGTGATTGGCTGATGTCTGTCACATGATACAGGGGGCCGGAAAATGGAAGAAAAAATAAATTTGCCAGAAAAAAAATCTACTGCTTATTTGAAATTCAGAGTAGGTGTTAAATCATTAAGAAAAGTAGCAAAACCAGGTTTGCCAGATGCAATGTCCTTTTTCCTCTTGTTGTTATAGCATACAGTGCAGTGTGAAAATACCCATAGTATTGCGAGTATAGAGCAGACAACAGGTTCAGTGTGCTAATTATAGCGGACTTAATAAACTCTCACTCACCCCGCTCCTCATGCGGCAGCCTCACTCGATCTGTCCTCTCGAGATCAAACTTCTTTCGCAGGAAAAAAGAAGGTCTTACCTAGTGGTGTAGAGTTTCCGTTAGCAACCTCCACACTCGCGGATCCTGTTTAGTCCTCGCTCCTACAGCTCGCCCGGTCACAGCTGCACAATTACGCTGTCTTTCCAAGCTGGATGTGATCTCTGTGCAAACTCCTTCCTGTTTGCAATTATCGTAAAGTAGAAAGAAAAAGCGGATCCATCCATAGCTTTAAATCAGGGTGACTTTATTGTAGCGATTTTCAATCATAGTTACAGCTTAAAACATCTTCAGAGGCACACACTTAAAATCAAAGGAGCTGCTACAAGGTCTGGTGTAAGTCTTACATGTTTCGGCGGATCCTGACCGCCTTAATCATAGACTATACCGGAACCTCTATACCTGTAACCTTTTTACCTGGGTTCAGGTATACGCCCTCTAACATTTACTCCAATCATATTTACACAGTGGGGTTAAGCACTAAACGACTGGGCAGCAAAACAATGCTATTATTTTAGACCTAAAGATCGGATATTTACCAAAAGGTGCTGTTATTTTAGACCCAAAGAACAAGTTTTAATCATTAAGACATCTTTTTCAATATTATAACAAAACATATCTTAGCGTAGATACACATTTTTATAGAGCTTAAAGGGCTGATTTCCAGCAAGTCTTAAGAGCGGGTTTTTATCATTATCATAAGGCTTTAGTATAGCTTATAGTAAATTTAATAGCCTTTTATAACCATTAGATGTCTACCGACTGCAATTAGTTTACCATACAAAATATTATTCAGAAATTAAGAGTTTACTTTAGATTCAATTCTACCTTAACAGAACCAAATTTCAAAGTGGCAAGAAATATTACTTTTAACTTTACATAAAGTAATATTTAAAATAGATTCATTCTTCCATCTTTAGCCTCAATTGATTTTAAAAAGACTTTTTTTCATGTAAGACTTACACCGGACCTCGTAACAGCTCCTTTGATTTTAAGTGTGTGCCTCCGAAGATGTTTTAAGCTGTAACTATGATTGAAAATCGCTACAATAAAGTCACCCTGATTTAAAGCTATGGATGGATCCGCTTTTTCTTTCTACTTTGTGTTAAATCATTGTCTTTTTTTTTTTTTTTTTTAAATAGTTTTTATTGAGGTAGCAATGGCATACAAACACAAACTCTTACATTTGTCATGGCAACACGCCTATCAACATACATTAAATCTCATGTATCATATACAGAAGGCATGTCCTAGTGACCGTAAACAACATTAGATCCTAACCAGTAGGAAAATATAACAAGCCATGGGTGGCACCTCTTTTTTTTTATATAAGTACATGTTAGCTTGAACACCATTAAGTAAATTAACAAGTAGTAGTCAAACGGCCTAGCTTTCTTGTAGGGTACTAAATAAAAAGTAGGCCTTTGGGTGTCCATATCATTCACAACAGAACATATATGCACTATATAAGTACATCTTAACTTTGAACACCATTACGTGAATTAACATATAGTAGTCAAACGGTCTGGCTGTCATGTAGGGTTCTGAATAAAAAGTAGGCCTTTGGGTGTCCATATCATTCACACCAGAACATATATGCACAAAGAGTATTAATCTTCCAAACAATTTTTAGGGGCATGCATGCAACTAAGTATGCATAAACTGCAAACCTGTACCACTATATAGCTAAAGGAACACAACAAGCCCTAAACCACCAATATTTAGTAGATCTATGAGGGTATTCAGCCATAACAGCCTCATATGCTTAACTGATTAAAAGGGGCTCTCAAACCTAAGCCTCCTCTCTCATAGGTCCTAGGATTAACATTGAAAGAGACTAGATTACAGGTATTTGCTGCAAAGTGTTCAAGATATGTTATGATGGAAGCCATATGTGAGGTTAAACATTTATCTAAGGAATTCTCATATATGCAGTGCAATGACCATTTTGGAAATCACATTTATCACACAGACTTCACTCACTCCAGCACTGAATAGAATAAAGAAAGGCAGCTCTCCACATACAATTATACAAAATAAGCAGAAGAATATTTTAAACCAAGCTATGCTGACCTTAAGTTGGGAACACAAGGGTCAGACATTAAAACGACTATGTATCTTATTTCTTATCTAGGCCAGTGCTTTTAGGAGTGAGGAATAGGGGGTGCCCTCCTCTCTACATAAATCTGATAAAAAGTTGTATCTGAGACAAGAGGGACATTACTTTGCAAAGATCAGTCTGAATTGCAGAGGGTTCTCAGCCCACACATGTTAATATAACCCCCTAATCTGCTATGTACATTTATATAAAGGAGATATACAGTTGGGGAGGACAACTTGAAAAGGCATGAAAACTGAATAGTATACACCTTTCAACATGAACATTAAAACCAAATTAGTACTGAGGAAAGGAGTCCAGTGATGTGAATTGTAATCCCCTGGACCTCGACTTCAAATTTTGCAATTCTCACTAGAGTGTCTCAGTCCCGGACTCCAAGAGGTGTATAGCTCAAAAACAGCATGCGAAACCGGACCTGTGGGCCTCAGAATCGCCATGGCATTAAAAGTGTCACCCCACACCAACTTTTATGAGAGTAAAAATGTACTGAGAGCCTCTTGTTTCTTCAGCGATCCCCTGCAGCTCTGAGTCGGCAACCCAGTCCAAATAAATAACCATCTGAGGCTCATGCCCGCCAGCCAGACCACTCACCCGGGAGCCGGCCGCTCTCCCAAATGTGACTCCACCGGCAGCACCAGCCCAGCAGACTTTGCCAAAATAGGTGCCAATATTTTCTGCTGGGTCCCCTTCGCTATTGAAGGACCTTATGCCCTCACTTGACTCCGTCTCAGAAATCAGTAGATCCCTTCCCTGCAGGACCGTCAAATCACTTACGACCGCCATACTTTCATCTGCGCCGCTATTTCCTGGCCGCCCCATGTCTGATGCGCCATAGTTAGCGAGGACAACCCCATCCCCCACTGGGGCCTCACTGATCTCGTCTTCAGCCTTATCAGGGCCAGTGTATACCTCTTTAATACACAGGGTTCCTGCTAGTATCATAAGGCGGTCAAATCTGCTATGAATCAGCCGATCAGACTCGGCAAATAGAGCCTTTATCTTGAAGTATAGAGCTTCTGCCATAGTCAAAAAAGGTTTTGTGCTGAAAGTGCAGACTTACTCTGATTTCCAAATTCATACCGGTTGAAAGGAGTGAAGCATACTGTTATTCACTCGGACCCCGGGTCCCCAGGGGGGGGGGTGTTGGAGGCTTTCCCACACTGGGCTGCCCAAGCCTACAACGGGCCGGTCTGGGGAGGTCAGTAACAGGCAAATCTTTATATTTTCGTTTCCAGCAGACTTTCAGCTATCCCCTGTAACAGAATATTTAGCTGGATGACTTCCATAGTTTGAGATACACGGCGGGATGTATATCGTTATTCCTGAGCTCCCAGAATAGCTGCCATCTTGGGCCATAGCCCGAACACTCCCCCAAATCATTGTCTTTTTATTATGCACGTGGTAATTATGCAATTCTACTGCATTGAGTGGTCTTTTATGACGTCTTGCTGTAGAAGAGCGTATCAGAGGAGCCTAAACATTTTTTTAAACAAATTAACATCTTATTTGGCACAATTGTTTTTTAATAGCCAAACTCCGCCCACCACTTGGCTTATTTGGAGGAGCCAATTTGGAATTCAGTCTGCAGACAACAAGGCGAGCTATGGACACAGATGTTCATGTAGATGTTATCAGTAAAAGCCAATTAGGGAAAGAAATGTAGCGGAGTTTGAATTCAGAAGTCAGTAGTGCCACTAATAACCTCAAGCAAATGAGATAAGATAAGCAAAACTCTGGGGGCTGTTACAAGGGGTATCTCTCTGGACTGCAAAACAACATACATTTTTCCAAAAAAATTATAGTTTCCAAAACATTTATTTTTTGTGCAGATCAAATGTGGTGATTGATTTGTAATGCTTATTTAAAAAGTACTTTAAAGGGACATTGTACACTAGATTTTTCTTTCTATAAATGTTTTGTAGATGATCCATTTATATAGCCAATCTGGGAGTGTTTTTGTAACAATGTATAGATTTACTTAATTTTTAACAACATTGTGCTGATTTTAAGACTTCCAACTAAGCCCCACAGTGCCAGATGTATACACAGGTTTACAGACTACTTCTAACTCCTGTTTATGTTATCTGTCTTTTCATATGCAAGGAAGGGGGGAGGGGGGTGTCTGCTCCTTTTGTTTTTTCAATCCCTTTCACTGGGTGTCCCAGTCAACCTCATCAACAGCGTCTAAGTTTTTTAAAAGTTTTATACTGGATTTTTAGATCAGTATCTGTTTATATTCGTCTTTATTGTAGTGTCTATTACATGCAATTATATGAAAATTGGTGTGCACCGTCCCTTTAATGTCTTCCTCAAAAAGCATTAAAAGGGACAGTCAACACTAAAATTTTATTTTTTAAAAGGTTAGATAACACCTTTACTACACATTCCCCAGCTTTGCACAACCAATATTGTTATATTAATATACTCTATAACATTTACACCTCTAAATTTCTGCCTGTTTCTAAGTTACTACAGACAGTCTCTTATCACATGCTTTTTTAATTAGCTTTTCACAACAGGAGACTGCTAGTTCATGTGCCCCATATATATAGCATTGTGTTCACCCCTACAGAGTTATTTAAGAGTCAGCACAACACAGCACTAATTGTCTAAAATACAAGTCAATAGATAATAAAGAGTCATGTGATCAGGGGGCTGTCAGAAGATGCTTAGATACAAGGTAATCACCAAGGTAAAAGTATATTAATATAACAGTGTTGGTTATGCAAAACTGGGGAATGGGTAATAAAGGGATTATCTATCTTTTAAAACAATAAAAATTCTATTGTTGACTGTCCCTTTAATTCACCTGAGTATCTCATCTGTGCTCAAGCCATAAGCAGGGTGAGCCAAATGTTTGTATTTTGAATGGTCAATTAAATGTCTCCATTGGTATGCATTCTGCTTTTCAAACATTTTTATATATGAAATGTTAATATTCAGATATTGGGGTCCATTTATCAAGCTCCGAACGGAGCTTGTGGGCCGTGTTTCTTGCGAGTCTTCAGACCCCACAAAGGGGTTAAGCACATAGCTAAATTACTTCTGGAGAGCCAGAACATTTTCAGCTCCTGAGTAGGACACTGCTTTTGAGCCAATTTGGAGTAGCATACGCATGTAGTCACCAATCTTCCTGTAACACATCAGCTAGGGTATAAGGGTGATAACGTTTGTTTCTCGTAGCTTTTTATTTTGACTAGTATAATACAAGGAGACAAGTATGCTCAGGTGGTTTATACATCAAGTGGTTTATAAATCAGAGATAGAACCTCTAAACAAAATAATTAAACAAAGCAAATCCATTAAAGGGACACTGAACCCAATTTTTTTCTTTCGTGAATTCGATAGAGCATAACATTTTAAGCAACTTTCTAATTTACTCCTATCATCAAATTTTCTTCATTCTCTTGGTATCTTTATTTTAAATGCAAGAATTTAAGTGCATTTTTGGTGAACAACCTGGGTTGTTCTTGCTGATTGATGGATAAAAAAGTGCTGTCCAGGAACCGAACCAAAAAAAAAAAAAAAAAAAAAAAAGCTTTGATGCCTTCTTTTTCAAATAAAGATAGCATAGATAGAACAATTGATAACAGGAGTATATTAGAAAGTTGCTTAAAATTGCATGCTCTATTTAAATCACGAAAGAAAAAATTTGGGTTCAGTATCCCTTTAAGTGATGTAAATATCAAGGAGCTGCAATGTACAGTATTGCAACATCCCAGCAGCAATTAAAGGGACATGAAACCCACATTCTTTCATGATTTAGGAAGAGAATGCAATTTTAAACAACTTTCTAATTTATTTCTATTGTCTAATTTGCTTCATTCTCTAGATATCCTTTGCTGAAAAGCATATATAGATAGGCTCAGTAGATGCTGATTGGGGGCTGCTCATAGATGCCTTGTTTGATTGGCTCACCCATGTGCATTGCTATTTCTTAACAAAGGATATCTGAAGAATGAAACAAATTAGATAATAGAAGTAACTTAGAAAGTTGTTTAAAATGACATTCTCTATCTGAATTATGAAAGATAAAATGTAGGTTTAATGTCCCTTTAAGCTATATGTTATAACACTGTCAGGCAGGTAAACTCATTCAAAAATCACATTCTCCAATGAATTAGAACATTTTGTTTTTGCATTAGAATGTCCCTTTGAGCAGGCACTTGTGTAGACTCCTAAATCTTCAATTGCTAAGACACACTATGCTGTACAGACTTGCATTTGTGAACTGAAGATTTAAAATATCATACTTTTGCAAACAAAAGTACTGGCGAGCATTCTTATAGAATCTCACCAGCCCAGAGAGCTTTACAGAATCGGGCCTTTAGCCCGAATCTCCATATTCCCCTCCACCTGTATCATATGACAGCCATCAGCCAATCAAAAAATGCATATACGTATAGTGGGGCAGAATTATCAATGTCTGTCCGACATGATACGCTGTATCGTATCATGTCCGACAAACATCGCTCAATGCCGACAGCATACGCTGTCTGCATTTAACATTTTACAAGCAGTTCTAGTGAACTGCTTGTGCAATGCTGCCCCCTGCAGATTTGCGGCCAATCACCCGCTAGCAAGGGGTGTCAATCAACCCAATTCTTGCACATGCTCAGTAGGATCGCCTGCCTTAGAAAGTGTGCCTATAAAAACATGTGCACATTTTGATAATGGAAGTGAATTAGAAAGTTGTTTAAAATTGTGTTCTGTATCTGACTTATGAAAGTTTAATTTCGGCTTTAGCGTTCCTTTAAGTTGTATACAGCTAGAAACAAATGCATGAAAGTAAAAAGCTGTTGCACAATGGCCTTTAGGAGTTGCTACAAAATTGACGTAGATAATAGCAACAGCCATAGGATACTGTCAGTATTATGTTCCTTGACTCCTATAGAAGATTAGTAATAGTTGCTATTACTTGGGAGCTGCCACAGTGATTAAACCACTGACATTTGGGGTGGCAGGAGTTTATATGTTGTGAAACTGTCGCTATAAGCTGGTCTAGGATCTTAGTAGTGATTCTGTCAGTCTATGTAGAGGATTTTCAGTATCATCTGATATAAATATTGTTTTCCAGTGTTATTTTGTGGCATTTATATCTCAGTGTCTAAATATAAAACGTCATTGTTTAATCTAAGAATTGATCTTATTTATAGGATTATGATGCGTGGTAAATAGCTGTGAGAAAAAGATAACTATTGTCTGCCACTTTATCTGTCTCTGACTTGCAGTTTCTGTATCCATCTATATCTTTCCCTGTCTCTTGGTTTTTCACATTACCTATTATTTTTATCAGAAATGGACTGTCTGACAAGTATCCTTGTATGGGTTTCAGTCTGTACAAACAAGTGGCTATTCCACACTGACATGACCCAAAAGGTCAAAACAGCTAGTGAGTTTACTGGCAAAGCAATTGCAACCCATGCTGTGCTTTCAAAGCTGGTTTTATAAACGACGTTGTAAGCATAAGAGGACCTGTGTACAGTGAATGGAAACTAATAGTGACAAAAAGTAAAAGTGTTCTTGATTGTCTATTCACAGTTTAAATCACTATAGTAATATTGTATCTTGTAAGATAGAAAAATGTCTTTTGATCTGTTTCACCATACAGTATTTTATGTGTGTTATTTTCATAAAGTCCTGTGTCAAGTGACCATTTTAGGGAGTGTTAATGGGTACTGTTCACCCAAAATTTCTATTGTCGGACTTCCATTTATCAAAGGTGTCAAAAACTATACAGTAGCAAGGCAATCCAATTATTTTACATGTCCCAGGAAGCAAAGTGAGGTAGGTAAATAGGAGAAAAGTGTGATTTAAATGAAGGGTAGAAGAATATGATGACCTCTCTGCAACACTCTCTACACTCTCTAGATATAGATCTTTATTGCCACCTCTGGCAAAGATTACAAGTGGAGCGATATTGATAGAGCATGGTGTGCTATCAATATAACAACCATGCTTAATTTAGTGCGCAAAATTGATATCACAAGTCCGTGGTAAAATGGAATAACTAAAGACTGTTTAGCATAGCCGACATTACTTTAGCGCACCTTATATATGTTCAATGGACATTGTGACCACGTTAAACATTGCTTATATTACAAGTTATTTTTTGCCCTTGAGTGCAACACATATTAGTGCTTGAAAAATTTGTGTTACTTAAGACCTGAAGTAAAGTCTAAGAGCTACTAATGTTTAAAATAGGCTTAAAACGGATATGATATATGTCAAGTTGTTGGACTGGGAAGTACTCAAAAGTATGTATATTTATGTGTTTATATGTATAAATATGCATATGCACACATACATACATGCATATATAAACATATAAAGACACACCCACCCACATATATATATATATATATATATATATATATATATGTGTATACAAGAATAGATACAGCGCCTATATATCCATTTAAAATATGGGTGGTGTATGGGAATATGAGTGAAAACTAGAGCTGATTATTAGAAAAATAATAGCAATTAAAAGAATATTTAAAAAATATAAATTATTAGAATCAATTATGCTTGAAGAATGATGAATAGATTATGAAACAGTGTTCATGTGAGTCTTTAGACAATATATAGTCCGTAGTAAATCTTCATAAGCAGTTGGTATCAGTAAATAGATGGTATGTAATACCCTTACCAGATAATACCTCAATCTGATGAGGTAAGTATGCCGCACTGGGGGTATATACAGATGGTAGAATCTTCTCCTTGTATTCAGATGTGGTGCCTCTTGTGTTTTCGTGAGCCTCCTGGAGTATGCAGGGATATGTTTCTTGTTGTAGATAAATCCCTTGTACTTCCTTTATGTTGGTAGTTAGCCTCTTGGAGTACCTTTTCTGTCTTGGTATACAAATCTTGTAAGTGATTCCCTATCGACCCATGTGTACAGCTCTGCACAGTCCAGAAATTTGACGCCGTCTTAGCAGCACTACTGCGCATGCGCAGCAGTTACTATGGAGGACCGTAACGGTCAATGTTATCGTAGGTATATGTAACGTTACTTCAGAAGTGTTATGTAGTCAAAAAGTACAGCAGATTGCACGGATGTGACTCACATCCGTGCAATCTGCTGTACTTTTTGACTACATAACACTTCTGAAGTAACGTTACATATACCTACGATAACATTGACCGTTACGGTCCTCCATAGTAACTGCTGCGCATGCGCAGTAGTGCTGCTAAGACGGCGTCAAATTTCTGGACTGTGCAGAGCTGTACACATGGGTCGATAGGGAATCACTTACAAGATTTGTATACCAAGACAGAAAAGGTACTCCAAGAGGCTAACTACCAACATAAAGGAAGTACAAGGGATTTATCTACAACAAGAAACATATCCCTGCATACTCCAGGAGGCTCACGAAAACACAAGAGGCACCACATCTGAATACAAGGAGAAGATTCTACCATCTGTATATACCCCCAGTGCGGCATACTTACCTCATCAGATTGAGGTATTATCTGGTAAGGGTATTACATACCATCTATTTACTGATACCAACTGCTTATGAAGATTTACTACGGACTATATATTGTCTAAAGACTCACATGAACACTGTTTCATAATCTATTCATCATTCTTCAAGCATAATTGATTCTAATAATTTATATTTTTTAAATATTCTTTTAATTGCTATTATTTTTCTAATAATCAGCTCTAGTTTTCACTCATATTCCCATACACCACCCATATTTTAAATGGATATATAGGCGCTGTATCTATTCTTGTATACACATTTTTCACTTACTGACTGGGACCTCACATCTCAACCAGTACTTGTCTTATATAGCTGCCACTATACCATACACAATACTGACTAGCGCCAACTATAGAGTATCACTTGTGTCTACCCAGTATACTGAGTGAACACATTTTACTTTCTTCTCTATATATATATATATATATATATATATATATATATATATATATATATATATATATAATTCCAAGTAATAGATCCGCACTCGCTGGACTTTCAAAAAACTAAAGCTTATTGTGTACAGTAACGTTTCGGGGAGCCAACCGTCCCCTTCATCAGACGAAACGTCACTGTACACAATAAACTTTTGTTTTTTGAAAGTCCAGCGAGTGCGGATCTATTACTTGGAATTGGATTTTTGCTGTTCCTGACACCCTGGCTCGTATCTTAAGAGGTGAGAGTGCAAATCCCTATGAATATATATATATATATATATATATATATACACTGTGTGTATATATATATATATATATATATATATATATATACATATATATATATATACAGAGAGAAGTGCACGCACAGGAGCGAACAACTGGCTCAATACAATTGTTAGCCTGTTCTATGGCATTGGCAATTTACCTCCTGAGTGCAGCTTTTCAACCCAGTAATGCTTTTCACAGAGTAGAACTTTCCTGTAGTATATCAGTCTGATCCCGCCTATTACGGTCAGTCCATCGCCAAAATACCAGGCAATTCCTCTCTGAACAAGGAACACAGCAACCCCAGATGATGTTCTATGGCGGTTTACAACCTGGGTGCAGCTATTTATATACTTTTGAGCCCTTCCCAGTCAAAAACCTTGAAATATTCCATATCCATTTCAAACAAATTTAATGTATTTTTTTTATTTTTTATAATTTTTATTTTGTTATTAAGAATACTTAAATACCTATGTTCTTCACTTGATGATATATATATATATATATATATATATATATATATATTTAAAAATAACATTTTCTTCTAAGAGAGGAACCTAGGTATTTGAAGTATTCTTAATGCATATTCAGCTTTAGCGCAGTTGTCCTAGTGCACCTTTGGGTTAGCATTTGACCAAAAGAGCTTTTTTTAGCACGCTCCACAGAAGTCCCGACCTCCAGATATTAGTGCACCTGAGTTTTCCGCACTCACAGTTTATAAGTTCTTGAAGCACAAATGCTTATGTGACCTGTTAAATACCTCCTCTATTCAGGATTCTTAGTATAAATCAACATGATAGAACCTTTAGCACAAACCCAATTGTGGACTTTACAGGCAACCACACCAATCTTACATAATTATTTCCACTCCATAACATACCAATGTTCTAAAAAATAAACCAGATATTAAACAGAAGTATGGATCTACTCTGAAGCACATCACTGATAAAAACATAGGAATTCAGCAGGAAAGATCTAGTAGACCAGTACCTCTAGCAACCTACTGATAACAAACTCACAGCTTCTGACTATTACAATCATTACTATATAGCTGGTGAAGGTATGAAAAATAGAAGCTATATTTAGACCATTAATTGATTTATACGATTACAAACAATTTATTGTCTTTTCTGTATGTTAGAACTAAACACAATGTTTAGCTATCCTGTACAAATACTTACTAAAGTGAGCCATGCACTTTTACTAGAATGATACATTGGATGTTCTCTCTCCCTCTCTGGATATTGACAGACAGACTGATATTTAAAGGGATATGAAAACCACATTTTATCTTTCATGATTCATATAGAGCATGCAATTTTAAGAAACTTTCTAATTTACTCCTGTTATCAATTTTTCTTTGTTCTCTTGGTATCTTTATTTGAAAAGCAGGAATGTAAGCTTCTGAGCCGACCCATTGTAAAATGTAAATTGTACATTGTAAATGTAGCCACCAATCAGCAAGCGCTATACAGGGTGTTGAACCAAAAATGGGCCGGCTCCTAAGCTTACATTTCTGCCTTTTCAAATAAAGAAAAAATAAAAATTGATAATAGGAGTAAATTAGAAAGTTGCTTAAAATTGTATTCTCTATCTGAATTATGAAAGAAACAATTTGGGTTTCATATCCCTTTAAGTACATGGTACGAATTTGATCCTTTTCATATTTTGACGATGCATTGTCATCATTCAAAATTCAAAATTGACTGTGAGTTCTCTGAATAATATTTGTGTAAAAGTAATGGCAACAATATCAGTACATGTTAACCTACCCACACAATCTAATTTTAATGCTGGATTAAAAGGAACTCAAAATTAATTAGACATTTGACAGACGTGTACACTTGTGTAATAATTGTTGATGTCAAATAACATATAAGGTGTCTGTACAGTTGATTCATTGGGGCCAATTTACCAAAGTGTGAGCGGACATGATACAATGTAGCGTATCATATCTGCCGCACATCGATAAATGCCGACAGCATACGCTGTTGGCATTTATCATCGCACAAGCTGTTCCGTCTGCTCTGAGGCAGCGGACATAAATCAACCTGATCGAATACGATCGGGTTGATTAACACCCCCTGCTAGTGGCCGATTGGCCACAAATCTGCAAGGGCGGCAATGCACCAGCAAAAAATGCCGTCAGCGTACGCTGTCTGCATTTATTGATGTGTGGCAGACATTATACGCTACTTCGTATCATGTCCGCTCGCACATTGATAAATATACCCCTAAGACTGAATAGTACTAGACTTGACAGTTATTAGCAAACGGTTGGACTTAAAGGGACATAAAATCCAAAATATTTCTGTCATGATTCAGATAAAACATTACATTTTAAACTTTTTTTAAAATTGTATTTTGTATCTGAATAATGAAATAAAAAAATAAAATGGGGTTATGTCCCTTTAAGAGAACATTTTTTAATATACCTTATAAATGTGAAATTTGAAATCCTACGCTCATTATATAATAGGCTGATTACTTTAGCAGTTCACGCAAGTGAACAATGTACAGTGAACATGGAACAGATTTTTTTGTTTGACGGCAGTAAAAAAAAAAAAAGACCTCGCTGGGCCTTCCTTAATAACCGCAAAATCTCTTTCCATCCTGCGTTTTATTTTAAGACATTGCAAAGCACCTACTGCTGAAGATCATCAATACCTCATCTGTCCATTTCTTAAAGGGACACTGAACACAAAAATTTTGTTTTGTAATTCAGAAAGAGCATGCAATTTTAAGCAACTTTCTAATTTACTTCTATTATCAATTTTTCTTTGTTCTCTTGCTATCTTTATTTGAAAAAGAAGGCATCTATGCTTTTTTGGATTCAGTACTCTGGACAGCAATTTTTATTGGTGGATGAATTTATCCACCAATCAGCAAGGACAACCCAGGTTGTTCACCAAAAATGGGCCGGCATCTAAACTTACATTCTTGCATTTTAAATAAAGATACCAAGAGAATGAAGAAAATTTGATAATAGGAGTAAATTAGAAAGTTGCTTAAAATTTCATGCTCAATCTGAATCATGAAAGAAAATTTTTGGGTACAGTGTCCCTTTAAGAAAGGTTTTTCATTTTTAACCCTTTTGCTGCTGAGCCATTTTCACATGGCTGTACTAGAGGTGTTAATACTTGTTTGTCCTAAATGCATTAACACATAAACATTTTTTTTCTGTGAGGTGCACATAACATAAATCTCTTTTTTTGGCAGACTAAGCTTTTTTAAGCATTTTTTTTTTTTTTTAGAAAATAACCTTATTCTAAATAAATTTCATAATATGAGAAAACAACACAATTGTGTGTCATTTTCTATGGTGGACATCATTGATGGGAAACTTTTTAACAAATGGGTCTGCAATGCAAACCAATATTTTTGTAATCTTAAGGGTGACATATTATATATATGTATGACTATTAAATACCCGAAAAATAAAAGTCTTCCTAAAAAGGTATAATGGCACAGAGAATACAGATAAGGTAGCAGGGTAGTCTCTATTTGCCGTTCTCCCCTCCAGAGGGCTCTTTTAAATTTTGGTCATTACAACACTTCTAGTTTTGCTTTTTCTAGGGGGCAAAAAAAACATGGCACACATTGGCACACATTACTAGTTCTGCTTTTTCCCAGAGGCCGCGAAGGCTAAAGCAGATTGCAGCATGAAGCCCTTGGGTTCTGTATTGTAATTAGGTCATCTACTTTTTTATTATTTTTGAAGATGGTGGATAATGTCTTTGTGTATGTAGATGTGCGTGATTTGATTTTAATATGGTTTGTGGTATTTCCACTAGAGGGAGTACAAGGATCAACTTTGGTCCAGTACTGAGAGGGTTAATCCACCTGCCTTAAAGGGGCGTGTCGAAATGTAGTTCATGTCTATTTAAACTGCTAATGTTCAGTATGTGTATAAGCATAAGGAAGGGCTGTGTCCCAAAACGTCACGTGTTTTTTGCCTCTATATGAATAACGGAAGATTCCAAATGGATATGGATAGTTCTGATCTGTTTTGATCTTTTTGTACATACTTAATAGCAGCATAGGAATCATTATTTCATAAATATTTCAAACACACATTATTGTCCCACATTTATTTAACACCAGTGTAACTTACATAAACAGCAACTTTTATTTAATTAAAACTACTGATTAAAAATAAAAGAACATTTATTATTTTTGTCACAATGCACCACCTCACAATTTTTGCAGAAAATGAGTAGGTATCAAAAATCTAACCATACAAATATTACATACATTTAAAATCATAAATTCTGATTTTCCAGTGGGGCGGCTTAACCAATTTTGACAATGCATGCATCTTCCTACCACTATTCAAACACAACGAGCATAGAAAAAAATATAAAAAAAACCCTAAATAGATTTTTTGCAAATTATCACCTATTTTTACATTCTCCCAGTTCTCCTGTTTATTTTCATTCTTAAAATGTTTTTATTAGTTCAGACAAACATGGATCTATGAGCCTCAAAGGGACATTAAACACTAACTAAATGGTAGAAAGAATGAAGCATTCAAGGAAAAGATTAGTCTGGGAATAACATGTAGCCAATTAGGGACAGTTTTAAATAGGTCACTAAAGTTTGCAGCCAATGGCTGTGTGGAATATAACCATGTTCTGCACTTCCATTTCTAACAGGAACTGAAGCTCACAATTTCAGAATGGAATTACAGGAAAAGGGGACAAAATAAATAATGAAAGTATATTGCAGACTTTTTTTTCTATATAAGATGTCATTATATTACCATCTCAAAGTGTTTAATGTCCCTTTAACATCAACAGCACAACAAAATGAGACTCACTAGATTATCATTCTTACTAGGGTGATCCCTTCATAACTATGGGGACATGAAACCCTTTTTCTGAACTGTTAAACCTCACTCTTTCAAATAATATATATTATTAGTGTAAAGGGGTAATAAAAGGCAGACACAGGACCACTCATATGAAAGAGCAGGATTGCTCAAGTTTATATGTTGTCGGGCAACTTATTTATGTGTTGTCGGGCAAAATAGAAGCTACCCCACCCCCTAATGTTGTTCCAAATGCTTACGGCTCTAAGAGGTAAACACAGTGGTCAGCTGACAACAACCTTGGCATGTGACCCCTCCTTTAAAAGAATGGTACTGTCTCTTTCAAAGTATACAGATGATTGCTATTTCTATGGCAATCACCAGCTATTTAAAGAGGCATAAGTCCACTCATTTGATTATGGGCAATCTCCTTTTTGACACCTGCATTATATTATTAACCCCTAATCTGCCGCTCCGGACACCGCCGCAACCTACATTATAGCTATGAAACCCTAATCTACAGCCCCTAACATCGCCGACACCTATATTATATTTATTACCCCCTAATCTGTCCCCCCCCAACCGTCACCGCCACCTACCAACACTTATTAACCCCTAATCTGCCGACCGGACATCGCCGCCACTATAATAAATGTATTAACCCCTAAACTGTCGCACTCCTGCCTCGCAAACACTATAATAAATTGTATTAACCCCTAATCTGCCCTCCCTAACATCGCCGCCACCTACCTACAAATATTAACCCCTAATCTCCCGCCCGCAACGTCGCCGCTACTATAATAAATGTAAACCTAAGTCTAACCCTAACCCTAACACTCCCTAACTTAAATATCATTTAAATAAAACGAACTAAATTTACTATAATTAAATAAATTATTCCTATTTAAAACTACTTACCTATAAAATAAATCCTAATATAGCTACAATATAACTAATAGTTACATTGTAGTTATTTTAGGATTTATATTCATTTTACAGGCAAGTTTGTATTTATTTTAACTAGGTACAATAGTTATTAAATAGTTAATAACTATTTAATAGCTACCTACTTAAAATAATTACAAAATTACCTGTAAAATAAATCCTAACCTAAGTTACAATTTAACCTAACACTACACTATCAATAAATTAATTAAATAAATTACCTACAATTAGCTAAACTAAAATACAATTAAATAAACTAATCTATAATACAAAAACAAACACTAAATTACAGAAAATATTTTTTTTTACAAGAAGTATTAACTAATTACACCTAATCTAAGCCCCCTAATAAAATAAAAAAGCCCCCCAAAATAATAAAATGCCCTAGCCTATTCTAAATTAAAAAGTAACCAGCTCTTTTACCAGCCCTTAAAAGGGCCTTTTGCGGGGCATTGCCCCAAAGTAATCAGCTCTTTTACCTGTAAATAAAAATATAATACCCCCCCAACATTAAAACCCACCACCCACATACCCCTACTCTAACCCACCCAAACCCCCTTAAATAAACCTAACACTAACCCCCTGAAGATCTCCCTACCTTGAGTCATCTTCACTCAGCCGAGCCAAATTCTTCATCCAAGCGGGGCAAGAAGAGGTCCTCCATCCGGTAGAAGTCTTCATCCAAGCGGGGTCTTCTATCTTCATCCATCCGGAGCGGAGCCATCTTCCAGCCAGCCGACGCGGAGCCATCCTCTTCAACCGACGGACTAACGACGAATGATGGTTCCTTTAAGGGACGTCATCCAAGATGGCATCCCTCAAATTCCGATTGGCTGATAGGATTCTATCAGCCAATCGGAATTAAGGTAAGAAAAATCTGATTGGCTGATTGAATCAGCCAATCAGATTCAAGTTCAATCCGATTGGCTGATCCAATCAGCCAATCGGATTGACCTCGCATTCTATTGGCTTCGGATTGACCTCGCCAATAAAATGCGAGGTCAATCTGATTGGCTGATTTGATCAGCCAATCGGATTGAACTTCAATCTGATTGGCTGATTCAATCAGCCAATCAGATTTTTCTTACCCTAATTCCGATTGGCTGATAGAATCCTATCAGCCAATGGGAATTCGAGGGATGCCATCTTGGATGACGTCCCTTAAAGGAACCGTCGGTTGAAGAGGATGGCTCCGCGTCGGCTTGCTGGAAGATGGCTCCGCTCCGCTCTGGATGGATGAAGATAGAAGACCCCGCTTGGATGAAGACTTCTACCGGATGGAGGACCTCTTCTTGCCCCGCTTGGATGAAGACTTCTACCGGATGGAGGACATCTTGTTGCTCCGCTTGGATGAAGAATTCGGCTCGGCTGAGTGAAGACGACTCAAGGTAGGGAGATCTTCAGGGGGTTAGTGTTAGGTTTATTTAAGGGGGGTTTGGGTGGGTTAGAGTAGGGGTATGTGGGTGGTGGGTTTTAATGTTGGGGGGGTATTGTATTTTTATTTACAGGTAAAAGAGCTGATTACTTTGGGGCAATGCCCCGCAAAAGGCCCTTTTAAGGGCTGGTAAAAGAGCTGGTTACTTTGTAATTTAGGATAGGGTAGGGCATTTTATTATTTTGGGGGGCTTTTTTTATTTTATTAGGGGGCTTAGATTAGGTGTAATTAGTTTAACCTTTTTGTAAAAAAAAATTATTTTCTGTAATTTAGTGTTTGTTTTTTTGTATTATAGATTAGTTTATTTAATTGTATTTTAGTTTAGCTAATTGTAGGTAATTTATTTAATTAATTTATTGATAGTGTAATGGTAGGTTTAATTGTAACTTAGGTTAGGATTTATTTTACAGGTAATTTTGTAATTATTTTAAGTAGGTAGCTATTAAATAGTTATTAACTATTTAATAGCTATTGTACCTAGTTAAAATAAATACAAACTTGCCTATAAAATAAATATAAATCCTAAGATAGCTACAATGTAACTATTGTAGCTAGCTTAGGGTTTATTTTATAGGTAAGTATTTAGTTTTAAATAGGAATAATTTATTTAATTATAGTAAATTTATTTAGATTAATTTAAATTATATTTAAGTTAGGGGGGTGTTAGGGTTAGGGTTAGACTTAGGTTTAGGGGTTAATAACTTTATTATAGTAGCGGCGACGTTGGGGGCGGCAGATTAGGGGTTAATAAGTGTAGGTAGGTGGTGGCGACAGTTGGGGGAGGCAGATTAGGGGGTAATAAATATAATATAGGTGTTGGCGATGTTAGGGACAGCAGATTAGGGGTGTATAGATATAATGTAGGTTGCGGCGATGTCCGGAGCGGCAGATTAGGGGTTACATTTTTTTTATTATAGTGTTTGCGATGTGGGGGGGGGGCTCGGTTTAGGGGTTCATAGGTAGTTTACGGGTGTTAGTGTACTTTATAGCACAGTAGTTAAGAGCTTTATGTTCTGGCGTTAGCCCATAAAGCTCTTAACTACTGACTTTTTTTTGCGGCTGGAGTCTTGTCGGTAGAGGGTCTACCGCTCACTTCTTCCAAGACTCTAAATACCAGCGTTAGGCAAATCCCATTGAAAAGATAGGATACGCAATTGATGTAAGGGGATCTGCGGTAGCCTCGAGTCCCAGAAAGAAAGTGAGCGGTAGACCCTTTCCTGCCTGACTCTAAATACGAGCGGGCAGTCAAAAGCAGCGTTAGGACCCCTTAACGCTGCTTTTGACGGCTAATGCCAAACTCTAAATCTAGCCGTAAGATTGCACTTTCATTATTTATTTTTTATGTTTTTTCCATTTCCCCTATAGAGGCTGGAGTGCATCCAAAGGAATGAATAAATCTGACCTATGTGCTGCACAGTGATTGGTTGATCTGTTCAGGAGCCCATTAATATAATTCTATAGTATGTAACCACAGTAATGGAGATAAGAACCCAACACTCTGAAGGCTTTTAAAGGGTGTTAAGAAAAGCTGAATGCAGCATGTGAAGGTCTTCTAAAAAATTACCTTTATTGATTACATGGGTCTGCTCACAAATGTCAAAATTTTAGGCCTTTACACAGCCCTTAACCATGACTGTCTGGCAAGTGGTAGATGCTGCTTGATAATTCATTTTCAATGGGTTGTGTCCAAAGACTACAACATGATGCACATTTTCTTAAAAATGACAAAACATTTGCTATGCAATTAGATTGTTTGCCATACAGTGAATATTTTCTGATGCATATATAGAAACATGTACTTTAATGTCTATTTGAACAAATAAGTTAAATTATTTTAAGATTAATCATTGCATACTGTGTAAAAAATATGATACCTAAAGTATACATTTAATAGCAGTCATCACATTTGAATCATGTTTTACTAATGCTGTCATTTCCAAAATACTTGAATTTTCCAAGTAAAATTATTTACTTTTTTCTTCTTCTTCTATGTTTTATGAAGCATTAGGTGTCAGATACCATTGGGACAATTTACTAGGCTGTTGTAGGTCAATATACATTCTGCATGAATGAGCAAAATCACATCTCATTCATGCTCCAGACTTAGAGTTTAAAAAGCGTCATAACTGTTGTGACTATAAATAGTTTACTAAGGAATCGCTTTCCCAGTGGACCTCACTGCTCACAGATCTTTCTTTTAACGGAAACAGGAAAAAGAAGAAAAATATGGCATAGTTTTTTTTTTTTAAACTGAAAAGAAATTTCTGTATATATGCGATTACTCTATTTGTTATGAAAAATTTAGAGGACACAGCAAAATGAATAAGAATAGCAATTTAATGCAGGAGATGATTGGCACGTTCTAATATTTATCTATGCAATATTTATAACGTCAGAGACAAAGCTATTATTATACCTCTTTATTAACATGTCAATATAATAATTAAATGTCTGTTGGCTGTTATAAAATCTTAGATTTAATTATTATCCCAGGTTGTATGTTCATCAAGTCAGTAACTGACAGCGCATGCCCCAACATCAGGGCCGTCTTTAACATAGGGCTAAAGGGTCAGCTGCCCAGGGCCCAGTCTCTGTTGAGGGGCCCAAGAGTCCTTAAAATAAAAATAATTTTTTTTTATTTTTTTTTATGGTTCATACCAGACTGCTGATGTGACATGGGGAACACACATATTCAGTCCTAATACTGTCACAGTCAAAAGTACTCTGCTTATATATATATATATATATATATTTTTTTTAAACTGCCAGACCGTGCCGTTGTCATGTTACATGCCAAGCTAGTGCCATGTGCTGTTTTAGATGTGCAGCACTGAATGCAAAGCCCTAACTCGGCATCCAGCCATTTCCACTGCATCAGAAAAGGTCCTACTGGGGTTACCACTGTTACCAGGTAACTGCTCTGGTTGTGGGGATTGTTTCTGGGTAGGGCTGACTGTAGGCGCATGCAGCAGAAAGCTGGAGCGGCAGGCACGTGAGGATTTGAGCATCTGTGCAGCTGCATACACTGCTCTCTTCAGTCTTGAGGCTGTGTGACTCATCTCACACTGTATCCATGCAGCCTTGGACAGACAGTATCCAGTCTACTGGTCCCCTTAGCCCTGCTCTTTCTGCTGTGGCCCTAAGATCAACTAACTGAAGTTTGCTAGGGGAACAGTGCTTTGTAGAAAGGTGTCAGTGGGAAGAATAAGTGAGTGCACACATGCCCCTCCCCATGCAGCATTGTCTAGTGCAGGGTGAGAGGGAACTTGTTCCTAGCAAAGAAGCGACATGTGCTGCTGTGGCTGATGTATAGTGTCATGCTGATACTTCACACATTAATGTTAGGTTTATTTTTATAGTTTTTATTTTCTCTCTGTCTCAGATTTTACAGCTTCCCATAGTAGTTCTGCTGTTCCAGTCAGTAAACTTATATTTGTCTGCACCTCCATGCTTCCTCCTCAGTCTTTACCTTGCTTTGCTCCTGTTGGCTGCCCTAAATCTCTTTAACCAGCTAACCTCACACCAGAATCACATTCAAAAGAATATTAAATGAATCCACAGTGGAGGAATTTATATATTTATTTACTTATTAGTACTGCTTAGGTCCAGTTTCACATATTGCAATTTATTTAATTTTTTTAAAATGATTAGCCCAGCAGTGGATGATCCACCGCTGGGCTAATAATAAGATAAAAAAATTGATTTAGTTGTTTTTTGGGATGTTGGGGTGGAGAGCGAAATTGCATGGGGTGGGGGGCAAGAAATTGTTTGCCCAGGGTCCAGTCAATATTAAAGACGGCCCTGCCCAACATTCACAACATAATTACAAGGGATCTAAAATACCCCAAGCTTATCCCAGTCCATCTTTCGCCTTTCTCTTGCTAGAACCAAGCATTGAAATCTGTAATTAATGCAACAAAAAAGTAAAGCGTTATTAAATGTACATTAAAGGGACAGTCAAGTCCAAAAAAAACTCTCATGATTCAAATAGGGCATGTAATTTTAAACAACTTTCCAAGTTACTTTTATCACCAATTTTGCTTTGACCTTGAAGGCCGCGTCTAATCTAAATGTGTTTTGATAGTTTTTCTCCACTAGAGGGCATTAGTTCATGTGTTTCATATAGATAACATTGAGCTCATACACGCAGTGGCGGCTCGTGGGTTATTCAAATGGGGGTTCACAATACAAAAAAAGGGGGCCTGCTTAAAGGGACAGTCTACACCAGAATTATTAATGTTTAAAAAGATAGATAATCCCTTTATTATCCATTCCTCTGTTTTGTATAACCAACACAGTTATATTAATATATGTTTTACCTCTGTGATTACCTTGTATCTAAGCCTCTGCAAGACTGCCCCTTTATCTCAGTGCTTTTGACAGA
Organism: Bombina bombina; assembly: GCF_027579735.1. Lineage (NCBI taxonomy): Eukaryota > Metazoa > Chordata > Amphibia > Anura > Bombinatoridae > Bombina > Bombina bombina. The sequence continues at coordinate 172,143,385 of NC_069506.1, read as the reverse complement.
CATGCAGTTTAGCCAATCAGTGCAGACTCCTAAATATCTCCATGGGAGTGAGCACAATGTTAACTATATAACACACATGAACTAGTACTGTCCAACTGTGAAAAACTTTCAAAATGCTCTGAGCTAAGAGGCAGATTTCAACAGTTTAAAAAAAAGTTTGAGCCTACCTAGGTTTAGCTTTTCAAAAATACCACCAAGGGAACAAAGCAAATATAATGATAAAAGTCAATTGGAAAGTTGTTTAAAATTGCACACCCTATCTGAATCATGAAAGTTTAATTTTGACTAGACTGTCCCTTTAATAAGTCTTAATTTTTAACTGACTTTTAAACTAGCATTTTAAACTTAACTAAACTAGCTCCTCTCAGCAGATATCCCAAGCTCCCACCATCCACCAATGTATCTGCAAAAAAGCTGACTGCAGCAGTTAACTGGTATGTGGTGTACTTTAAAATAACTGTGTTAACCAGCTAAATAAAGGTGCTCCTCTCAGCAGCTATCCCTCCAGTCCCACCATCCAACAAAGAGTATACAAAAAGGCTTCCTTCCTGCACTGCAGCAGTTAAATATAGCAGTCAGGGGTAAACAAACTAAATAATAATATAAAGTTAAATATAGGAGTCAGTGGGAATAAAATAAAAAGTTAAAATATGCAGGTTTACTGCCTATCTGCAGCAGTTAACTGATATTTTTTTTTTCAATAACTTTTTAAATGTTTGAACAACTCTGAGACTCTCTGCAATCTGCTAATAATTTAAAAACTAAAATACTTTTAACTAGTAATCTAGTGTAATTTAAATCAGGCAGCAGCCATGACAGCCGTCAACGGTTAACTAGAAATTAAAACTTGTCTGCTGCTCAGCCTCTCAGTCTCTCTCTACTGCTCTATCTAAAAATATGCTGTTAAACTGTCTTTAGTAAGTAACTCTTAAGAAAACAATATTCTCCAGTCAGTCCCTACTCTACTCTGTCTCACTCTCTCTATGGTCAACTTCTGTTTTAAAGTGCCCACATGCCACACCACACACCAAATTCCAACTGAGTCAATCTCTAATTGCCTAAAATGAGCTCCTCTCAGCTCAACGTCTATCTCCACAATGAGATTTCACGCCGTGGAGGGGGGGGGGGGGCCTTGTAAAGCGTCATCACGTGACTGGAGTCATGACGTCACATATCCGGACCGATAGCACCACCTCTGCTCACTCGCACTGTCGCACAGGCTGTGCGATTAAGACTATATAGGGATGGGTTGGAAGCTGGGAGCAGGCTGCAGGCAAATGTAATAGCAGTAATATGACAGGCATGTAGCCTATAACCGCACGTGCGGTTAAATAAAAAAAAAAAGTGACAATTTTTTTTTTCTTTTTAAAAAAACAACAACAACATTTGGCTTTTACTTTTTTGTGGTAGAAAGTAAATATAATTCTTCCAATAGGGGGGCTATTGGAAAAATTATATTTTATTCAGATTTTTTTTTTCTTCATTTGGGCTGGGGCTTCACGTGTGGCTGTGCGCATATGAAGGAGCCTCCACTGCATGCACGTGAATTTACCATGGAGTCAGCTCTGATCTGACTCCATGTCAAAATAACTGAAATAAGGGGGCAGTCTGCTAAGGTTTAGATACAAGGCAATTACAGAGGTAAAACGTGTATAATTATAACTGTGTTGGTTATGCAAAACTGGGGAATTGGTAATTAAGGGATTATCTAAATTTTAAAACAACAAAAAATCTGGTGTTGACTGTCCCTTTAAGCTTAGAATGTAATGACCCATAAAGGGCTATATTACAAGTAGCATGTTATTTACCCTAGTCAAAATGTATGATCTTCCTGGAGTTATTCTGAAGACATTGATTCATCAGAAGCCATCCTGAAGTATGCCCACAGGCCGAAATATTTAAATGAGATGACTCTAGAGTCAGTCACTGGCTGTTCATGCTTGTGAAGTAATCAGTAAGGTAATCTGCTAATCATTCTGAAGTCATCACCCAGAATTTTTTACCTTAGCCGATGACTTTACAAGCCTGATGATGTGCAAATGTAGTTTGATGATCATCAAATGACTCCAGGATGGTCTCTAAAGTAATCCTGTTTGTCTTGGATAGCGCTTTCACTCAAGCACAAATGGATGTAAACTTTTTATGCATGCATATTACAAGTTGAATGTAAATGGTTTGTGTATACATGTGTATATATGTGTTTATATCAATATATATATATATATATATATATACATATATAAATATATATAGATACAAAAAACACATACACAATATAGCCTTTCTATTCAAACACCTTGTCATATACCTTATATATTTTAACCCTTATAAAAAAAAATTAGTATTTATATGAATATTTTCATTTTCATATATGAGTGTAACACTTTATTTTAGTGTATTTATATTCGCCTAGATTACGAGTTTTGCGGTAACAGGGGTGCGGTGCTAACGAGCCTTTTTTCCCCACCGCTCCCTTAAGACAACGCTGGTATTACAGTTTTTCTTAAACCTGGCCTTAGCCGCAAAAAGGTGAGCGGAGAGTAAAATTTAGCTCCACATCTCACCTCAATACCAGCGTTGCTTAAGTCAGCGGTGAGCTGGCTAAACGTGCTTGTGCATGATTTCCCCATAGGAAACAATGGGGCTGAGCTGGCTGAAAAAAAAACCCTGCAAAAAAGCAGCGTTCAGCTCCTAACGCAGCCCCATTGTTTCCTATGGGGAAATTAATTTTATGTCTGCACCTAACACCCTAACATGAACCCTGAGTCTAAACACCCCTAATCTTACACTTATTTACCCCTAATCTTCCGCCCCCGCTATCGCTGATACCTACATTATATTATTAACCCCTAATCTGCCGCTCCGGACACCGCCGCCACCTACATTATACTTATGAACCCCTAATCTACTGCCCCCAACATCGCCGACACCTACATTATATTTATTAACCCCTAATCTGCCCCCCCAATGTCGCCGCAACTATATTACATTTATTAACCCCTAATCTGCCGCCGCCAACGTCGCCGCCACTATTATAAATTTATTAACCCCTAATCCTAAATCTAACCCTAACCCTAACATCCCCCTAACTTAAATATAATTTAAATACATCTTAATAAATTTACTACAATTAAATAACTTATTCCTATTTAAAACTAAATACTTACCTGTAAAATAAACCCTAATAATAGTTACATTGTATCTATCTTAGGGTTTATATTTATTTTACAGGCAACTTTGTATTTATTTTAACTAGGTACAATAGTTATTAAATAGTTATTAACTATTTAATAACTAGCTAGCTAAAATAAAGACAAATTTACCTGTAAAATAAACCCTAACCTAAGTTACAATTACACCTAACACTACACTATAATTAAACTAATTACCTAAACTATCTACAATTAATTACAATTAAATTCAATAAACTAAATTACGAAAAACAACAAACACTAAATTACAGAAAAAAAAATAATTACAAGAATTTTAAACTAATTACACCTAATCTAATCCCCCTAATAAAATAAAAAAGCCCCCCAAAATAATAAAATTCCCTACCCTATACTAAATTACAAATAGCCCTTAAAAGAGCCTTTTGCGGGGCATTGCCCCAAAGTAATCAGCTCTTTCACCTGTAAAAAAAATACAATAATACAATACCCCCCAACATTAAAACCCACCACCCACACACCCAACCCTACTCTAAAACCCACCCAATCCCCCCTTAAAAAAACCTAACACTACCCCCCTAAAGATCTCCCTACCTTGAGCCGTCTTCACCCAGCCGGGCACAAGTGGACCTCCAGAGGGGCAGAAGTCTTCATCCAATCCGGCCAGAAGAGGTTCTCCAAGCGGCAGAAGTCTTCATCCAGGCGGCATCTTCTATCTTCATCCATCAGGAGCAGAGCGAGTCCATCTTCAAGCCAACCAACGCTGAGCAATCCTCTTCAAACGACGTCCTAACACTGAATGAAGGTTCCTTTAAATGACGTCATCCAAGATGGCGTCCCTTGAATTCCGATTGGATGATAGGATTCTATCAGCCAATCGGAATTAAGGTAGAAAAAATCCTATTGGCTGATCCAATCAGCCAATAGGATTGAAGTTCAATCCTATTGGCTGATTGGATCAGCCAATAGGATTGAGCTTGCATTCTATTGGCTGTTCCAATCAGCCAATAGAATGCAAGCTCAATCCTATTGGCTGATCCAATCAGCCAATAGAATTTTTCCTACCTTAATTCTGATTGGCTGATAGAATCCTATCAGCCAATCGGAATTCAAGGGACACCATCTTGGATGATGTAATTTAAAGGAACCTTCATTCAGTGTTAGGACGTTGTTTGAAGAGGATGGCTCCACGTCGGCTGGCTTAAAGATGGACCCGCTCCGCTCCGGATGGATGAAGATAGAAGATGCCGCCTGGATGAAGACTTCTGCTGCTTGGAGGACCTCTTCGGCCCGGATCGGATGAAGACTTCTGCCCCTCTGGAGGTCCACTTGTGCCCGGCTGGGTGAAGACGGCTCAAGGTCGGGAGATCTTCAGGGGGTAGTGTTAGGTTTTTTTAAGGGGGGATTGGGTGGGTTTTAGAGTAGGGTTGGGTGTGTGGGTGGTGGGTTTTAATGTTGGGGGGTATTGTATTTTTTTTACAGATGAAAGAGCTGATTACTTTTGGGCAATGCCCTGCAAAAGGCCCTTTTAAGGGCTATTTGTAATTTAGTATAGGGTAGGGAATTTTATTATTTTGGGGGGCTTTTTTATTTTATTAGGGGGATTAGATTAGGTGTAATTAGTTTAATATTCTTGTAATTATTTTTTTTTCTGTAATTTAGTGTTTATTGTTTTTCGTAATTTAGTTTATTTAATTTAATTTTAATTAATTGTAGGTAGTTTAGGTAATTTATTTAATAATAGCGTAGTGTTAGGTGTAATTGTAACTTAGGTTAGGATTTATTTTACAGGTATATTTGTCTTAATTGTAACTAGGAAGTTATTAAATAGTTAATAACTATTTAATAACTATTGTACCTAGTTAAAATAAATACAAAGTTGCCTGTAAAATAAATATAAACCCTAAGCTAGCTACAATGTAACTATTAGTTATATTGTAGCTAGTTTAGGGTTTATTTTACAGGTAAGTATTTAGTTTTAAATAGGATTAATTTATTTAATTGTAGTAATTTTATTTAGATTATTTTAAATTATATTTAAGTTAGGGGGGGTAGGGTTAGGTTTAGACTTAGGTTTAGGGGTTAATAACTTTAATATAGTAGCAGCGACATTGGGGTGGCAGATTAGGGGTTAATAAATGTAGGTAGGTGTCGGCGATGTTTGGAATGGCAGATTAGGGGTTAATAAAATTTAACTAGTGTTTGCGAGGCGGGAGTGCGGTGGTTTACGGGTTAATATATTTATTAAAGTGGCGGCGAGGTCCAGTTGGCAGATTAGGGGTTAATATATTTATTTTAGTGTTTACGATGTGGGGGGGGGGCTCGGTTTAGGGGTTAATAGGTAGTTTAGGTGTGTTAGTGTACTTTTTAGCACTTTAGTTAAGAGTTTTATGTTACGGCGTTAGCTGATAAAACTCTTAACTACTGACTTTTAAATGCGGTAGAAGTCTTGACAGGAAAGGGTCTACCGCTCACTTCTTCCAAGACTCGTAATACCGGCGTTAGACAAATCCCATGGAAAAGATAGGATACGCAATTGATGTAAGGGGATTTGTGGTAAGCTCGAGTCGCGGAAGAAAAGTGAGCGGTACACCTGTACCTGCCAGACTCGTAATACCAGCGGGCGTTAAAAAGCAGCGTTGGGACCTCTCAATGCTGCTTTTTAAGGCTAACGCAAGACTCGTAATCTAGCAGATTGTGTTTGGTGCACATATATTTTTAGCTCTCACCTCATGTGAGGTCTTCACTTGTGCTAACCCGCAAGCACAAATTTAAATTGCGGACGGCAGTGTACATTTACTTTAAACTTGTAATATGCATGCAAGTTAGCGCAAATAACGATGTTGAAATATTGCACTCATGCTAATGTTTGCATGCTACTTGTAATTTATCCCAAAATGTTTATGCGTAGTAAAAAATAATATGAAAAAATAGTTTCATTATCTACTTTGCATGCTTTTAAATAATGAGACACTACTGTTACACAGAATTATCCACAACGGCAATATAGTTTTTATAAATTTTGCATGCTTGGCGAAAGTTTAGGTGAGAAATTTTGAACACAATGGAACGCCCACGGTCAGCCACTCGTCCTGTCTGCAAAATGTATCTTAACCCGTTAACAACCAAGGACGTGCCAGGCACGTCCTACAAAAACCGGTCGTTAACAACCAAGGATATGCCTAGCCACGTCCTCAGGGGTTTCAAGCGCTGGAAGCGAGCGTGATCGCTTCCAGCTGATTTTAAGGTATTGCAGTGATGCCTGCAATACCCTTTTTTAAGCAACCGATGCAGAGAGAAAGCGGATGGGACCGCTACACTACGGCAAAGAATAAGTGTAAGGGAAGGAGGGAGAGGGGGGGAATAAGTGTTGGGAAAGGGATTTGGGAAGGGGAGGGGGTACGGTATTGAGGGGGGCAGCTACTCTACAGAAAATTTTTAATTTTATTTTTTTTATTAAAAAAAAGCCATTTTTTTTTTAGCAAACTGGGTACTGGCAGACAGAGAGCTGTTTGGAGGGATCAGGGAGGTTTGGGGCTAAGGGGGGATCCAACACTGCAGAATATATATATAAAAAAATAAAATATATATATAATAAAGGAAAGCCTTTAATTTTAGTCCCATGCCTATAACAAATGGACATTTCAGCCAAAATAGGAATCCACATGGATGCACTTCAGTTTTAAATAGAAGCATTTTTGAAATAGAAAAGTATTATCTAAAATTCTTCTAATAAAAGCTATAACTGTTTCAAAAGTGTATTTAAGTATGCACCGTGCACCAGCATTTTAAACAAAGCATTTGTTCAGAGAGCCTAAGGTGCTTGTATCATCTAGTATGACGTAATTTGTTAATTGCTGACATAATACAAGCTCCACTAGCACTCTGAGCAGCTGCTTTATTTAAAATGCTGGTGCACTGGGAATATCAAGCTATGCTTCACATGCACGTGCATAGAAAACTGTTACTAAAACAGTGAAAACCTTTACTAGAAGCATTTTTGCCAATACATCTAAATTACAAATATGTTTCTTTTCAAGGATGTAATTCACCTATGTGCACTTAAATTTTGACTGTTTAAGATGACGATGACAATTGTGAGGTGTGGGAGGGAATAGAGCTGTTTGAGAGGGATCAGGGAGGGATCAGGGGTGGAATGTGTCAGATGGGAGGCTGATCTCTACACTAAGGGGCATATTTATGATTGTGCAAGCGGACATGATCCGATATTGCGGATCATGTCCGCTGTACATCGATAAATGCCGACAGCATATATCAATGCACCAGCAGTTCTTGTGAACTGCTGGTGCAACACCACCCCCTGCAGATTAACGGCCAATCGGTCGCTAGCAGGGAGTGTCAATTAACCCGATCTTATTCGAACGGGTTGATTTCTGTTCCCTGCCTCAGAGCAGGTGGACAGGTTATGGAGCAGCAGTCTTTAGACCGCTGCTTCATAACTTCTGTTTCTGGAAAGCTTGAAGGCTCGCTGGAAACACGGGGCATCAAGCTCCGAACGGAGCTTGATAAATATGCCCGTAAAGCTAAAATTAACCCTACAAGCTCCCTAATTAACCCCTTCACTGCTGGGCATAATACAAGTGTGGTGCGCAGCAGCATTTAGCGGCCTTCTAAATACCAAAAAGCAGTGCCAAAGCCATATATGTCTGCTATTTCTGAACAAAGGGGATCCCAGAGAAGCATTTACAACCATTTGTGCCATAATTGCACAAGCTGTTTGTAAATAATTTAATTTCAGTGAGAAACCTAAAGTTAGTGAAAAAGTTAACTATTTTTTATATTTGATCACATTTGGCGGTGAAATGGTGGCATGAAATATACCAAAATGGGCCTAGATCAATACTTTGGGTTGTCTACTAAAAAAAATATATACATGTAAAGGGTTATTCAGGGATTCCTGACAGATATCAGTGTTACAATGTAACTATCGCTGGTTTGGAAATAGCAAAATGCTACTTGCAAAAAAAGCAAAGAACATGTAAAAAATGGGTATTTCTAAACTTAGGACAAAATTTTGAAACTATTTAGCATAAGAATTTTTTGGTGGTTGTGTAACAGTTTTTGGGGGTCAAAGTTTTTTTTTTATCATATTTTATCATTTTTATAGTAAATTATAAGATATTATGAAAATAATGGTATAATTAGAAAGTACATTTAATGGCGAGAAAACAGTATATAATATGTCTGGGTACAGTAAATGAGTAAGAGGAAAATTACAGCTTAAAACAAACACAGCAGAAATTTAAAAATAGTCCTGGTCCTTAATGGTAAGAAAATTGAAAAATGGTCTGGTCACTAAGGGGTTAATCTTATTCTATCCTGAGACACAACTCTTCTACCGAACAGACAGGATCATTTTCTACACGTAAAGATATAAAGAGGCCGAATTATCAAGTGTCTGTTGGACCTGATCCGACAGTGCGGATCAGGTCTGACAGACATCGCTGAATACGGAGAGCAATACGCTCTCCGTATTCAGCATTGCATTGATCGGGTTGAATCTTTAGACCGCTGCTCCATAACTTGTGTTTCTGGCGAGTCTGAAGACTCGCCAGAAACACGGGCCCTAAAGCTCCATCCGGAGCTTGATAAATGGGACTCTTACAGTAAAGTTTTGCTGTTGGAATTGTTTTAACCACTTAGCAAAAGGTTCTCATTTCATGTGGCAGATTTAATATACTGGACTAGGATCTTTATAGAAGGAATTACTTTAAATATGATCTTGTCTTTACCAAGCAGCCTCACAATTCATGAATCTAACCCATTGTGTAACCTTATTCAGATACCCAGTAGAAGTAGATTTACTGCCCTTACAAATATATAATGATAATAATAACAACAGTAAAGTTCCCCACAAAACATAGATTTGACAGCTAGAGATGTGCACATATTGATTCATCACAACTTGTGTCAATGCCAGGCAAACACTATAGGACTTTATAAAGATGAATGTTTTATCTGTTTGTTCCATAAGGGGTTACATTTATCTGACCATAGGAATCTAAACCTAATACAGATCTTGCTGTGTAAATTCTTCCCACCATTCAACTAATTATTTCTAATTCATGCACACCTTTATGAAAGGAAAATTAGGCATTTATCACATCTCAGTAAGAATTTGGTATGCTTGCCAACACATCTACAGTAGCTTCTAAAATTGTGTTCTCCATGTAATAGTAATTATAATTATAGTGCATGCGGGTGCTAGGATATCACACATCACACATTATGGGGTTCGACTTGTTTATGTAGAGCTCTGTATAGTGCTTCCTAGACAGCAGAAACTTAAAAATGAAGTAAGTCATGTTTTAAATGCAAAACAGTACAATTAGAAACATTTGTAAAGTTATTATGTTTGAAAAAGGGATCCTGTACTATACAATGTGTTTCCCCTTAATATGTTCCAAATGTCTTGTTTCAACTTGTTCTTTGGTGTTTATTTTTGTATTTGAACTAGCTGGTTGTGCTCATTAAAACCATTACCAGTTGCTCTCCAGGACATGCCCATAACAAAGGACTGGTCCTGCAAGTAAAGCAGATCTGCTAATGTTATCTATGCTTGGTATTGAAAGGTTAATAATGGTTGGGGGTGAATGAGCACAACCAGCTATTTCAGATACAAAATCTCTCTCTCTCCTACCCCCCACTGTGAGATTGATCAGTGCTATTGTCTCCTTTTTACATATCTTGTCTACAGAGAAAACATATGTTATTCATATTTTCAGGTGGTGATTAAACAGGCAAAAGTAGCTACTTCAAATTTCAAATAACAAAATAAAGGTAAAGGAGTGTTTGTTAAGAATGTAGTTTGCAAAGACTCGGTTTTTCTTTCACAGACAAACGTGGCTTTTGAGAACAAAATAAAGATATGTGGAAATGCAGACAGGTAGTTTGGCAGACAGAAATGACATCCTCTCATTCCCCTGTGGCCACGATATAATGGACATAAAATGCTCTGGGAACTACACTGAGGAGCATGAATGTCACCAGCGGCTATATGCAGAGACTAGGGTTAGTTCTAAAATTAGGACTAAGTTTTGGGATTTGGTCATATTTATGATTAGCATCTTGTGTGGAACGTAATGTGCATAAGTACTCTCTGGAAGGTTTAACAAAGGATCCCACTTTTATTATAATATAAAATATTATTTGCCTAATACTTCATTTTAAAACACTTTGGGGCCTATTTATCAAAGGTCTTGCAGACCTGATCCGACAGTGCGGATCAGGTCCGCAAGACCTCGCTGAATGCAGAGAGCAACACTCTCTCCGTATTCAGCATTGCGCCAGCAGCTCACAACGCCGCCCCCTGCAGACTCGCGGCCAATGGCCTGCCAGCAGGGGGGTGTCAATCAACCAGATCGTACTCGATCGGGTTGATTTCCGGCAATTCCTGTCCGCCTCATCAGAGCAGGCGGACAGGGTTATGGAGCAGCGGTCTTTGTGACCGCTGCTCCATAACTTGTGTTTCTGGCGAGTCTGAAGACACACCAGAAACACGGGCTGTCAAGCTCCGTTCGGAGCTTTATAGATAGGCCCCTTTGCCTCAAATAACATTTTGGCGCGCCAACATTCCAAATAAGTGATTCCCCCTATTCTGGGGTTCAAAAAGTCTCCGGGATTGACTGAAAGATGTTCTTGTAGAACGATATTTCTTACAAAAAATAAAATATTTCAAAAATGTTTATTATGAGCATTATAAAGTCTATTTTTAAAATATTTTTCATGGTTTCATGGCCTCTTCTTTTAAAAAACCTCAAAGAAATGCCGTCTGTTGAACACAGCTCTGTCTATAATTTCCTCTTTTGTTTTTCGCTATTTTAAGTAGTATTTTTACCCTGTTGTAGCCATGAGAATACATCTAGGGCGAGAAGGTAAAATTGTTTTATTCCGTAAGAAAAGGTTTTACGTTTCAAATTTCTGTTATTAAGTTGTATACACAGTTTTGGAATTCTTGTGGTCTCTAAAGCAACCTGCAAGTTAAAACATCCTGGAGTTATTTACCGGAGATTATACAGTGCTTTACATATGTACTTTAGATATGAACTTAAACTGTGGCATTAACATTTTTTTTGTGCGGACTCTAGTAGAAGATTTTTGAAGATGAAAGAGTTATTGTAATTTTTAAATAGGCTTGCTATTTTTTACAATTGCAAAGTTTCCAACTGAATAATTTTACATATTGCATGACTAATACTGTGACTGTAAACAACTTTACTAGGGACTTAGGAAGAGTTTGAAAATGGCTTGCAGAGCATGAATACATCAAAGACGTATTGCAATAGAGGAAGATTTGTTCAGAACATTGGGATTCACATAAGTGGCAGTTGCTCTAATCAGAGATACATCCTTAGGCGGAAATCTTGCTGGGTTTGAATTAGAAATGACATTTTAACGGCTTATTCAACTGGCTATTGTTGACTGTAGGTGACATGTGTACAGTCATTGTCTTGTGTTCAAAATTATTCTGTCATCTATTGCTTGCAGGGAATGAGGGAGGGGTGACCTGGCACCCTTGAATAGGATGACTAAAACACATAAAGGACATACTAATTCTATAGAAAGATCACACAACTCTAGCAGTCCCAACTTCTTATCTTACAGAGCTATTTGAGAAATCATGCTTGTTTCATCCATGACTCTGTTGCTTGACTCACCTTTATCTGAGGGGACCTGACATTTTATTGGGGTAATAAGATGGCTTAAAACACTAAAGTAAAATAAGGTGAAGGTAAAAAATAATCCCTTAAAAATAGAAACTTTTTTTAACTCACATTAAGGGATAGATTACAAGTGGAGCTCTATTTTAACGTGCGCCCGTAAATGGGCAAATTTGTCCGTTTACGGTTGCACGCTAAATAACCAGCCATTACAAGTGGCTGGTTAATGCTCCCACAAACTCTTGGGAACACTTTGCACTTAGAGCAATTAATCAGAGGTTAGATCTCTGGTTAATTAAAAAAATGTGCCCCAGTTGTCCCCCAAAAAACTGCACAAAGCATTTATAAGGGGTTAAAGTAAGGGGATGTGGGGTGTTAGAAAAAAAAGGCACTGAAAAACATAGATTATGCTTACCAGATAATTTTATTTCCTTCTGTATAAGGAGAGTCCACAGCTTCATTCCTTACTGTTTGGAAATACTGAACCTGGCCACCAGGAGGAGGCAAAGACACCCCAGACAAAGGCTTAAATACCTCTCCCACTTCCCTCATCCCCCAGTCATTCTGTCGAGGGAGCAAGGAACAGTAAGAGAAATATCAGGGTATAAAAGGTGCCAGAAGAAAAATATAATTTAAGGGGCCGCCCATCGGAGAACACGGGCAGGGGCCGTGGACTCTCCTTATACAGAAGGAAATTAAATTATCTGATAAGCATAATTTATGTTTTCCTTCTTCATATATGGAGAGTCCACAGCTTCATTCCTTACTGTTGGAAAACATACCCTATCTCTAGAGGACATTGAATGATAATGGGAGGGACAAAAAGAGAGGCGGACCCTAATCTGAGGGCACCACAGCCTGCAAAACCTTTCTCCCGAAGGCTGCTTCAGCTGAAGCAGAAACATCAAACTTGCAAAATTTAGAAAAAGTATGTAAGGAGGACCAGGTAGCCACCTTACAAATCGGATCCATAGAGGCCTTGTTCTTAAAGGCCCAAGAGGAAGCCACTGCTCTAGTAGAATGAGCCGTAATCCTCGGAGGAGGTTTATGTCCCGCAGTCTCATAAGCTAAGCGGATAACACTCCTTTACCAAAAAGATATGGAAGTCGAAGAGACCTTCTGACCCTTACGCTTCCCAGAATATTCAACAAATAAGGAAGAAGTCTGTCTAAAATCCTTAGTAGCCTGAATATAGAACTTTAAGGCACGAACCACATCCAAATTATAAAGCAAACGTTCCTTCGAAGAAGAAGGATTAGGACACATGGAAGGAACCATAATCTCTTGATTGATTTTGCGGTCTGACATGACCTTAGGAAGAAACCCTAACTTAGTACGTAGGACAGCCTTATCAGAATGGAACACAGATAAGGAGGCTCACATTGCAAAGCAGCAATCTCAGAAACTCTGCGTGCATAAGCAATAGCCAGTAGAAAAAGAACCTTCCAGGACAACAACTTAATGTCAACTTCATGCATAGGCTCAAACGGAACCCGTTGCAAAACCTTAAGAACAAGATTCAGGCTCCAAGGAGGAGCCTTAGATTTGAACACAGGTATGATCATAATCAGAGCCTTAACAAAAGACTGTACATCTGGAAGCCCCGAGAGCCTCTTATGCAGTAAAACAGACAGGGCCAAAATCTCAGGGAACTGGCAGAAAGACCTTTCTCCAGTTCAGCCTGGAGAAATGATAGGATCCTGGCAACCTTAACCTTATGCCAGGTATATCCATGCTCTTTACACCAGAATAAGTAGGTTCTCCACACCTTATGATAGATGCGACGAGTAACCGGCTTACGAGCTTGAATGAGAGTATCAATAACTCTCTCAGAAAAACCTCTCTTGGCTAGGACTAAGCATTCTTTCTCCATGCTGTCAGCCTCAGAGAATCTAGATTTTGATGAACAAAAGGACCATGTTCCAGCAGATCCCTGCAACAAGGTAACTTCCATGGAGGAGAAGATGACATCCCCACCAGATCCGTGAACCACATCCTTCGCGGCCACGATGGAGCAATCAGTATCACTGATGCCTGCTTCTGCTTGATGTGGGCCAATACATGAGGAAGGAGTGGTAACGGCTGGAAAAGGTAAATTAGATTGAACCTCCAAGGCACCGCTAATGCATCTATTAGCTCCGCCTGAGGATCCCTGGACCTTGACCCATATCTGGGTAGCTTGGTATTGAGACGAGATGCCATGAGATCTATCTCCAGCATCCCCCACCTGTTGCATATGTCCGCAAACACTTCAGGATGGAGAGACCATTCCCCGGATGAAAGGACTGCTGAGAAAATCTGCTTCCCAGTTGTCCACACCCGGAATGTGGATCACTGACAGCAAACAGTTTCTAGAATGTTGATCAGGAGGGAGCAATCCTCCTGAGACCACAGGCCCTGTGCCTTCTTTGCACCCCAGACAGCCCCCCATCCTAATAGACTCACCTCCGTAGTCACAATCTCCCAGGATGGTCTTAGAAAGGATGATCTGGATAGAACCACCAAGAGAGTGATGTCCAGTGAAATCTGTTGAGACAGATCTGAATGATCGCCATTCCCCTGTCTCAGCATGCACAGTTGCAACGGTTTGAGACAGAACCTGGCAAAGGGAATGATGTCCATGCTGGAGACCATGAGACCAATTACCTCCATACACTGAGCCACAGATGGCCTTAAGGAGGTCTGGAGGGCAAGACCTGATGAAGCCAGATTGCAACGTCTCTGGTCTGTTAGGAATATCCTCATGGATATGGAGACTATTACAGTACCCTGGTGCTTGGAATAAGAGAACTAATTTCTAAGTTTATCTTCCATCCATGAGATCAAAGAAGAGAGAGAAGAAATACCAAATGGTCCTCCACCAGATGAAAAGATGGAGCTTGTACCAGAATATTGTCCAAGTAGGGAGCTACTGCTATACCCCGGGTTCTGGCAAAAGCTAGGAGAGCCCCTAGAACCTTTGTGAAAATCCTTGGAGCAGTAGCTAGACCAAATGGAAGTGCAATGAACTGGAAGTGCTGGTCCAGGAACGCAAACCTTAGGAACTGGAAGTGATCCTTGTGGATTGGAACATGAAGGTAAGCATCCTTCAGATCTGTAGTGGTCATGAACTGTCCTTCCTGAACTAGGGGAAGGATGGTCCTTATCGTCTCCATCTTGAATGAGGGGACATTTAGAAATTTGTTTAAGCACTTAAGATCCAGAATTGGGCAGAAAGTTCCCTCTTTCTTTGGGACCACGAACAGGTTTGAATAGTATCCCAAACCTCTTTCTGCGATAGGAACCGGGACAATGACCCCTAAGGAGGAGAGATCCCATGTGCAACCCAGAAAGACCTCTTTTCTTGAGAGGAGAAATCTTCCCTTGGGTGGATGAGATTTGAAGCCTATCTTGAATACCTGAGCTCTGACCTCCAGGACCCATGGATCCTGCACGTCCCTGAACCAAGCATCTGGAAACAGCAACAGTCTGCCCCTACACAATCCAGCACCGGATCGGGGGCCGCCCCTTCATGCTGACTTGGTCTCTGCGGACTTCTTGCTTGGATTAATTCCAGGATTGGACCAGCTTCCAAGTACTCTTGGCTTGCTCAGGCTTAGAGGAGGACTGTTGTCGTTGGGATTTCTCAGAACGAAAGGAACAAAAATTAGAGCCTTGTCCCTTAGACTTGTTAGTTTTCTCCTGCGGTAGGAAGGCACCCTTGCCCCCTATAACTGTGGAGATTATGGAGTCCAGGCATGGACCAAATAAAATCTTTTCCTTAAAAGGAAGGGAAAGGAGTCTAGACTTAGAAGTCATATCCGCAGACCAGGATTTCAGCCAGAGCACCCCACGGGTCTGCACTGAAAAAACAGAAATCTTAGTGTTTAGGCAAATAATCTGCATGTTTGCATCACAGATAAAAGAATTAGTGATTCTCAAGGCCTTAATTCTTTCTTGGATAACGTCGAGGGGACCGTCCACCTCAATCAATTCCGATAAGGAGCTGCACCAGTAGGCCACAGCTCCAGCAACCGAGGCAACAGCCGCTGCCGGTTGAAACAAGTATTCCGAATGCTGAAACATTTTTCTGAGAAAAGTTTCCATCTTCTTGTACATCGGCTCTCTGAACGACGAGCTATCCTCAAGTGGAATAGTAGTACGCTTGGCCAGTGTAGAGATAGCACCATCCACCTTAGAGATGGAACCCCACAACTCCAATTGAGAGTCCGGAACCGGGAATAATTTTTTAAAGGAAGACTAAGGGGAAAAGGAAGATCCAATTCTATCCCACTCGTTCTTAATAATGTTCTACATTTTTACAGGTACAGGAATAGTTAACAGCACTACTCTGTCCTCGTAAACTCTAATTTAGGGATCAAAGGTTCATCAGGCAGCTTGGCCTCTGAAACCTCTAATGTAGACAGAACCTCCTTTAGAAGAAAACGTAAGTGTTCAATCTTAAATCTAAAGGCTGGTTCCTCCACAGCAGGAAGCCTAGAGGAAGCAGACTCCGATCCAGAAAGTTCACCCTCTGAAGACTCAGAGTGTGACCCGTCTTGGATAATTGAAAAACATATAAATCCAATAACTCACTTGAAGACCCCTGCACAGGAGAGCTATGTTTAACCTTTCGCTTGCGCTTGGCAGGGCAAGGTAAAGCACTAAGGGCCTCAGACACCGCCATCTTTAACTGCGCAGTAAAGTCTGATGGTAAAAGGCTTGCTCCAGACGGAGGATCAGGCATGCTACATGAAGTTGCATGTGATGAGGGAGATGACTGATGGGTATGCACCTCATGGGACGTCGAGTCCTCAGAGGTGGACGGCTCAGTGGTACTAAAGGGGTACGCTTCTTAGACATAACAACCTTGTTGAGGCATGTGGATCATAGTTGAGAGGGCTGGCATACCAAAGCCTCCTCACAATATAAACAGGTATTACTATTTGGAATAGAGGGAGTATCCTTTAAGAATATCAGAATCCTCCATAGATTAAGCTAATGACAGTAGGACACAGAATAAAACGATCTTTTCTCCAACATTGGTGTGTCCGGTCCACGGCGTCATCCTTACTTGTGGGATATCTCTTCCCCAACAGGAAATGGCAAAGAGTCCCAGCAAAGCTGGCCATATAGTCCCTCCTAGGCTCCGCCCACCCCAGTCATTCTCTTTGCCGTTGCACAGGCAACATCTCCACGGAGATGGTTAAGAGTTTTTTGGTGTTTAAATGTAGTTTTTATTCTTCTATCAAGTGTTTGTTATTTTAAAATAGTGCTGGTATGTACTATTTACTCTGAAACAGAAAAGGATGAAGATTTCTGTTTGTGAGAGGAAGATGATTTTAGCAGACAGTAACTAAAATCGATTGCTGTTTCCACATAGGACTGTTGAGATGAAGTAACTTAAGTTGGGGGAAACAGTTAGCAGACTTTTCTGCTTAAGGTATGACTAGCCATATTTCTAACAAGACCATGTAATGCTGGAAGGCTGTCATTTCCCCTCATGGGGACCGGTAAGCCATTTTCTTAGTCAAACAAACAGAATAAAGGGCTTAATATGGGCTAAAAAACTGGTAGACATTTTTATGGGCTAAATCGATTGCTTTATTTGGGCATTTTATTCATATTTATGCTGACAATTCGCATTTATAAACTTGGGGAACGTTTATTAAACGGCAGGCACTATGTTAGACACCTTTTCCAGTCAGGGGGCCTTCCTAGTTGTAGACTGAGCCTCATTTTCGCGCCATTACTGCGCAGTTGTTTTTTGAGAGCAGGGCATGCAGATGCATGTGTGAGGTTCTGAAATTTGCCGGAAAAGCTTCTAGAAGGCGTCAATTGGTATCGTATTCCCCTCTGGGCTTGGTTGGGTCTCAGCAAAGGCTATAGCTGGGACTGTATAGGGGTTAAATTTGTAAACGGCTCCGGTTCCGTTATTTTAAGGGTTAAAGCTCTGAAATTTGGTGTGCAATACTCTTAATGGTTTAAGACACTGTGGTGAAATTTTGGTAATTTTTGAACAATTCCTTCATACTTTTTCACATATTCAGTAGTAAAGTGTTTTCTGTTTAAAATTTAAAGACACAGTAACGGTTTTGTTTTAAAATGTTTTTTTGTGCTTTGTTGACAAGTTTAAGCCTGTTTAACATGTCTGTGCCTTCGGATAAGCTATGTTCTATAAGTATGAAAGCCAATGTGTCTCCCCATTTAAATTTATGTGATAATTGTGCCATAGCGTCCAAACAAAGTAAGGACAGTACTGCCACAGATAATGAAATTGCCCAAGATGATTCCTCAGATGAGGGGAGTAAACATGATACTACATCATCTCCTACTGTGTCTACACCAGTTTTGCCCACGCAGGAGGCCCCTAGTACATCTAGCGCGCCAATGCTTATTACTATGCAACAATTGACGGCTGTAATGGATAACTCCATAGCAAATATTTTATCCAAAATGCCTACATATCAGAGAAAGCGTGATTGCTCTGTTTTAAACACTGAAGAGCAGGAGGGCGCTGATGATAATTGTTCTGTCATACCCTCACACCAATCTGAAGTGGCCATGAGGGAGGTTTTGTCAGATGGGGAAATTTCAGATTCAGGAAAAATTTCTCAACAAGCTGAACCTGATGTTGTGACATTTAAATTTAAATTAGAACATCTCCGTGCACTGCTTAAGGAGGTGTTATCTACTCTGGATGATTGTGACAACTTGGTCATTCCAGAGAAATTATGCAAGATGGACAAGTTCCTAGAGGTTCCGGTGCACCCCAACGCTTTTCCTATACCCAAGCGGGTGGCGGACATAGTAAATAAGGTGTGGGAAAAGCCCGGCATACCTTTTGTCCCCCCCCCTATATTTAAGAAATTATTTCCTATGGTCGACCCCAGAAAGGACTTATGGCAGACAGTCCCTAAGGTCAAGGGGGCAGTTTCTACTCTAAACAAACGCACTACTATTCCTATCGAAGATAGTTGTGCTTTCAAAGATCCTATGGATAAAAAATTGGAGGGTTTGCTTAAAAAGATTTTTGTACAGCAAGGTTACCTTCTACAACCCATTTCGTGCATTGTTCCTGTCACTACAGCAGCGTGGTTCTGGTTCGAGGAACTAGAAAACTCGCTTAGTAGAGAGACTCCATATGAGGAGGTTATGGACAGAGTTCACGCACTTAAGTTGGCTAACTCTTTTATTTTAGATGCCGCTTTGCAATTAGCTAGATTAGTGGCGAAAAATTCAGGGTTTGCTATCGTGGCGCGCAGAGCGCTTTGGCTAAAGTCTTGGTCAGCGGATGTGTCATCCAAGACAAAATTGCTTAACATCCCTTTCAAAGGTAAAACTCTATTTGGACCAGAATTGAAAGAGATTATTTCAGACATCACTGGGGGAAAGGGCCACGCCCTTCCACAAGATAGGCCTTTCAAGGCCAAAAATAAGTCTAATTTTCGTTCCTTTCGCAATTTCAGGAACGGACCGGCCTCTAATTCTGCATCCTCTAAGCAAGAGGGTAATGCCTCACAACCCAAACCAGCCTGGAAACCGATGCAAGGCTGGAACAAGGGTAAGCAGGCCAAGAAGCCTGCCGCTGCTAACAAAACAGCATGAAGGAGTAGCCCCCGATCCGGGACCGGATCTAGTGGGGGGCAGACTCTCTCTCTTTGCTCAGGCTTGGGCAAGAGATGTTCAGGATCCCTGGGCGCTAGAAATAGTTTCTCAGGGTTATCTACTGGAATTCAGGGAACTACCCCCAAGGGGAAGGTTCCACGTGTCTCACTTATCCTCAAACCAAATAAAGAGACAGGCGTTCTTACATTGTGTAGAAGACCTGTTAAAGATGGGACTGATACACCCAGTTCCAATAAAGGAACAAGGAATGGGATTTTATTCCAATCTGTTCGTAGTTCCCAAAAAAGAGGGAACTTTCAGACCAATTTTGGATTTGAAGATCCTAAACAAATTTCTCAGGGTACCATCGTTCAAGATGGAAACCATTCGAATGATTCTACCCACTATCCAGGAAAGTCAATTTATGACTACCGTGGATCTAAAGGATGCGTACCTACATATTCCTATCCACAAAGAACATCATCAGTTCCTAAGGTTCGCTTTTCTGGACAAGCATTACCAGTTTGTGGCCCTCCCATTCGGGTTAGCCACTGCTCCAAGGATTTTCACAAAGGTACTAGGGTCCCTTCTAGCGGTTCTAAGACCGAGGGGCATTGCAGTAGTACCTTACTTGGATGACATTCTAATACAAGCGTCGTCCCTGTCAAAAGCAAAGGCTCATACAGACATCGTTCTGGCCTTTCTCAGATCACACGGATGGAAGGTGAACATAGAACAAAGTTCTCTGTCTCCGTCGACAAGAGTTCCCTTCTTGGGAACAATAATAGATTCCTTAGAAATGAGGATTTTTCTGACAGAGGTCAGAAAGTCAAAACTCCTAAGCACTTGTCAAGTTCTTCATTCTGTTTCTCGTCCTTCCATAGCGCAGTGCATGGAAGTAGTAGGGTTGATGGTTGCAGCAATGGACATAGTTCCTTTTGCACGAATTCATCTAAGACCATTACAACTGTGCATGCTCAAACAGTGGAATGGGGACTATACAGACTTGTCTCCAATGATTCAAGTAGATCAGAAGACCAGAGATTCACTCTGTTGGTGGCTGACCCTGGATCATCTGACCCAGGGAATGAGCTTCCGCAGACCAGAGTGGGTCATTGTCACGACCGACGCCAGTCTAGTGGGCTGGGGCGCGGTCTGGGAATCCCTGAAAGCTCAGGGTCTATGGTCTCGGGAAGAGTCTCTTCTCCCGATAAACATTCTGGAACTGAGAGCGATATTCAATGCTCTCAGGGCTTGGCCTCAACTAGCAAAGGCCAGATTCATAAGGTTCCAATCAGACAACATGACGACCGTTGCGTATATCAATCATTAGGGGGGAACAAGGAGTTCCCTGGCGATGAAAGAAGTGACCAAAATAATTCAATGGGCGGAGGATCACTCCTGCCACCTGTCTGCGATCCACATCCCAGGTGTGGAAAACTGGGAGGCGGATTTTCTGAGTCGTCAGACATTCCATCCTGGGGAGTGGGAACTCCATCCGGAGATCTTTGCCCAAATAACTCAATTATGGGGCATTCCAGACATGGATCTGATGGCGTCTCGTCAGAACTTCAAGGTTCCTTGCTACGGGTCCAGATCCAGGGATCCCAAGGCGACTCTAGTAGATGCACTAGTAGCACCTTGGACCTTCAACCTAGCTTATGTATTTCCACCGTTTCCTCTCATTCCCAGGCTGGTAGCCAGGATCAATCAGGAGAGGGCCTCAGTGATCTTGATAGCTCCTGCGTGGCCACGCAGGACTTGGTATGCAGACCTGGTGAATATGTCATCGGTTCCACCATGGAAGCTACCTTTGAGACAGGACCTTCTTGTTCAGGGTCCATTCGAACATCCAAATCTGGTCTCCCTCCAGCTGACGGCTTGGAGATTGAACGCTTGATTCTATCGAAGCGTGGGTTTTCAGATTCTGTGATAGATACTCTGGTTCAGGCCAGAAAACCGGTAACTAGAAAGATTTACCATAAAATATGGAAAAGATATATCTGTTGGTGTGAATCCAAAGGATTCCCATGGAATAAGATAAAAATTCCTAAGATTCTCTCCTTTCTACAAGAAGGTTTGGAGAAAGGATTATCTGCAAGTTCTCTAAAGGGACAGATCTCTGCTTTATCTGTCTTACTACACAAAAGACTGGCAGCTGTGCCAGATGTTCAAGCATTTGTTCAGGCTCTGGTTAGGATCAAGCCTGTTTACAGACCTTTGACTCCTCCCTGGAGTCTAAATCTAGTTCTTTCAGTTCTTCAAGGGGTTCCGTTTGAACCTTTACATTCTATAGATATTAAGTTACTATCTTGGAAAGTTTTGTTTTTGGTTGCAATTTCTTCTGCTAGAAGAGTTTCAGAGTTATCTGCTCTGCAGTGTTCTCCGCCCTATCTGGTGTTCCATGCAGATAAGGTGGTTTTGCGTACTAAGCCTGGTTTTCTTCCTAAGGTTGTTTCTAACAAAAATATTAACCAGGAGATAGTTGTACCTTCTTTATGTCCGAATCCAGTTTCAAAGAAGGAACGTTTGTTACACAATTTGGACGTAGTCCGTGCTCTAAAATTCTATTTAGAGGCTACAAAAGATTTCAGACAAACATCTTCCTTGTTTGTTGTTTATTCTGGTAAAAGGAGAGGTCAAAAAACGACTTCTACCTCTCTTTCCTTTTGGCTTAAAAGCATCATCCGATTGGCTTATGAGACTGCCGGACGGCAGCCTCCTGAAAGAATCACAGATCACTCCACTAGGGCTGTGGCTTCCACATGGGCCTTCAAGAACGAGGCTTCTGTTGACCAGATATGTAAGGCAGCGACTTGGTCTTCACTGCACACTTTTGCCAAATTTTACAAATTTGATACTTTTGCTTCTTCGGAGGCTATTTTTGGGAGAAAGGTTTTGCAAGCTGTGGTGCCTTCCGTTTAGGTAACCTGATTTGCTCCCTCCCTTCATCCGTGTCCTAAAGCTTTGGTATTGGTTCCCACAAGTAAGGATGACGCCGTGGACCGGACACACCAATGTTGGAGAAAACAGAATTTATGCTTACCTGATAAATTACTTTCTCCAACGGTGTGTCCGGTCCACGGCCCTCCCTGGTTTTTTAATCAGGTCTGATGAATTATTTTCTCTAACTACAGTCACCACGGTACCATATGGTTTCTCCTATATATATTTCCTCCTGTCCGTCGGTCGAATGACTGGGGTGGGCGGAGCCTAGGAGGGACTATATGGCCAGCTTTGCTGGGACTCTTTGCCATTTCCTGTTGGGGAAGAGATATCCCACAAGTAAGGATGACGCCGTGGACCGGACACACCGTTGGAGAAAGTAATTTATCAGGTAAGCATAAATTCTGTTTTTATTTCTCACAAAAAAACGGCACCTTTATACTCCCAATGGCTGGGGCACTCACCACCTCCAAGACCCAGACAAAACTGAGAAAAAACAGCTAGCTCGGTCAGGAAAGAGGAAATTAAAGTGTGACCACTCCCAGTCATGTGGTGCGCAAGGCAGGACCGCCCCTGCTATGAGAAAAAGCGCGCCAAGCTACAAGCTGCACAGCGTTCAAAGTGAAAGTAAAAACCTGTGTGTTCCAGCCACATAACAAACAGTCTATGAGCCCAATACAATCTCACACATAAAGCAGCATAAAATCAAAGCATCACATTTGATTAATCCCTACTGTTCAATAACCTCCCTCAGGAGATATTACCCATGATTCTATTAAGATAAAAGGAGTCACACTGTGACCCTGTCTTCTAGCGTTTTCAACATGTGTTAAAATTGAAATGATCTTACCAGAATCCATGCTGTGGAACAGAAACACAGCCTCTCAAGTGTGAAAGTCTTGTAGCATCGCTCCTTACATGGACTTGAGTGAAGAAACGAGCAGGCAGTCAAACTTGTCAACACTGATTACTTAAGGAGCTGTTAGCAGGCAGTTTGGATGGGTTCACAGAAAGACTCTCCCTGCATCTCCAGACTCTAAATTTCATCAGTGCTCTCACTGAGCATTAAAAACTCCAGTCCCATATCGAAGGGCAGATACCCCTCCTAAGGAACTACTCTGAAATCTTCTGACACTTCTCTGCCATCCTCCTGTGACAAAAGCCAAAGAATGACTGGGGGATGAGGGAAGTGGGAGAGGTATTTAAGCCTTTGGCTGGGGTGTCTTTGCCTCCTCCTGGTGTCCAGGTTTAGTATTTCCCAACAGTAAGGAATGAAGCCGTGGACTCGCCTTATATTAAGAAGGAAAGTGCCTTTACATTGAAGTCTATGGGGACTGTGTTTATACTTTAAATATATATGTATATGCGTATATAAATATATAAATATAAGCATGAACCCCACAGGCAGAAGCAAAACAAATAGTGAAGATGGGGGAATTACAGTCGTATATATATTTGATGTGGTGACTCACTGACTCTGCTGACTTTACCCATAACATATACACATACAAACACATATATATATATATACGTATAAAAGCATATACATATATATTTTTTATTTGATTGCTGCCCAACGCTGCGTGCTAGGTTCTTTGCTGTGTCTCATGACATAAGAACGAGGCTCCCATTTGAGCCTATGGAAGCGTGCTCTCATTTGCGTGCGGTGCACTGGTATTACTGGCTGGAATGCAAATATTGCGCTCCCCAAAGCGCACTGTTGCATTCCACACATAATCTAGGCGTAATTCTGCAATTATGTGGTATTTTTAAGAAGATGAGAAAAAGTCAGGTAAGGTAACAAACTATAGACCATTGGATACAGATCTAAACACATAAAATGAGATCTTTATATAAACAATATAGACATACATGTTATATACAAATAATTTTCAATTACTACTCATAATGTCCTAAAAGCTACTGGAGCTTCTTCCATGTGGCAAAGACAATAACCTTAATTAATTCAAAATAATTAATGAATTGAAAAGAACTTTAGAGGACAGGTTGCTCTATTCTATTTTGAGTGAAAAGTGCCATCACTAATGTAGGTCTTGCTTATAAAATGTATGAAATTCAGCTGCTGCCCTTAATGTCCTAAAAAGCAAATGGAGCTTTCTCCTTGTTACAAAGAGAGAATAGCTTAATTAATTAAGCAATAAATGACTGGCTAAAAAAGAACTTTAGAGGACATCTTGCTCTATTTTTTTGAGTTGAAAGTGCCATGACTAATGCAAGTCTTGCTTAATTGGCACACTTACCCTGCTGATTTTACTGACCACCCGGCTAAAATTTAAGCAAATATTAAAGTGAATGTAAATTTTGATGCTAAAGTGCCCGTTTTTTAAAAATTTGATTAAAAACAGGGGCACTTTAATTCATCAAAATTTACATTTCACTCGTGTTGTGAAAAAAAACTTACCTTTTAATTTTGACAGCAGATCCAGCTTCCTCCGCCCGTCGCAAAGCCTTTTCCTGGGTCTAAAATGAGGAATCCGGCTTCCTCCAATCACGGCATTGAATCAGACACTGATTCCCCCGGGGAGGGAAGTTGTGATTGGAGGATAACCCATCCATCATTTCTGACATCAGAAATGGCTTGCGACGACCGGAGGAAGCAGGAGCAGCTGTCAAGTTTAAAAGGTAAGTTTTTTTTCACAACAGGAGTGAAATGTAAATTTTTATGAATTAAAGTGCCCCTGTTTTTAATCAAATTTTTACAGCAAAATCCCTTTATACATTTGTCTATAAACAATTTATAGCATATTGAGAAGTACATTGGAAATGTTTCAGCAAGTAATAAACATTCAATGACCGGTAAAAAACTGAATCAATATTTACATTCAGTTCCGGTCCCCATTATCAGATTAGTCCACATCCTACCTTTTTTCCTCTTAACTCACTTAGTCAGAATGTATTATCCTCTGTGATGGCACTCTCATGGATATCTACATAATTATAAGCGCTACGCGTCTCGAATCTAAATATAACTTCCCTCTCAAAGTTTTTTTGGGGTCATACATCTATTGTTTTGTTAGTGTGTTTCAACATAATTTCATTGTGCAAAGTATAAATATGCGATGACTATATTGTTGTGCGTTAAATTGATCAAACTTTTACTACACACTGACGTGTCCGATTTTCATAGGTGTTACCAAGGACAACGTCTCCGCTAGGTATGTGCTGTTAGCTGTCTCCTATTGGTGTCGCTAGGAATGACGTATCCAGTAGCCATAGGAGGTTTACATATGACATAGTGTCACACCTCCTTTGTATCTATATTTGATTGAAGCTACACCAACATCATAGGTCAGTTCTGATAGGAGTAATGGCAAATGTATAAGCAAAGTGGACGCTAGCCATCAGAACCGATGCGCTACACACACACATATTATCACTGTTATTTCTTCCACATCGAGCGTGCACTTGAACACAACAACATTATATATCGTTGGTTGGCCACTATCTTCACTTGTAAATTCAACTACCCTAGTGATATATACAAATTTGATATCCTCAGTGTGAACGGATTTATAGCATAACAGAAAAAATAAAAATGCATCAAATAATAATGTAACAATTCATAATTCAGTGATATATAATATAGTGTCTAAGTGTAAAATGTGCAACATAATTAATTCTTTTAATTTAATATCCTAAAATTAATTTTGTTTATATGTATATATTTATTATACAGATGTGTTTTATATATATGTTTAGTAAATTAAATAAGTTAATTCAGTGTGATTAATACATATTCTAATATATGTGTCCTAAAAATTTTTTTTGACATAAAATAAATAAATAAATATAAGTGCTCAGTGTCGGTTATTTGTTATGTGTTTAATTTTGTGAGTATTAGTTATTTAAATATTTATGAACATAATCATAAACATTCTTGGACATTTATATCTATTAATAATTCATTTGTGTAAATATAGAATTCTATATATTATATTATATTATAATGGGATAATACTCTTATTCAGTGTTTTATTATGTGCTTAATTATGTGCAAAAAGCTACTAAATCCATGTTCATATTTAGACCATTGGGATGTAATGTTCCCAATTGGTAAATCCAAAAGGTCTCACGTTGACGTAGTCTATTGTACCTATTATATAAATTTGAAGGGGGAATGTATTCTATTGGTACAATAGAGAATATATTAAGGTTCCCCTGGTGTACAGAATGGCAATGTTTGGGAACACTATGATTTTTCAGTTTGTTTTTCATATTTCTATAGTGTTCGTTCCATCTGGTTCTAACTATTCGACAGGTGCGCCCTACGTACTGAATTTTACATAGTTGGCATGATAGAAGATATATGACATAGGAGGATGCGCATGTCAAATGATCCTTTATAGAAAAGCTAATCCCCGTGGTATAGGATATAAAATTAGTGGTTCCTATTTCAATAAATTTGCACATTCTGCATCTCTTATATTGACATTTAAAAACTCCTTTCTTATTGTTATTATTCACTTTCTTTCTAATGTTTGTAAGAGATCCTTGGATTCTCCTAGGTGCTTGGTCTTTTTTGTTATTTTTAGCATTAATTACAACCTTACTAGGGGCCAGTAAATTCTTCAGTGTAGGTGCCCGTCTGAATACACATTTTGGTTGCTCTTCTAAATTTCTACTGAGTATTGGGTCTCTCATCAATATGCCCCAATGTTTTTTAATTATAGTGTTAATCAATTTATGATTAGTGTTATATTGTGTTATGAACATACTGGTATTATTTTTATTTTTATTTTCATTTTCTTTGTTTTTATCATCAATAGGTTTCTTTTGAAAATAGTTTTCCCTATTATCTGTTTTGGCTCTTGTATAACCTCTCTCTATTAACTCTCTTGGATATCCCTTTTCTGTAAATCTTTCAATAAGTGTTTGACTTTGCATATTATAGTCCGATATATTATTACAATTTCGTCTCAATCTTTTAAATTGTCCATAAGGGACATTTTTCTTCCAAGGAAGATAGTGATTGCTAGAGAATTCTAGATAACTATTACAGTCCACATTTTTTAAATGATTTTTCGATTCAATCTTACCATCTTTGGAAAATGTTAGATATAAATCCAAAAACACTACAGATTTCATTTCTATGGAACTGGTAAATGTAAGTCCCATATTATTAAGATTGAGGTGTTGTATGAAGGATTCTGCTAGAGAGACCTCACCATTCCAAAGGATGATGAGGTCATCAATGTACCGCCCATAGAACACCAGGCTTGCCCCATAATCAGAGTTGTATATATATTCATTTTCGAATTTACTCATATATAAATTAGCAAAACTAGGGGCAAACCTGGTGCCCATGGCGGTACCTCGTATCTGCAAGTAGTGTTCATCTTGAAAAAGAAAATAATTATGCTCTAAGATAAATGATATTAATTGCAAAATAAACTGTTTTTGCAATTGTGGCATGTAAATATAATTTTCTAGAAAGTTATTTTTATATTGATTGTTATATGATACTTTCACATAAATTAA
Organism: Bombina bombina; assembly: GCF_027579735.1. Lineage (NCBI taxonomy): Eukaryota > Metazoa > Chordata > Amphibia > Anura > Bombinatoridae > Bombina > Bombina bombina. Next base: position 172,115,502 of record NC_069506.1, on the reverse strand, counting down.
TGTGTATTTGTATTTCCAGAAGTCATGATATGCTTTTATCTCATGTTTTTTTTATAAATGATTATTAATGCTAGAATTTGTACATATATCTTTGCACATACTTATATATACATATATATATATATATATATATATATATATATATATATATATATAAATATATGTGTGTGTGTGTTATGACAGAAATCTTTAGCAAACACATTTACATGTCCCTAAGTTCCTTTTTTAGTTCTAAACAATGTTGTCTTTCATATCTCTATGTTTATTTATACAACTATATGTATAGAGTGTAAATGTATTATTATTCTGAGCAGGAATAATTGCGAATATAGTATGTCATCAGGGTATCATATGTATTTATTTGCAATCAATGGATATTTTAAGAGCTGGGACAGTTTTCTCTCTGCACCTGTGTAACCCCTCCTGATTGCAATCTAGTTTTAAAAACCACCCAACTGAAAAAGAAATTCAAGAGAAGGAAGAAATACACTGAAAATAGGATGACAGTAAAGAGGTGATTTAAATTTCTGCTGTATCTGAATCATGACAGTTTAATGTTATGTGGGCTATCCCTTTGAGCTATAAGCTTAAGATTATATTGAATCAAACATCAATTCGAATTTTAAAATCATTGTCTAAAATATTACACTGTGTGTCCTAATGTCAGCATCAATGTTTATCTTTAATAATAATTTCACATATTCATACTTTCTAAGTATAATACACAAAGTAACAAATGGCACTTACAAGTTCTAATGAGTGATCAATGACACAAGTATCGAGCAATTTGATTCGTTATTGATAGTTTAAAATGTATATTTGAATCAGATTGGCTGATGTCATAAATCATGTGATTATGCATATTCCAATCAAAAGTGGTTGAAAAATTCATGTATGGGTTGTTTAGGAGTTTGCGTTATAATTGGTGCGAAAAGTGTTGCGTCAAAATTGGTGCAAAGGGGAGAGTGAGACTTGTATTACATGGCTTAAACATGGTGCACATAGAATTTTTAAAAAAAAAATAAAAAGGAAGTTAGTTTCAAGTTGAAACTTGAAAATTTTACCCTACTTGAGATCTTTGTATTGTATAATCACTCTCTGCTGTAATGTTTCAGATTCATGTTCTTTTGCTTGTTGTTTGTGTGCATTTTGTCCTACCGAATAAAAATGATATTGCAAAAAAAAATAAGTTAGTATGTTGTGTATTTATTTCATTTTTATCTCTATATCTATTAGTGCGACAAGTTTGGGGCAAAACTTTTCAACAAATTTGGAAAAATAATATTGTCCCATCATTGCTTTGTAATGAGAGACACATTTGTAACATAATACATAAGAAGTAATGTATTTTTCATTTTTATCCCTATATCTACTAGTGCACCAAATGTGGAGCAATAATATTTTTAGATTTAGAAAGTGTATACAATTTTAATCGAGTTTCTAATTTACTTTTATTATGTAATATACTTCATTCTCTTGCAGTATCGAACATAAGCTTTCTGTGTTTTCAGACTCCCATTGAGTTCTATGGCATCCGCGGCCTCAAGGGTGGTGGATTGAAAACTAGGTATGCTGTGTCGGAATAGACACAAGCGTACCTGTTAAATGTTTGATACATTTGGAAAAGGGTCAAATAGAGTCAAATCTGAATTCGAAAGATCTGTAATGACGCAAGCATCGACCTGTGTCGGATTGAGATAGCGGGAGCGTATATTACGTCACAAATTTCAACATTTGCCGATCTTGACGCTTTGATAACTATGGCGGATCAATCTCGCAACAAATACGACACGGGATTCAAGCGTATTTTCAGTTGACGCTTTGATAAATATGCCCCTTAGTCTTAGCTTCAAATGAACAGTAAATTGTTTTCTGAAAACTGTTTGTTCATATTTCCTTCCCATTGTATCATGTGACAGCCATTAGCCAACCACAAAATTCATATTTCTATATATTGTAAATTCTTACACTTGCTTAGTGATAGCTGGTGCCTCAGAAAATGTTTATAGAAACATTGTGCACATTTTGATAATGGAAGCAAGATGGAAAATTTTATTCTTTTTGCGCTCTCTGAATCATGAAATTTTCATTTTGACTTTAGTATTCATTTAAGTAACATTTGTAAATAACATAAAACGTTATAATATTGCATTGTATTACACTTCCCCCACCCGGCTTCCTAATAATGCCACACGACTGTTCTGTGGCGAACGCTGTAAAGTATAAATAAAATTCAGCTACTGCTCATTATGTCCTAAAAATCAAATAGAATTTCATTCATGTGGCAAGGACAATACCATTTATTAATTAAGGAATAAGTGAAAAAGAATTAGAAGACAGCTTGCTCTATTACTTTATGTGAATCTACTGAGCTATATAAAGCATATAAATAGACACTTATTTTTTCTTTTCTTTTAAGTGTACATTGCATATCTGTATAAGGCGGATATTAGTCATATGGTTGTTGCTCAAGGGCAGCATTCTCCTCTTTTATTCTTCAACCTTTGTTTAAATACAGATTTCAATTTTACCATACAAAATAATGTTCCTGTATAGCACCGTGTAACTGCGTTGGCATTTTATAAATACATAATACAAAAATGAAAATAAATTATTTTTTGGGATTAATGTCGGATGGAAAGATTTGTACTTTTACTGAAAAACACCTACGCTTTGTTATAGGTCAGTTTAAAGAGAGAGCTAAATTTTAATAGCTAACTATTAAGAATAGTGCAATTTTAAATCTTCTTTCTGAGGTTGTCAGTATCATGCCCTTACATGAACTCCTACTCATAAATATTCTATGTGCACCAAAGCTGTTTTTTTTACGTCTTTCTGATTTTTGATTGATTTATAATTTGGTACATCAGTACTTTAGTAACAGGGTAATTATATATGTACATTGTAATAACCCTAACCATACATTTTTCAACTTTTATATTACAAATATTCATTGACAGTAGATATTATTTTAGATTACTGGAAAATACCAAATTAATCATAGATATCATAAGTGTCTTTTTTTTTATTTGAGTTTTACTTAAAGGGACAGTAAAGTCAAAATTAAACTTTCAAGATTCAGATTAAGCATGCAATTTTAAACAGCTTTCCAATGTACTTCTGTTATAAAATTTGCTTTGTACTCTTGGTATCTTTTATTGAAGAGTAAAACTAAGTAGGCTCATAAGAGCTTGGGAGTGTGCACGTGTCTTTAGTATTCTATGGCAGCAGTGTTTTGCAACATTGTTTAACAAAGCTACAAATAATGTTCAGGGGAGGACTGACAAGTCAGACAAATCGGCCCTTGACCAAGGGCCCGGCATCTTAGAGGGTCCCCACTGCAGGCATGCATCATCATGCAGCAGCAGAATGTTCTTTTAATATTAAAATGTAAAAGTAATTTTTTTATATTGCGCTTGGCTGGATTCTGGAATTTTTAGGCTAGTGCTTTGGAGGGGAGGGGCCTCTGTCTCTCTCTCTCTATCTTCCCCCTCTGTCTCTCTCTCTCTCTCTCCCCCCTCTGTCTCTCTCTCTCTCTCTCTTCCCTCCTCTGTCTCTCTCTCTTTCCACCTCTGTCTCTCTCTCTTCCCCCCTCTGTCTCTCTCTCTCTCTCTCTTCCCCCTCTGTCTCTCTCTCTTCCCCCTCTGTCTCTCTCTCTCTCTCCCCCTTCTATCTCTCTCTCTCTTCCCCCTGTCTCTCTCTCTCTTCCCCCTCTTTCTCTCTCCCCTTTCTCTTCCCCTTCTGTCTCTCTCTTCCCCCTCTGTCTCTCTCTCTCTTCCCCTTGTCTCTCTCTCTCTCTCTCTTCCCCCTTGTCTCTCTCTCTCTCTTCCCCCCTCTATCCCTCTCTCTCTTCCCCCCTCTGTCTCTCTCTCTCTCTATTCCCCCCTCTGAGTCTCCATCTCTCTCTCTCTCTCAATCCCCCCCCCACTGTCTCTCCTCTTCTGTCTCACTGTCTCTCCCTTCCCTCTGTCTCACTGTCTCTCCCCTCTTCTGTCACACTGTCTCCCACCCCTCTGTCTCACTGTCTCCCCCCTCTGTCTCACTGTCTCCCTCCTCTGTCTCACTGTCTGCCCCCCTCTGTCTCACTGTCCCCCCCCCCCTCTGTCTCACTGTCTCCCCCCCTCTGTCTCACTGTCTTCCCCCCTCTGTCTCACTGTCTCCCCCCCTCTGTCTCACTGTCTCCCCCCCTCTGTCTCACTGTCTCCCCCCAGTCTCACTGTCTCCCCCCTCTGTCTCATATGAGATGGGAGGGGAAGAGGAAGTAGGTAAGTGAATCAAAAAGGGGGTGGGAGGGCCCTGCTACACTTTTTGCACACTCCCGAGCTCTTATGAGTCCGTTGCTACTCCTTGGAGCCTTAACCTTGTTCTTAGAGTTTTGCAGCAGGCTCCATTTGAGCCTATGCATTCCATAGATATTAAGTTGTTATTTTGGAATGTTTTGTTTCTTATTGCTATTTCTTCTGCTCAGAGAGTCTCTGAACTCTTGGCTTTGCAGTGTGATTCACCTTACCTTATCTTTCATGTAGATAAAGCGGTTCTTCGTAGTAAGTTTGGTTTTCTTCCTAAAGTTGTTTCTGATAGAACTATTAATCAGGAAATTGTTGTTCCTTCTCTATGTCCTAATCCTTCTTCTAATAAGGAACGTTTGCTGCACAACTTGGACGTTGTGCGTGCTCTGAAATTCTACCTACAGACGACTAAAGATTTTCGCCATTCTTCTGCCCTGTTTATTTGTTTCTCTGAGAAATGTAAAGGTCAGAAAGCTACTGCTAACTCTCTTTCTCTCTGGTTGAGAAATATAATTTGTTTGACCTATGAGACTGCTGGACAGCAGCCTCCTGAGAGAATTACAGCTCATTCTACAAGGGCTGTATCTTCTTCTTGGGCTTTCAAAAATAAAGCTTCTGTAAAACAGATTTGCAAGGCGGCAACTTGGTCTTCTCTGCATACTTTTTCCAAATTTTCCAAATTTGATACTTTTGCCTCTGCTGAGGCTTCTTTTGGGAGAAAGGTTCTTCAAGTGGTGGTGACTTTTGTTTAGGTCTACCTGTCTTGTCCCTTCCTAGTCCTCTGTGTCCTCTAGCTTGGGTATTGGTTCCCAACAGTAACTGAGGACGCCGTGGACTCACCATATCTTAGGAAAGAAAACAAAATCTATGCTTACCTGATAAAATTATTTTTTACTGATAAATTTATGGTGAGTCCACGGCCCGCACTTATTTTTATTTTACTAAACCTCAGGCAACTCTACACCTTGTGTTACTCCTTTTTTCTCATTTACCTTCGGTCAAATGACTGCGGTTTGTAGGAAGGGAAGTGATACTTAACAGCTTGGCTGTGGTACTGTTTGCCTCCTCCTGCTAGCCAGGAGTGATATTTCCAACAGTAATTGAGGACGCCGTGGACTCACCACATCCGGAAATAAATAAATTTATTAGGTAAGCATAAATTTTGATTTTTGCTTCCTTTTTATTTTTTCCTTCCCTCTGCAGATTTAACAGCAAACAAACAACTTACAGTTAAGATGCAACAGGCTTTTTAATGCTTCTGGGTCTAAAATTCTTGTGTTTGCAGCACTAATGAACTGAGACACATGACAAGGTAGCTCTATATATTGCTGAATTTAGCCGTTCATATAGCCCACACAAAAGTCATGAGAAAGTATTTGCAAGCTTGCAAAATATATAGACTACAAAACTACAAAGCATCTCAAGTAGATCAACACATCGAGATATAGAAGGTAAAGGAAATTTGATTTCAGTAAGTATAAGAATCACTACAGGCATTAGAACAATAGATAGTCATAGTTAACAGTCCATTAAAGGGACACTAAACCCAAATTTTTTCTTTAATGATTCAGATAGAGCAGACAATTTTAAGCAACTTTCTAATTTACTCCTATTATCATTTTTGTCTTCATTCTCTTGCTATCTTTATTTGAAAATGCAGAAATCTAAGCTTAGGAGCCGGACCATTGTTAGTTCAGCACCCTGGGTAACGCTTGCTGATTGGTGGCTACATTTAAAATGGCATGCTCTATCTGAATCATGAAAGAAAAAATTGAGTTTAGTATCCCTTTAATGCCAATAAAATCGGTTACCCTTAATATATGGTTGGTTCACATCTGTTTAATTTATTAATTTAACTAGTCATAAATATTAAAAATATATACGGCTAGATTACGAGTCTTGCGTTATGAGGGGTGCAGTGCTAATGTGCAGTTTTTTCTCACCGCTCACTTACCTGCAGCGCTGGTATTACAGGTTTTTACAAACCCGGCGTTAACAGGCAAGAAGTGAGCGTAGAGCAAAATTGTGCTCCATACTGCACTCCAATACCAGTGCTGCTTAAGGCAGCGGTGAGCTGGTTATCCGTGCTCGTTCACAATTTCCCCATAGACATAAATGGGGAGAGCCAGCTGAGAAAAACACCTGCAAAAAAGCAGCGTAAAACTCAGTAACGCAGCCCCATTGATTCCTATGGGGAAACTAAAGTTATGTTTACACCTAACACCCTAACATGAATCCCGAGTCTAAATACTCCTAATCTTACACTTATTAACCCCTAATCTGCCGTCCCCGACATCGCCGACACCTACATTATACTTATCAACCCCTAATCTGCTGCCCCCAACATCGCCGACACCTACATTATACTTATTAACCCCTAATCTCCCGCCCCCAATGTCGCTGCAACCTACCTACATTTATTAACCCCTAATCTGCCACCCCCAACATCGCCATCATTATTCTAAATTTAATAACACTTTAAACCTAAGTCTAACCCTAACCCTAACACCCCCTAACTTAAATATAATTTAAATAAATCTAAATAAAATTACTATCATTAACTAAATTATTCCTATTTAAAACTAAATACTTACCTGTAAAATAAACCCTAAGCTAGCTACAATATAACTAATAATTACATTGTAGCTAGCTTAGGGTTTCTTTTTATTTTATAGGCAAGTTTGTATTTATTTTAACTAGGTAGAATAGTTACTAAATAGTTATTAACTATTTAATAACTACCTAGCTAAAATAAATACAAATGTACCTGTAAAATAAAACCTAATTTAAGTTACACTAACACCTAACACTACACTACAATTAAATAACTTACCTAAATTAAATACAATTAAATACATTAAATAAAATTAGCTAAATTATAAACCCCCCCCCCACTAAATTACAGAAAATAAAAAAACAAATTACAAGATCTTTAAACTAATTACACCTAATCTAAGAGCCCTATTAAAATAAAAAAGCCCCCCCCCCAATAAAAGAAAAACCCTAGCCTAAACTAAACTATCAATAGCCCTTAAAAGGGCCTTTTGCTGGGCATTGCCCCAAAGAAATCAGCTCTTTTACCTGGAAAAGAAATACAAACAACCCCCCAACATTAAAACCCACCACCCACACAACCAACCCCCCAAATAAAACCCTAACTAAAAAAACCTAAGCTCCCCATTTCCCTGAAATGGCAATCGATGGGTATTGCCCTTAAAAGGGCATTTAGCTCTATTGCTGCCTAAAGCCCTAACCTAAAAATTAAACCCACCCAATACACCCTTAAAAAATCCTAACACTAACCCCCGAAGATTCACTTCGTCTTCATCCAAGCGGCAAGATGTCCTCAACAAAGCCGGCAGAAGTGGTCCTGCAGACGGGCAGAAGTGGTCCTCCAGACGGACAGAAGTCTTCATACAGACGGCATCTTCTATCTTCATCCTTCCGACGTGGAGCGGCTCCATCTTCAAGACATCCGGCGTGGAGCATCCTCTTCCAACGACGGCTTCTTCGGAATGAAGGTACCTTTAAGTGACGTCATCCAAGATGGTGTCCCTTAGATTCCGATTGGCTTATAGAATTCTATCAGCCAATCAGAATTAAGGTAGAAAAAATCCTATTGACTTATGCAATCAGCCAATAGGATTGAACTTCAATCCTATTGCCTGATCCAATCAGCCAATAGGATTGAGCTCGCATTCTATTGGCTGATTGGAACAGCGAATAGAATGCAAGCTCAATCCTATTGGCTGATTAGATCAGCCAATAGGATTGAAGTTCAATCCTATTGCCTGATTGCATCAGCCAATAGGATTTTTTCTACCTTAATTCGGATTGGCTGAGAAAAACACCTGCAAAAAAGCAGCGTAAAACTCAGTAACGCAGCCCCATTGATTCCTAGGGGGAAACTAAAGTTATGTTTACACCTAACACCCTAACATGAATCCCGAGTCTAAACACTCCTAATCTTACACTTATTAACCCCTAATCTGCCGTCCCGACATCGCCGACACCTACATTATACTTATCAACCCCTAATCTGCTGCCCCCAACATCGCCGACACCTACATTATACTTATTAACCCCTAATCTCCCGCCCCCAACATCGCTGCAACCTACCTACATTTATTAACCCCTAATCTGCCACCCCCAACATCGCCACCATTATTCTAAATTTAATAACCCTTTAAACCTAAGTCTAACCCTAACCCTAACACCCCCTAACTTAAATATAATTTAAATAAATCTAAATAAAATCACTATCATTAACTAAATTATTCCTATTTAAAACTAAATACTTACCTGTAAAATAAACCCTAAGCTAGCTACAATATAATTAATAGTTACATTGTAGCTATCTTAGGGTTTATTTTTATTTTACAGGCAAGTTTGTATTTATTTTAACTAGGTAGAATAGTTACTAAATAGTTATTAACTATTTAATAACTACCTAGCTAAAATAAATACAAATGTACATGTAAAATAAAACCTAACTTAAGTTACACTAACACCTAACACTACACTACAATTAAATAACTTACCTAAATTAAATACAATTAAATACATTAAATAAAATTAGCTAAATTATAAAAAAAAACCCCCACTAAATTACAGAAAATAAAAAACAAATTACAAGATCTTTAAACTAATTACACCTAATCTAAGAGCCCTATTAAAATAAAAAAGCCCCCCCCCCCAAATAAAAAAAAAAACCCTAGCCTAAACTAAACTATCAATAGCCCTTAAAAGGGCCTTTTGCGGGGCATTGCCCCAAAGAAATCAGCTCTTTTACCTGAAAAAGAAATACAACCAACCCCCCAACAGTAAAACCTACCACCCACACAACCAACCCCCCAAATAAAACCCTAACTAAAAAAACCTAAGCTCCCCATTGCCCTGAAATGGCAATGGATGGGTATTGCCCTTAAAAGGGCATTTAGCTCTATTGCTGCCCAAAGCCCTAACCTAAAAATTAAACCCACCCAATACACCCTTAAAAAATCCTAACACTAACCCCCGAAGATGCACTTCGTCTTCATCCAAGCGGCAAGATGTCCTCAACGAAGCCGGCAGAAGTGGTCCTGCAGACGGGCAGAAGTGGTCCTCCAGACGGACAGAAGTCTTCATCCAGACGGCATCTTCTATCTTCATCCTTCCGACGTGGAGCGGCTCCATCTTCAAGACATCCGGCGTGGAGCATCCTCTTCCAACGACGGCTTCTTCGGAATGAAGGTACCTTTAAGTGACGTCATCCAAGATGGTGTCCCTTAGATTCCGATTGGCTTATAGAATTCTATCAGCCAATCGGAATTAAGGTAGAAAAAATCCTATTGACTTATGCAATCAGCCAATAGGATTGAACTTCAATCCTATTGCCTGATCCAATCAGCCAATAGGATTGAGCTCGCAATCTATTGGCTGATTGGAACAGCGAATAGAATGCAAGCTCAATCCTATTGGCTGATTAGATCAGCCAATAGGATTGAAGTTCAATCCTATTGGCTGATTGCATCAGCCAATAGGATTTTTTCTACCTTAATTCGGATTGGCTGATAAAATTCTATTAGCCGATCGGAATCTAAGGGATGCCATCTTGAATGACGTCACTTAATGGTACCTTCATTCCAAAGAAGCCGTCGTTGGAAGGGTATGCTCGTCGCCGGATGTATTGAAGAGGGAGCCGCTCCGTGTCGGAAGAATGAAGATAGAAGATACCTTCTTTCCAAAGAAGCCGTCGTTGGAAGAGGATGCTCCACGCCAGATGTCTTGAAGAGGGAGCCGCTCTGCGTCGGAAGGATGAAGACAGAAGATACCGCCTGGATGAAGACTTCTGCCCATCTGGAGGACCACTTCTGCCGGCTTTGTTGAGGATATCTTGCCGCTTGGATGAAGACTTCTCCCAGTAAGTGAATCTTCAGGGGTTAGTGTTAGGATTTTTAAAGGGTGTATTGGGTGGGTTTTATTTTTAGGTTAGGGCTTTGGGCAGCAATAGAGCTCTTTTCAGGGCAATGGGGAGCTTAGTTTTTTTTAGTTAGGGTTTTATTTGGGGGGTTGGTTATGTGGGTGGTGGGTTTTACTGTTGGGGGGTTGTTTGTATTTCTCTTTCAGGTAAAAGAGCCCTTTTAAGGGCTATTGATAGTTTAGTTTAGGCTAGGGGTTTTTTTTTATTTGGGGGGGGGCTTTTTATTTTGATAGGGCTCTTAGATTAGGTGTAATTAGTTTAAAGATCTTGTAATTTGTTTTTTATTTTCTGAAATTAAGTGTTTTTTTTGTAATTTAGCTAATTGTATTTAATTTATTTAATTGTATTTAATTTAGGTAAGTTATTTAATTGTATTGTAGTGTTAAGTGTTATTGTAACTTAGGTTAGGTTTTATTTTACAGGTAAATTTGTATTTATTTTAGCTAGGTAGTTATTAAATAGTTAAGAACTATGTAGTAACTATTCTACCTAGTTAAAATAAATACAAACTTGCCTGTAAAATAAAAATAAACCCTAAGCTAGATACAATGTAACTATTAGTTATATTGTAGCTAGCTTAGGGTTTATTTTACAGGTATTTAGTTTTAAATAGGAATAAATAGGAATAATTTAGTTAATGATCTTGGCGGTAGAGGCTGTACCGCTCACTTTTTGGCCTCCCAGACAGACTTGTAATACCGGCGCTATGGAAGTTCCATAAAAAAAAACCTTTACGAAATGTACGTAAGCTGGTTTGCGGTAAGGCCAAAAAAGTGTGCGGTACACCTATACCTGCAAGACTCATAATAGCAGCGGGCGTAAAAAAGCAGCATTAGGACCTGATAACGCTGCTTTTTTACCTTAAACCACAACTCATAATCTAGCCATTAGGTAATTATTACATTAAATTAAGAGAAACATATCTCTCATAAAGATGTACAAACTGCTTTAAGTACATTTGGTTTAAAATGTACAAACTGGACTAAGTACAAGGATAGTGGAACGAGGCAAGTATCTACAACAATGTTAGGATGGATATTCTCCTTTCAACTTTTTTAACTTATATGCCAACATATACATTTGATTATGTGTTTTTTTTTGTTTGTTTTTAGATCACCATTAAGCTGCTTTATGTTTATGACTGATGTGATTACAACATTGATTGTCAGATTTGAACCAAACTCTTGCCCTAAAATCCAGTTATATCCGTTTTAGAATGAGTAATTCTAACCACAGCCAAAAAGCACAAACTGGCCTAACATGCAGAATACAAACATGTTGTTTGGGGGCCTTAATGTTTCCCTTTATAGCTTTCTATTTGCCCTTACAATCCAAAATTAATCAATATGGGGCATATTTATCAAGCTCCGTATGGATAAATCTAGCCCTTTGCGTGCCTTTGTTTAAAGGGCAGGGCACCCGTGCAACCAACACTTCCAATTTCATCTCCTTAATTGAAGCACCTGACTCCAAATAACTTTTGGAGAAATTGTTAACACAGAGGTGCACTTGAAAAGTAAATCTGTATGTGTGTTATTAGTTTAGTCAGAATTTGTCTGTCGTGATTTATATGAAAACACTTTTTATTAATAATCAATGCAGAAGGCTTCGAGTTGTGCTTCCTGAGGTTTCTCATTCTCCCTTTCCTTCCTCCGCTGGCCAGTGGCTCGCAAGGTTACAGTTGCTTGATCGCACTTAAGACCTAGCGTGACTCGTCACCTGTTGACCACCCTCATCTTTCCCTTCTTTTCCCACTGTTTTGTTTCTATCCTCCCTTCAAAGTCACACTCAAGACATGGAAAGGACCGAGCTGATCCAGAAGGCCAAATTGTCAGAGCAGGCTGAGTGCTATGATGACATGGCAGCCAGCATGAAGGCTGTTACAGAATTTGGTGAGGAACTGTCAAATGAAGAGAGAAATCTCCTTTCTGTAGTCTATAAGAATGTTGTGGGAGCACGGAGGTCTGCTTGGAGGGTCATCTCTAGTATAGAGCAGAAGACAGAGTGCTCTGACAAGAAGCTGCAGATGGTGAAAGAATATAGGGAGAAAGTGGAATCAGAGCTCAAAACAATCTGTGGAACTGTCTTGACTTTACTTGACAAATACTTAATAGCAAGCTCAACCGTCCCAGAGAGTCAAGTCTTTTAACTGAAAATGAAAGGAGACTACTACTAGGGATGGGCAAAAGTTTTGCAACATTCGAAAAATGAAACAAATTTTAACACATTCGTTCATTCAAATCGAATTTCGAATGTTTACATAACATTCTAACATTCGATTTTCAAATGTTCAGTTTCGAATTTTACGATTGCATTCGAATATATTAGTTTAGAAAAATTTGAATTTATATTTGTAATAGTATTTCTAATGCTTTCTTTAAATGTAATATTCGAATTATGCAATATTCGAACTCGAAAAATTCGAATTTATATGTTTGTAATAGTATTTCTTATGCATTCTTTAAATGTAATATTCAAATTATGCAATATTCTATATAGAAACATTTGAAATTATATATTTGCATCTATTAAGTATCAGTTTACTAGATTCCCTCCCTACCACATGAACTATTGAACTTCTGAATAGTATTTGTTAAATAGAATGTTAAATTCGAAATTTTGAATTATAAACATTCAAATTCGAAAGTGACATTCGAAAACTGTAAATAGCATTCGATTATAGAATTTGTAAGAAAATTTGTTCGGATTTATAATTCGAATTTCGGTAATAACATTCGTTCTAACATTTGACTTCGGAAATTTACACATTCACCCATCCCTAACTACTACAGGTACCTTGCTGAGGTGGCAACTGAGGAGGATAGGACTCAGACAATAGGAGACTCTCAAACATCTTATTAGGAGGCGTTTGACATCAGTAAGAAGACAATGCAGCCAACACATCCCATTCGCTTGGGCCTTGCTCTGAACTTTTCCGTATTCTACTATGAGATTCTCAATTGTCCGGAAAAGGCTTGCTTACTGGCCAAAACTGCTTTTGATGAAGCCATTGCAGAACTCGATACACTGAATGAGGAATCTTACAAAGACAGCACTCTCATAATGCAGTTACTTAGCGACAATTTAACATTATGGACATCCGACAATACAGCAGATGAAAGTGATACTGTAGAGCAAGGCGAAAACAACTAATTTGCAGTGGGTGCAGCTCTCTTCCTCAAGAATACTTTTTACACCACTCCATTCCTTATTGTTCAAATGGATTTCCTGTAGCAATGAATCCATCCATTTGTAAGGGAATTCAACTGTTAATAGTCTGTTCACGTTGCAGTTATGGGTGAAATCCATCTTAAATTTTATTTTATTTTTTCCTTTCTAGCCTTTTCGGTGTGCATTTTCTGCTGTAGATAAGTATTAAGTTTAACTTCATGCTAAAATAAACATAAGTAATTTACAAACACTTATGTAGAGGACTTGAAGCCTATATGGTATTTAAATAAAAAAAAGAAGAAAATTGCAAACATCGATCCCTAAAAAACTTTCTTCCCTCAGTGTAAAACATTCATCTAGTTAACTGCTACAAACATACAGCTAGATTACGAGTTGTGCGTTAAGGTAAAAAAGCAGCGTTAACAGGTCCTAACGCTGCTTTTTTATGCCTGCTGGTATTACGAGTCTTGCAGGTTTACGGGCCCCGCACACTTTTATGGCCTTACCGCAAACTTACTTACGTAATCTTCGAAAACCCTTTTTTCTATGGGACTTCCATAGCACTGGTATTACGAGTCTGTCCTGGGAGGCCAAAAAGTGAGCGGTACACACTCTACCTCCAAGATCCCTAACACATTCTAAAGTCAGTAGTTATGAGTTTTACACTACAACGCCGTAGCATAAAACTCATAACTAAAGTGCTAAAAAGTACACCAACACCCATAAACTACCTATTAACCCCTAAACCGAGGCCCTCCCGCATTGCCAACACTATAATACAATGTTTAACCCCTGATCTGCTGCTCTGGACATCGCTGCCACTATAATAAATATTTTAACCCCTAAACCGCCGCACTCCCGCCTCGCAAACATTATTTAAATATTATTAACTCCTAATCTGCCGCCCCTAACATCGCCGTCACCTACATTATATTTATTAAACCCTAATCTGCCGCCCCCAACGTCGCCGCCACAATATTAAATTTATTAACCCCTAAACCTAAGTCTAACCCTAACATCCCCTAACTTAAATATAATTTAAATAAATATAAATAAAATTACTACCATTTACTACATTATTCCTATTTAAAACTAAATACTTACCTATAAAATAAACCCTAAGCTAGCTACAATATAACTAATAGTTACATTGTATCTAGCTTAGATTTTATTTTTATTTTACAGGCAAGTTTGTATTTATTTTAACTAGGTAGAATAGTTATTAAATAGTTATTAACTATTTAATAACTACCTAGCTAAAATAAATACAAATTTACCTGTAAAATAAAACCTAACCGAAGTTACAATAACAGCTAACACTACACTATAATTAAATCAATTTAATTATAGAGGTTAATAAATCTAATATAGTGGTGTCAACGTTGGGGGCAAGAGATTAGGGGTTAATAAGTGTAGGTAGGTTGCGGCGACATTGGGGGCGGGAGATTAGGGGTTAATAAATATAATGTAGGTGTCAACGATGTTGAGGGCAGCAGATTAGGGGTTAATAAATATAATGTAGGTGGTGCTGATGTCCGGTGCGGCAGATTAGGGGTTAATAAGTATAATGCAAGTGTCGGCGATGTCGGGGGCATCAGATTAGGGGTTAATAAGTGTAAGATTAGGGGTGTTTAGACTCGGGGTTCATGTTAGAGTGTTAGGTGTAAACATAAAATGTGTTTCCCCATAGGAATCAATGGGGCTGTGTTACTGAGTTTTACGCTACTTTTTTGCAGGTGTTAGACTTTTTCTCAGCCGGCTCTCCCCATTGATGTCCATGGGGAAATCGTGCACAAGCACATACGACCAGCTCACCGCTGACTTAAGCAGCGCTGGTATTGAAGTGTGGTAAGGAGCTCAATTTTGCTCTACGATCACTTCTTACCTTTTAACGCCGGGTTAATAAAAACCCGTAATACCGTCGCTGCAGGTAAGTGAGCGGTGAGACAAAGCTGCTCGTTAGCACCGCATAGCTCCTAACGTAAAACTCGTAATCTGGCCGAAAACTTTTCTTTCCACCCTCCTATCATTATATATATTTTTATTTATTTTTTGTTAATTTTAATTTTTTTTAACTATTTGTTTGTTCAAAATGTTAACTTTATTTGGTTATTGATGTGTGGTTCAGATCCTTTTTTGCTAGTTTGGCTGTCTCTTAGTGATTTTAAAACTGGCAAAGGCATGAACCTATGTCTGAGACTGGTAACTGTTTGGGTCTTCACACATTTTGTTTGTGATTTTTTTAATTTTTTTATTGGTTTGTTTTTTGTTTCTTTTCCCTCCTGTCCAATTGAGAACCTCAATCTCTTCCAATAAATATTCATTACAATAATAAAAAAAAAAATAATAATAATCAATGCAGAAATCCAGGTAATACCAAAAGGTTTACAATCTTGCAACTGTAGAAAAATGCTTTAATCAGAAACTGAAACAGTTAAATAATCTGCTGAAAAGTGTAATTTTGTCCCCATTTAAAGCAATAGGAGGTGTTATTATTGCACATTGTGGGGTTGGAATGTAAAAGGTTTGAATTTGAAAAGCCCATGTGATTCCGTTCATATGGGAAATCTGATTAATTGAGTGGTGGCCTAAATTAGGTGTGCGTTTTATATTTTCCAGACAGGTTAAACTTTTTTAAATAAAAAAAATATAAAAGACCCACTTGAAAAAATGACTAACTGATTGCAGATTAAACATTGTTTTGAACTAGTCAAATAGCACTATGTTTACATATATAAGGAAATAACAGAAATGGTGAGACTGGCCCTTTAAATTCTATCATCCTCAATTTTGTATATCTATAAATAGATCAGACCTAATATCAAGATAATGCTCAGCAGCTGACTCTAAGTGTGACTGTATACATACCTCCCCATAGTAGCTTAACAGCTTCAGATAAACCTTTAATCTACTTTTGAAAGCATTTGCTTACAAGGGGTGAGAAAATCTGTTCTCACCCCTAACACAGGCCAGGTTTTTTTCTGGATATTCCATCAAGAGAGCAGGTGGTTCTCTTTTCAAGGCACCAACAATCTCTCATGTTCATATTGAGGCATCCTGCAATAACATATATTTTAGCCATCCGATGCAGAAAGAGCCCCTCTGTGGCCCTCTCTGCATCGGCCATCGATTGCCGTGATCGTTGGTGGGTGGGAGCCGATGGGGGAGGCAGGTGGGCGGCCATCGATGGGAGGAAGGAGTAAGAGGATGGTGGGATCGTAGGCAGGGTCACCTGTGCCACACACAGGCGCGCGCGTGCACGGGGGCAGCAGGCAGGCACGTGCACGGAAGCAGGAGTGGGTAGGAGGCTACACTATGGCACATTTCATTTTGTACATACATTGGGAGAAAGGCCTGGGGAGGGTGGTAATTATTAGCTAAGGGATCTGGGAGGGGGTTGGACAATAAGGTAAAGAGCTGTTTGGGAAGGATCAGTGGGTAGGATGTGTCAGGTGGGAGCCTGATCTCTACACTAAAGCTAAATTAACCCTGCAAGCTCCCTACAAGCTACCTAATTAACCCCTTCACTGCTTGGCATAATACACGTGTGGTGCTCAGCGACATTTAGTGGCCTTCTAATTACCAAAAAGCAACGCCAAAGCCATATAAGTCTGCTATTTCTGAAAAAGGGGATCCCAGAGAAGCATTTACAACCATTTGTGCCATAATTGCAGAAGCTGTTTGTAAATAATTTCAGTGAGAACCCTAAAGTTTGTGAAAAAATTTGTGAAAAAGTGAGTGATTTTATTTATTTGATCTCATTTGGCGGTGAAATGGTGGCATGAAATATACCAAAATGGGTCTAGATCAATACTGGGTTGTCGTCTAAAAAAAATATATATACATGTCAAGGGATATTCAGGGATTCCAGACAGATAGGGACATGAAACCACCAAAAATGATTTCATGATTCAGATAGATACCATTTTAAATTTTAAAATTAAGTTCTATGATTTTTTTTTATATATATCTAAAGTACAAAATGACAATAGAAAGAGAAAAAATAAATAAATAAAACACATCACAACAGTAAAACATAATTTATGTAAGAACTTACCTGATATATTCATTTCTCTCATATTGACAATGAAAGTCCATGAGCTAGTGACGTATGGGATATACAATCTTACCAGGAGGGGCAAAGTTTCCCAAACCTCAAAATGCCTATAAATACACCCCTCACCACACCCACAATTCAGTTTAACGAATAGCCAAGAAGTGGGGTGATAAAGAAAGAAGTAAAAAGCATCAACAAAGGAATTTGGAAATAATTGTGCTTTATACAAAAAATCATAACCACCATAAAAAGTCTTGCCAATATGAAATAAATACATTTATCAGGTAAGTTCTTATATAAATTATGTTTTATTTCATGTAATTGATAAGAGTCCATGAGCTAGTGACTTATGGGATAGCAATACCCAAGATGTGGAACTCCACGCAAGAGTCACTAGAGAGGGAGGGATAAAATAAATACAACCATTTTCCGCTGAAAAAAATGAATCGACAACCCAAAATATAAGTTTAATCCCATAAATGAAAGGAAAAAACTTAAATCAGAAGCAGAAGAATCAAACTGAAACAGCTGCCTAAAGAACTTTTCTACCAAAAACTGCTTCCGAAGAAGCAAATACATAAAAATGGTAGAATTTAGTAAATGTATGCAAAGAAGAACAAGTTGCAGCTTTTCAAATCTGATCAGCTGAAGCTTCATTCTTAAAAGCCCAGGAAGTGGAGACTGATCTAGTAGAATGAGCTGTAATTCTCTAAGGAGGGGCTTGACTGACTCCAAATAAGCTTGATGAATCAAAAGCTTTAACCACGAAGCCAAGGAAACGACAGAAGCCTTCTGACCTTTCCTGGAACCAGAAAAGATAACAAATAGACTAGAAGTCTTCCTGAAATATTAAGTTGCTTCAACATAATATTTCAGAGCTCTCACCACATCCAAAGAATGTCAAGATCTCTCCAAAGAATTCTTAGGATTAGGACACAAGGAAGGGACAACAATTTCTCTATTAATGTTGTTAGAATTTACAACCTTAGGTAAGAATTTAAATGAAGTCCGCAAAACTGCCTTATCCTGATGAAAAATCAGAAAAGGAAATTCACAAGAGAGAGCTGATAATTCAGAAACTCTTCTAGCAGAAGAGATTGCCAAAAGAAACAACACTTTCCAAGAAAGTATTTTAATATCCAAATAATGCATAGGCTCAAATGGAGGAGCCTGTAAAGACTTCAAAACCAAACTAAGACTCCAAGGAGGAGAGATTGATTTAATGACAGGCTTGATATGAACCAAAGCCTACACAAAAGGAAGTTTAGCAATCTTTCTGTGAAATAAGACAGAAAGAGCAGAGATTTGAACTTTCAAGGAACTTGCAGACAAACTTTTATCCAAACCATCCCGAAGAAACTCTAAAATTCTAGGAATTCTAAAAGAATGCCAAGAGAATTTATGAGACACCATGCAATGTAAGTCTTCCAAACTCGATAATAAATCTTTCTAGAAACAGATTTACGAGCCTGTAACATAGTATTAATCACGGAGTCAGAAAAACCTCTATGACTAAGCACTAAGCGTTCAATTTCCATACCATCAAATTTAATGATTTGAGATCCTGATGGAAAAATGGACCTTGAGATAAAAGGTCTGGCCTTAATGGAAGTTACCAAGATTGGCAACTGGATATCCAAACAAGATCCACATACCAAAACCTGTGAGGCCATGCTGGAGCCACCAGCAGCAAAAACGATTGCTCCATGATGATTTTGGAGATCACTCTCGGAAGAAGAACTAGAGGCGGGAAAATATAAGCCGGTTGATAACACCAAGGAAGTGTCAACGCATCCACTGCTTCCGCCTGAGGATACCTGGACCTGGACAGTGGAATACCCCACATCTGAACAACTTGAGAAAACACATCTGGGTGGAGAGACCACTCTCCTGGATGTAAAGTCTGACGACTGAGGTAATCCGCTTCCCAATTGTCTATTCCTGGGATATGAACCACAGAAATTAGACAGGAGCTGGATTCCGCCCAAACAAGTATCTGGTATACTTCTTTCATAGCTTGGGGACTGCGAGTCCCACCCTGATGACTGACATATGCCACAGTTGCGATATTGTCTGTCTTAAAACAAATGAATGGTTCTCTCTTCAATAGAGGTCAAAACTGAAGAGCCCTGAGAATCGCACGGAGTTCCAAAATATTTATTGGTAATCTCGCCTCTTGAGATTTCCAAGCCCCTTGTGCTGTCAGAGATCCCCAAACAGCTCCCCAACCAGGGTTGGACGAACGAAAGAGGCCCCTAGAATAATACGTTGGTGATCTAACCACCAAGTCAGAGATAGTCGAACATTGGGATTTAAGGATATTAATTGTGATATCCTTCTATAATCCCTGCACCATTGGCTCAGCATATACAGGGAGTGCAGAATTATTAGGCAAGTTGTATTTTTGAGGATTAATTTTATTATTGAACAACAACCATGTCCTCAATGAACCCAAAAAACTCATTAATATCAAAGCTGAATAGTTTTGGAAGTAGTTTTTAGTTTGTTTTTAGTTTTAGCTATTTTAGGGGGATATCTGTGTGTGCAGGTGACTATTACTGTGCATAATTATTAGGCAACTTAACAAAAAACAAATATATACCCATTTCAATTATTTATTTTTACCAGTGAAACCAATATAACATCTCAACATTCACAAATATACATTTCTGACATTCAAAAACAAAACAAAAACAAATCAGTGACCAATATAGCCACCTTTCTTTGCAAGGACACTCAAAAGCCTGCCATCCATGGATTCTGTCAGTGTTTTGATCTGTTCACCATCAACATTGCGTGCAGCAGCAACCACAGCCTCCCAGACACTGTTCAGATAGGTGTACTGTTTTCCCTCCTTGTAAATCTCACATTTGATGATGGACCACAGGTTCTCAATGGGGTTCAGAACAAGGAGGCCATGTCATTAGATTTTCTTCTTTTATACCCTTTCTTGCCAGCCACGCTGTGGAGTACTTGGACGCGTGTGATGGAGCATTGTCCTGCATGAAAATCATGTTTTTCTTGAAGGATGCAGACTTCTTCCTGTACCACTGCTTGAAGAAGGTGTCTTCCAGAAACTGGCAGTAGGACTGGGAGTTGAGCTTGACTCCATCCTCAACCCGAAAAGGCCCCACAAGCTCATCTTTGATGATACCAGCCCAAACCAGTACTCCACCTCCACCTTGCTGGCGTCTGAGTCGGACTGGAGCTCTCTGCCCTTTACCAATCCAGCCACGGGCCCTTCCATCTGGCCCATCAAGACTCACTCTCATTTCATCAGTCCATAAAACCTTAGAAAAATCAGTCTTGAGATATTTCTTGGCCCAGTCTTGACGTTTCAGCTTGTGTGTCTTGTTCAGTGGTGGTCGTCTTTCAGCCTTTCTTACCTTGGCCATGTCTCTGAGTATTGCACACCTTGTGCTTTTGGGCACTCCAGTGATATTGCAGCTCTGAAATATGGCCAAACTGGTGGCAAGTGGCATCTTGGCAGCTGCACGCTTGACTTTTCTCAGTTCATGGGCAGTTATTTTGCGCCTTGGTTTTTCCACACGCTTCTTGCAACCCTGTTGACTATTTTGAATTAAACACTTGATTGTTTGATGATCACGCTTCAGAAGCTTTGCAATTTTAAGAGTGCTGCATCCCTCTGCAAGATATCTCACTATTTTTGACTTTTCTGAGCCTGTCAAGTCCTTCTTTTGACCCATTTTGCCAAAGGAAAGGAAGTTGCCTAATAATTATGCACACCTGATATAGGGTGTTGATGTCATTAGACCACACCCCTTCTCATTACAGAGATGCACATCACCTAATATGCTTAATTGGTAGTAGGCTTTCGAGCCTATACAGCTTGGAGTAAGACAACATGCATAAAGAGGATGATGTGGTCAAAATACTCATTTGCCTAATAATTCTGCACTCCCTGTAAAGCTGGAGAGGTCTCATATGAAAATGAGCAAAGGGGATTGCGTCCGATGCTGCAGTCATGACACCTAAAACTTCCATGCACATAGCTACTAAAGGGAATGACTGAGACTGAAGGTTCCGACAGGCTGCAACCAATTTCAAACGTCTCTTGTCTGTTAGAGACAAAGTCATGGACACTGAATCTATCTGGAAACCTAAAAAGGTTACCCTTGTCTGAGGAATCAAAGAACTTTTTGGTAAATTGATCCTCCAACCATGTCTTTGAAGAAACAACACTAGTTGATTTGTGTGAGATTCTGCAGAACGTAAAGACTGAGCAAGTACCAAGATATCCAAATAAGGAAATACCGCAATACCCCGCCCTCTGATTACAGAGAGTAGAGCACCAAGAATTTTTTAAAAGATTCTTGGAGCTGTCTCTAGACCAAAAGGAAGAGCAACAAATTGGTAATGCTTGTCTAGAAAAGAGAATCTCAGGAACTGATAGTGATCTGGATGAATCGGAATATGAAGATATGCATCCTGTAAGTCTATTGTGGACATATAATGCCCTTGCTGAACAAAAGGCAGAATAGTCATTATAGTCACCATTTTGAAAGATGGTACTCTTACATATCGAATCAAAATTTTTAGATCCAAAACTGGTCTGAATGAATTTTCTTTCTTTGGGACAATGAATAGATTTGAATAAAACCCCAGACCCTGTTCCTGGAATGGAACTGGCATGATTACCCCTGATAACTCCAGGTCTGAAACACACTTCAGGAAAGCCTGAGCCTTTACTGGGTTTGCTGGAATGCGTGAGAGAAAAAATCTTCTCACAGGCGGTCTTACTTGAATCCATTGATTTTGGACCGAATTGATCCAAACATTTTTGAAAAATCTTAATCTGCCCCCTACCTGCTGAGCTGGAATGAGGGCCACACCTTCATGTGGACTTGGGGGCTGGCTTTGATCTCTTAAATGGCTTGGATTTATTCCAATTTGAGGAAGGCTTCCAATTGGAAACAGATTCCTTGGGGAAAGGATTAGGTTTCTGTTCCTTATTTTGTCGAAAGGAACAAAAACGGTTAGAAGCTTTAAATTTACCCTTAGGTCTTTTATCCTGAGGCAAAAAACTCCCTTCCCCCAGTGACATTTGAAATTATTGAATCCAACTGAGAACTAAATAACTTATTACCTTGGAAAGAAAGAGATAGCAATCTAGACTTAGAAGTCATGTCAGCAATCCAAGATTTAAGCCACAAAGCTCTTCTAGCTAAAATAGCTAAATACATAGATTTAACATTAATTTTGATGATATCAAAAATGGCATCACAAATAAAATGATAAGCATGTTGAAGCAAGCGAACAATGCTAGACAAATCAGAATCCAATTCTTGTTGCGCTAAATGTTCCAACCAAAAAGTTGATGCAGCTGCAACATCAGCCAAATAAATTGCAGGCCTGAGAAGATGACCTGAATATAAATAAGCTTTCCTTAGATAAGATTCAAGTTTCCTATCTAAAGGATCTTTAAAAGAAGTACTATCTTCCGTAGGAATAGTAGTACGTTTAGCAAGAGTAGAGATAGCCCCATCAACTTTGGGGATCTTTTCCCAAAACTCTAAAAAAACTGCTGGCAAAGGATACAATTTTTTAAACCTTGAAGACGGAATAAAAGAAGTACCAGGCCTATTGCATTCCTTAGAAATCATATCAGAAATAGCATCAGGAACTGGAAAAACCTCTGGAATAACCACAGGAGGTTTATAAACAGAATTTAAAAGTTTACTAGTTTTAATATCAAGAGGACTAGTTTCCTTCATATCCAATGTAATCAACACTTCTTTTAACAAAGAACGAATATACTCCATTTTAAATAAATAAGAAGATTTGTCAGTGTCAATACCTGAGGCAGGATCTTCTGAATCAGATAGATCCCTATCAGAGAAGGATAATTCAGCATGTTGCCGGTCATTTGAAATTTCATCAACTTTATGAGAAGTTTTAAAAGAGCTTTTACATTTATTAGAAGGCGGGATGGCAGACAAAGCCTTCTGAATAGATTCAGAAATAAATTATTTTAAATTTACAGGTATATCTTGTGTATTAGATGTTGAAGAGACAGCAACAGGTAATGAACTACTACTGATGGATACATTCTCTGAATGTAAAAGTTTATCATGACAACTATTACAAACCACAGCAGGAGATATAACCTCCACAAGTTTACAACAAATGCACTTATCTTTGGTAGAACTGTTATCAGGCAGCTGGATTCAAACAGTAATTTCTGAGACAGGATCAGATTGAGACATCTTGCAAATATAAAAGAAAAAAATAACATATAAAGCAAAATAATCAATTTCATTATCTGGCAGTTTAAGGAATGGGAAAAAAATGCAAACAGCATAGCCCTCTGATAGGGAAAAAAAGCAAGATGCATATAGGAATGGGGTCTTAAATAATGAAAATATTTGGTACCAAGTATGACGCACAACAAACAGAAAAATATTTTTTGGCGCCAAAAACGCCCCGGAATGACACACTCGCGTCACAGATGACGCAACCTTGTGATGGACTCGGCGTCGACTAAGACGCTGGAAATGATGAATTTGCGTCAACGAACGTAACTTTGCACCAAAAAAATCTCGCGCCAAGAATGACGCAATAAACTCTCGCGAGCCTAATTCTGCCCGCAAATTTAAAAGACAGTCAATTTGAAAAAGAGTGCCAAACCATAGCTGAGAGTGTCTTAAGTAATGAAAACATACTTACCAAAAGAAACCCATCCACATATAGCAGATAGCCAAACCAGTACTGAAACGGTTATCAGTAGAGGTAATGGAATATGAGAGTATATCGTCGATCTGAAAAGGGAGGTAGGAAATGAATCTCTACGACCGATAACAGAGAACCTATGAAATAGATCCCCTGTGAGGAAAACCATTGCATTCAATAGGTGATATTCCCTTCACATCCCTCTGACATTCACTGTACTCTGAGAGGAATCGGGCTTCAAAATGCTGAGAAGCACATATCAATGTAGAAATCTTAGCACAAACTTACTTCACCACCTCCATAGGAAGCAAAGTTTGTAAAACTGAATTGTGGGTGTGGTGAGGGGTGTATTTATAAGCATTTTGAGGTTTGGGAAACTTTGCCCCTCCTGGTAGGATTGTATATCCCATACGTCACTAGCTCATGGACTCTTGCCAATTACATGAAAGAAAATAGATCCAACACTAGACATCACAGCATCTAAATCTACAGTATATTTGTTGCAATGAGTAATCTAAAGGACCTCATTTTTATCTTTTAGATATATATTCCATAGGCTTAATCAAAACAAAAACTAATTACTAAACATAAAATCTTCTAAGCTGTTATACAATTTTTTTATAAAGACCCATTTATTCTTTTTTACAATGATCGTATAACTTTTTCTTCTATATTCTTCAAAAGAGAATTAATAAAGCTAATAAGCTATCCCATTTCAAATAAAAATGATCTGTTCCATTTTGTATATCAGACAAATGGAGAAGTGTATATAGAGACAGTGGATTCTATTTATCATTGGTCTTGCGGACCTGATCCAACAGTGCGGATCAGGTCCGCAAGACCTCACTAAATGCGGAGAACAATACGCTCTCCGCATTTAACATTGCACCAGCTGGTGCAATGGCGCCCCCTGCTGACTTGCGGCCAATCGGCCGCCAGCAGTGGGGTGTCAATCAACTTGATCGTACTCGATCGGGTTGATTTCCGGCGATGTCTGTCTGCCTGCTCAGAGCAGGCGGACAGGGTTATGGAGCAGCGGTCTTTAGACCGCTGCTTCATAACGTGTTTCTGGCGAGTCTGAAGACTCGCCAGAAACACGGCCCTTCAAGCTCCGTATGGAGCTTGATAAATATGGGCCAGTGAATCTGGTGTAGTAAGAATAAATGTGGTACGAGTAGGATAATATATAATATAGTTTATAAGGCAGTTATTGCAACAAATATTGCAACAGTTGTAGCTGTGATACGTGTGTTAAAATTAGATACTAAGGCCTAGATTTAGAGTTTGGCGGTAGCCGTGAAAACCAGCGTTAGAGGCTCCTAACGCTGGTTTTAGGCTACCGCCGGTATTTGGAGTCAGTCAAAAAAAGGTCTAACGCTCACTTTTCAGCCACGACTTTTCAATACCACAGATCCCCTTACGTCAATTGCGTATCCTATCTTTTCAATGGGATCTTTCTAACTCCGGTATTTAGAGTCGTGTCTGAAGTGAGCGTTAGAATTCTAACGACAAAACTCCAGCCGCAGAAAAAAGTCAGTAGTTAAGAGCTTTCTGGGCTAACGCCGGTTTATAAAGCTCGTAACTACTGTGCTCTAAAGTACACTAACACCCATAAACTACCTATGTATGCCCCTAACACCGCCGACCCCTATATTATATTTATTAAACCCTAACTTGCCCCCCACAACGTCGCAGCCAGCTACCTACAATTAAGTTCTTAACTATTTAATAGCTATTGTACCTGGTTAAAATAAATACAAAGTTACCTGTAAAATAAATATTAATCCTAAAATAGCTATAATATAATTATAATTTATATTGTAGCTATATTAGGATTTATTTTACAGGTAAGTATTTAGCTTTAAATAGGAATAATTTATTTAATAAGAGTTAATTAATTTTGTTAGATTAAAATTATATTTAAGTTAGGGGGGTGTTAGTGTTAGGGTTAGACTTAGCTTTAGCGGTTAATACATTTATTAGAATAGCGGCGAGATTCGGTCGGCAGATTAGGGGTTAATAATTGAAGTTAGGTGTTGGCGATGTTAGGGAGGGCAGATTAGGGGTTAATAAATATAATATAGGGGTCGGCGGTGTTAGGGGCAGCAGATTAGGGGTACATAGGGATAATGTAAGTAGCTGCGGTGTACGGAGCGGCAGATTAGGGGTTAAAAATAATATGCAGGGGTCAGCGATAGCGGGGGCAGCAGAATAGGGGTTAATAAGTGTAAGGTTAGGGGTGTTTAGACTCAGGGTACATGTTAGGGTGTTAGGTGCAGACGTAGGAAGTGTTTCCCCATAGACAACAATGGGGCTGCGTTAGGAGCTGAACGCGGCTTTTTTGCAGGTGTTAGGTTTTTTTTCAGCTCAAACAGCCCCATTGTTTCCTATGGGGGAATCGTGCACAAGCACGTTTTTGAGGCTGGCCGCGTCCGTAAGCAACTCTGGTATCGAGAGTTGAAGTTGCGTTAAATATGCTCTACACTCCTTTTTTGGAGCCTAACGCAGCCATTCTGTGGACTCTCAAAACCAGAGTTATTTTAAAGGTGCGGCCAGAAAAAAGCCAGCGTTAGCTATGCGGGTCGTTACCGACAAAACTCTAAATCTAGCCGTTAGAATATAACAAGAGCTGAGTAAAGAAATGGATGTAAGGAGAAAGACAAATAACAACGACAAAAGGTGACTATCGCTAATATTAGTTATGTGTATTGGTTAGTGGTATTACCTTATGTGATGCACAATCTTTGGTTAGGCGTTAAAAGAGTGAAGGTGGAAACAGGGGAAGGGAATAGACTAAGATACGGTAGGATTAGCGATCTGAACTAAGAGTGACTAGACATATATAATGGTGGAGTGTGAATCTTTCCCTGTGTGAAAAAACAAGAGACTAATTTGCAGGTGAAGAGAGGATATTTAATTAACTAAAACCGGCTTAGATACGCCATATAGTTAGAGAAACAAATACAATTTATACAGATAATACAAACACGACTGCAAGTTGTTAGAATAAAGGTGATTGGCCAATCATACAAAGTATGTAAGTAAATTTGCAGGTCCCCAAAAAGAGGTGAAATAAGGTTGCGGATAGAGTCCCATAAATACGTTCTTATATGCGAAGAAGGAAAAAATACAATGTCCCTAGAAAAAATCCAAAATATGGTGTCCTTGATCTGGTGGAGAAAAAAATAATAATAGTAGAATCCAGAGTATATCCAAGTGTAGAGATCCAAGGAAGATAAGTGGTAGTGAGAACTGTAAAACAAAACGATCACAATAAGAAAGCTGAGATTAGAAATGTGCTCACCGTATTAGGACAGTTACTCGGGCTGGTATGTCAATTCACAATAGTCTACGCGTTTCAGCCTACAACGAGGCCTTTATCAAGACTATAGCAGCTTGTAGTGATGAAAAATATTTAAAGACTTGTCTGGCCTATCACAGATAGGGTGTGTGTTAATGTTACGTGTTGTGTTAAGTTCAGTTACTTGTTTGTAAAAATCTGTTTGTTCGTGTATAAAGATTGTGATGTTATTGACTAATATATCCTTGTCCAAATTGACTTTGTGTAGCAAGCACATTTAAAAGAGGTTATTCAACTATATATAAAAGTGTGTTATTGTAGTTTGTTCCGCCATTTTGGAGTTGGGCATTTGCGTTGTCAGCTTGATATAATCGTGCTAACAACAGAAACAAAAACTATTCGAAAAATATGGCTGTATGATTTTTCGGCTTCGGAAAATGTTATTGTATATGAGTAGGAAGGGTGAAGAAACAAGTATTGTCATATAACAATAGCACGGAGATGACTGAAAGAAACAATGTTGATAGTGATAATTCTACTCCATTACGGACTTATGTTGGAATAGTGAATATTATATCTTGCTGTGTTTAGTAAGTGATCAACGGAAATCAGCAGCTATCACTCAAAGAAAGGGGGGGGGGGTGCTTTTCCAGCTAGCAGTTAGTCAATAATAGCTGATCAAGGCATAAGGATATGGAATTAGACACATCGTAATGGTGCTGTCCTCTATGCACTTTTTCTATATGTAAACACCGTTTTGTATATCAGCCAAGGCATCATATTTTTCTATTATCATCTGCTTAATTATTAAATTGTTTTAAATTATATACAGAAGAAGATTGTTCTTGAATCCATTTTTTAAGCATCCATTTCATTGCTAATAATATTAAAGTAGTCATAAACCATCTTATTTTAGAAACCTTTTGAAATTACAGAGTGGGGCAACGTATCAGAGGCCCAATTTTGGTTAACTTTGGGGCAGCTCCAAAAGTAGTGGTCTAAGTCCGTATTTGAACATCTACACTTTATACACCAATTTTGACATTCTTTGTTCCATTTAGAAACCCTATTAGGGGCTCCATGTACTAAGCAGTCAGCGAGCTACCCGCAACAAATCTCGCGTCAAAATTCACAAACTGATATGTACAAAGCCGTCAATTATGTTAAAACTCGCATCTTTAAAATTGCGAGCGTACTTATCCGCCAAACCTCGCTACCGCTCCATTTTTCACTGTAATTAGACACATTTGACCACCAACTCGCCAAAAACAAATGTACTAAAAAATCTATTTGTCCGCTCGCTACAATTTCCGCTCCCACCTCGTTATTTTTGCCTCGCCACCTTTTAGGTGGCGGGCAAGGTACAAAACAATAGGAAAGTCAATCTAGACGCCAGTCTAGACATATATAAAAGGCAGTAATATCAGCATTGTACAGCATAACTGGCGTCTAATTTGTCTCTCATTTCCATGTACATAAATTGCGCCAAATTTGTCGACTGTAATTAAAGAGTAATCTATATTTTAAATTTGTATTGTATAGTTGTCAATCTTTATAATTATTTTTATATTAATATTTATATATTATCAGATCCAGATGAAGCCATATCCAAATTGTAAATAAATATTACAAAAATAACGCTCTGTTATCACTCTTCAAAAAATTTAGAACAATAATAAAGTTGTTTAGATAAGTTGAACTTTTATAGGAGCAAAATTCTATTCCCGCGACTACTATGATGTTCGTGACACCTTGCATGTCACGTGTTAATAATTGGCCAGACAATTCAACTGAAAGTTAAAAGTACATCAGCTTAGTCGCGGCGAGCGAGACGTCAAATTTATCAATAATCCACCACTGCTCGCGGCGGGCTAGACTTGTCTATTTATTGGGGGATTATTAGTACATAGTGACAGCGGACACCATTTCGCCCGCGGCGAGTAACGGCGAGTTTATCCGCGTCTAAAATGACGGATGAATTGACGGCTTAGTACATGGAGCCCTAGGAGTAAAATAATCTCTATGAAGTAATCTAATCTATGACTTTTGTAGTCGTGTCAACAATGATCTATGATCAATGATAATGACTATGATTTATTTTGCTTTGTTCTCTTGGTATCCTTTGTTGATAGGCATACCTTGGTAGGCTCATGACCAGAAATGCACTACTGAGAGCTAGCAGGTGATTGGTGGCTGCATATATATGCCTATTGTCATTAGCTTACCTGATATGTTCAGCTAACTCCCAGTAGTGCATTACTGCTCCTTCAACAAAGGGATATCAAGAGAATGAAGCAAATCTGATAATAGAAGTATATTGAAAAGTTGTTTAAAATGACATGCTCTATCTTACTCATGAAAAATTGATGTTTCATATCCCTTAAATTACTGGTTAAAGAAAAGATATGTAAACAAGACAGTTTCGAAAATATCATGCACCCATTTGCCATTGTAAGTATTGGTTTTACTGTGTATAGAGATACGATGCAGAGGATTTTGTGTAAATATAGAGAGATAAGATAATTAGGTTTGCTCATTGGGTTGTGGTTTTAATTAGCCAAAGGCAGCTGTTTCATGTATACAAATATACCTTAAAGAGTAATTTCCCGTATATATTTTAAACTCCAGCTGGTCATTTTAAACACATTAAGCGGAAACCAATTTTACAGTACATTGTTCCTTTAAAGAACATGGAAGTCAAATTTAAACCTTCTTGATTCAGATAGAGTTCTTAAAACTTTTTTTCCCAAGATACAGTGTAATGATTAGTACAAAATATAGTTTCACAAACCAATGTTATAATCACAAAGGAAAAAAACAATATAAGATTACAAATACAAAACAAACAAAACACAGCAGAATCAACACTTCATAGCGTGACTTTGTTTTAAACAACTTTCTTGGACATGTGGACTACTTATACTCACATGGTCATAAGCTACGATAGCTTTAAGAAATTATGCATTATCTGAATAACCTCTAGTAAAGTGGGAACTCTTCCAAGATAACATTTATTTAAATCATTAAAAACATTAGGAGGCTTATACCTTAAAAAAGCTGCCTGAGAGCAGTGAAACGTACGTCGGAGATACGTTAGAGTGTGACATCACTACAAGGAGTTTCTGCCCTGCTAAACTAAAGCCAGCACTTAGAAAAATGGCCTTCATTGCAAGCATGTAGTAAACTTGAAAAATATGTCATATGCAAATTTCTCTGTGTATGCAGCTGTGTATGGGGAAAAGTTTTTTTTTATGGACATCTGATATATCTGTACTATTAGGAGATAACAATAAGGTCTAGCAATGGACTTGTGTTGTATAATATAATCCTTAAAATAAATTAACACATATTTTAGGGGTCAAATACACTTGAACTACCTACCAGGAAGAACTGCACATTGTTTGTGTAAGGCACCATTTTCAAATTGTAATATTAAATGCCAGTCTCAGTATGGCTTACAAAGAAAGTCTATAAAAACAGCAAAACCATAATTATTTTTACAATTTTTTTATTGGGTTGTCCCAATTAGAGGGCTTCATCTTTTTTTTACCTAAAAGAGGATATGTTAAAACATACTGGGCTAGATTACAAGTGGAGTGCAAAATATTGCTTTTTCGCAAAAGCGATTTATGTGCTCCACTTAGTAATACCAGCGCTCGCAAATGTGCACTGGTATAAGTTGAGCGCAATGCAAATGTGACCTTTGTTCGCATTGCAGTGAAGCATTGTGCTCACAGGAGTGCACATTCATAGGCTCCAATGGGAGTCTTGTTCTCATGCCGTGAGACACGGCATGAGTAACTAGCGCAGCGAAGGGGTTATGTTGTGCAGCAATGGGCAGCAAATATTAAATATATATGTATATGAATATATACATATATATGTATGTGTTTATATCTGTATATACACATATGAACACATAAATATATATGTATATATGCATATATATTTACAATGAACAAACAGTTACCCATAGACAGCAATGTAAAGGCAAATTTTCAGTGCCGTTTTTTTTCTAACACCCCACACCCGCCAACTTTAACCGCTAAAAACTGCTTTGTGCAGTTCTTTTTTATTTAAAAAAAATGCTGTATCTTTTTTAAATAAAAAACTACAATACTTTGAGGCCATTTGGGGCACTTTTGGAAAATTAACCAGAAATCTGAACTCGCTGTACCAATAACCAGCCACTTGTAATGGCTGGTTAATTTATCATGCACCCCTAAACTGGCGAATTTGACTGTTTACGGATGAACGATAAATTAGCGCTCCACTTGTAATCTAGCACATTGTATTTTAAAAAATAATGTTATGTGCAAAATAAACTTTTAATCTATTAGAAAAATTAGTAAGATGTTTTCTACAAAACTATTAAAATATATAAGAATATTTCTAAATAATTCACTTTAGCCTTTACAGGCTTCAATACAGCTGTCTGACCCAATCAGTCAATGAGTAGCGAACATCTAAGAATTCTATGGAAGCTTTCTTTCTTTTGTGCCCAAGGGGTAGATTTATGAAGCATCGCATGTTGCAATCTACCACCGTAGGTTCCAGATCACTGGAAACAAGAGTTAAGAATCAAGGGTCGTAAGACTGTTGCTTCTTAACTCATCGACCGCAATTATCCCAATCAGATACGGGATGATTGACACCCCCTGCCAGCAGCCAATTGGCCACAAATGTGCAGGGGGCAGCATTGCACAAGCATTTCATAAGTTGTACAGCGGATTATGTCTATCCGACATTTAATAAATATACCCCCAAGTGTTGTTAGGTTTTTTTAATTCGAAAATAATAAAATTAAACACTTTTTTATTGGTATTTATCTGACTCCTATCTTGCTTTAAGACAATTTTTTTCTCCCAACTATCAAAAAATCCCATTCTCATAAAGCAAGCTGGCTTAGCAAGTGATTGAAAAAAAATTGTAAATATTTAGATGATTTATGTCACAAAAAAAGTATATCAAATGTAAATGTTGCTCATGGACATCCAAGGACAGAAACTGTCTAGAGCCTTGCCCTGCAGCTCTCCTTACAAACAACTTAATGATGCATGATTCTTGTTGAGAAGAGGATGGTTTCCTGTTTCAAATACTGAGTTTCTTCATTCTCTGGTTATCATTTTGAGAGTGTGGAAATAGCAATTATCTATCCTTCTTGACATCAGGTTTATAGTAATTTGTGCGGGATGGATCTGTCTCAGCCAAAGATAAATCTATACACCCATGAGACCACTAACTTAAAAGAGGAGAATCTCCTCTTTCAAATGAGCAATGACATGGTTAATGTAAAAATGAATTTTAACCTGTTATACCTCAGCATAAGAGTAATAAAAAAGGGAGATTATGTTTTTCTCTGTAAAAATAAAATCCATGCATTAATGAGACCAAAGTGTGAAAGATAAGAGACTCCTTTTATCATATGGTTGATGATTTTTTTTTTATATAATTTATACATTGGATATTTTATTTTGTTGCAGCCCAGTGGAAACATTTTTCTAGAGAGCCATGATGCTTCTAGAATTGTATTATCATTGCCTTGAAAAATCCTTTTAAGAAATGTTTGAAATGGCTGCTAAATGTTGACAGGTTTATGACTA
Organism: Bombina bombina; assembly: GCF_027579735.1. NCBI lineage: Eukaryota > Metazoa > Chordata > Amphibia > Anura > Bombinatoridae > Bombina > Bombina bombina. The sequence goes on along the minus strand of NC_069506.1, from coordinate 172,082,429 downwards.
ACCTCTCCATATACAAAAAGTTTACATACAGCTTCATTCAGACAATGGAAAACAACCATTATGAGTCTGAGCCCTGCATCTCAGTTTTTTTTTTATTTATTTATTTTTTCTTCCTACATTATTTCTGAGTCAGGATATTAATAGAAATGGCCTTGCCAGTTGTCAAAGCAGAAAATTCTTAGACTATTGGTCAAAGCTTATTAGCAATGATACTGAAGCAACAATATACTAGTGCATTTAGATAAACTGGTGATTAGAAAGAAAATTGTTGTACTGTGAAATCAGTTGTGATTACAATTTTCCAGACAAAGGGGCCTATTTATGAAAAGCCTGTCGGACATGATCCAACATTGCGGATCATGTCCGACAGACCTCGCTGAATGTGGAGAGCAATAAGCTCTCCGCATTCAGCATTGCATCAGCAGTTCTTGTGAAGTGCTGGTGCAACGCCGCACCCTGCAGATTTGCGGAAAATCGGCTGCGATCATATTCGATCGGGTTGAATTGCAGCGATGTCTGTCGGCCTCCTCAGAGCAGGAGGACAGGTTATGGAGCAGCGGTCTTTAGACCGCTGCTTCATAACTGGTGTTTCTGGAAAGCCTGAAAGCTTGCCAGAAACAGGGGGCTTCAAGCTCCATACGGAGCTTGATAGATATGCCCCTGAGAGTCTCTGGCCTCTATTTATCAACGTGTCTACTTACCTGCCATCGCCGGCCCCAATACGCCCGCCTAAGCTCGCCTACCATTGCCGCCGTGGACCTGAATATGCTTGCCAACGTTATCAATAAAGCTGTCAAAAAGCCGCGCACGGGGCGATGAGCAGCAGACTGTGATAGTTATCACTCATCCGATCTTGCTGCTCTTCGGCTTTTTCACAGCTTTATTGATAAGCTGTCACTAAGCACCCACACTAAACTACACTGTTCTACCCCCTATACCGGTGCCCCCGGAGCCCCCCCAAACTAAATAAAGTTATTAACCCCTAAACCGCTGCTCCTAGACCCCGCCACAACTATAATAAATGTATTAACCCCTAAACCGCCACTCCCGGAGCCCACCGCCACTCTAATAAACTGATTAACTCCTAAACTGCCGCTCCCGGTCCCCGCCGCCACCTACATTATACCTAGTAACCCCTATCCTGCCCCCCCTATACCGCCGCCACCTATAATAAATTTATTAACCCCTATCCTGCCGATCCCGGACCCCGCCGCAACTAAATAAATTGTTTAACCCCTAAACCACCACTCCTGGACCCCGCCACCACCTACATTATACCTAGTAACCACTATCCTGCCCCCCCTATACCGCCGCCACCTATAATAAATTTATTAACCCCTATCCTGCCGATCCCGGACCCCGCCGCAACTAAATAAATTGTTTAACCCCTAAACTGCCACTCCCAGACCCTGCCGCCACCTACATTATACCTAGTAACCCCTATCCTGCCCCCCTATACCGCCGCCACCTATAATAAATTTATTAACCCCTATCCTGCCGATCCCGGACCCCGCCGCAACTAAATAAATTGTTTAACCCCTAAACCGATGCTCCCAGACCCCGCCGCCACCTATATTAAACTTATTAACCCCTAATCTGCCCCCCCTACACTGTCGCCACCTATAATAAATGTATTAACCCCTATCCTGCCCCCCTATACCGACGCAAACTATAATAAATTTATTAGCCCCTATCCTGCCCCCCCTACACCGCCGCCACTATAATAAAATTATTAACCCCTAAACCTAAGTCTAACCCTAACACCCACCTAACTTAAATATTTATTAAATACATCTAAATATTATAACTCTTATTAACTAAATTAATCCTATTTAAAACTAAATACTTACCTTTAAAATAAACCCTAATATAGCAACAATATAAATAATAATTATATTGTAGCTATCTTAGGATTTATATTTATTTTACAGGCAAATTTCAATTTATTTTAACTAGGTACAATAGCTATTAAATGGTTAATAACGATTTAATAGCTACCTAGCTAAAATAAAGAGAAATTTACCTGTAAAATAAAAACTAACCTAAGTTACAATTACACCTAACACTACACTATCATTAAATAAATTATTCATATTTAAAACTAAATACTTACCTGTAAAATAAACCCTAAGATAGCTACAATGTAATTAATAATTACATTGTAGCTATTTTAGGATTTATATTTATTTTACAGGTAACTTTGTATTTATTTTAGCTAGTTAGAATAGTTATTAAATAGTTATTAACTATTTAATAACTACCTAGCTAAAAGAAATACAAAATTACCTGTAAAATAAATCCTAACCTAAGTTACAATTAAACCTAACACTACACTATCATTAAATAAATTAAATAAATTAGCTACAAATAACTACAATTAAATACAATTAAATAAACTAACTAAAGTACAAAAAATAAAAAAAAATAAGTTACAAAAAATAAAAAAAAATAAGTTACAAACATTTAAAAAATATTACAACAATTTTAAGCTACTTACACCTAATCTAAGCCCCCTAATAAAATAACAAAGCCCCTCAAAATAAAAAAATGCCCTACCCTATTCTACATTAAAAAGTTAACAGCTCTATTAAAAGGGCCTTTTGCGGGGCATGCCCCAAAGAAATCAGCTCTTTTGCCTGTAAAAAAAAAATTACAACCCCCCCAACATTAAAACCCACCACCCACACACCCTTATTCTAACCCAAACCCCCCTTAAATAAACCTAACACTACCCCCCTGAAGATCATCCTACCTTTAGCCGTCTTCAGCCAGCCGACCACCGATGGAACAGAAGAGGACATCCGCAGCGGCCAAAGTCATCATCCAAGGGGCACTGAAGAAGTCTTCCATCCGATTGACGTCCTCATCCAAGGGGCGCTGAAGAGGTCTTCCAACCGATTGAAGTCTTCATCCAGGCGGCGTCTTCAATCTTCATCCATCCGGAGCGGAGCGGAGCCATCTTCAGACGAGCTGACGCGGAGCCATCTTCTTCCACCAACGACATCCTGACGAATGACGGTTCCTTTAAGTGACGTCATCCAAGATGGCGTCCCTCGAATTCCGATTGGCTGATAGGATTCTATCAGCCAATCGGAATTAAGGTAGGAAAAATCTGATTGGCTGATTGAATCAGCCAATCAGATTGAAGTTCATTCCGATTGGCTGATCCAATCAGCCAATCAGATTGAGCTCGCATTCTATTGGCTGTTCTGATCAGCCAATAGAATGCAAGCTCAATCTGATTGGCTGATTCAATCAGCCTATCAGATTTTTCCTACCTTAATTCCAATTGGCTGATAGAATCCTATCAGCCAATCGGAATTCGAATTCGAGGGACGCCATCTTGGATAACATCACTTAAAGGAACCGTCATTCGTCGGGAAGTCATCGGTGGAAGATGGCTCCGCGTCGGCTCGTCTGAAGATGGCTCCGCTCCGGATGGATGAAGTTTGAAGACGCCGCCTGGATGAAGACTTCAATCGGATGGAAGACCTCTTCAGCGCCCCTTGGATGATGACTTCAATCGGATGGAAGACTTCTTCAGCGCCCCTTGGATGATGACTTTGGCTGCTGCAGATGTCCTCTACTGTTCCATCGGTGGTCGGCTGGCTGAAGACGGCTAAAGGTAGGATGATCTTCAAGGGGGTAGTGTTAGGTTTATTTAAGGGGGTTTGGGTTAGAGTAGGGGTGTGTGGGTTTTTTACAGGCAAAAGAGCTGATTTCTTTGGGGCATGCCGGCAAAAGGCCCTTTTAAGGGCTGGTAAGGTAATAGAGCTGTTAACTTTTTAATGTAGAATAGGGTAGGGCATTTTTTTATTTTGGGGGGCTTTGTTATTTTATTAGGGGGCTTAGATTAGGTGTAAGTAGCTTAAAATTGTTGTAATATTTTTTAAATGTTTGTAACTTATTTTTTTATTTTTTGTAACTTAGTTTTTTTATTTTTTGTACTTTAGTTAGTTTATTTAATTGTATTTAATTGTAGTTATTTGTAGCTAATTTATTTAATTTACTTAATGATAGTTTAGTGTTAGGTTTAATTGTAACTTAGGTTAGGATTTATTTTACAGGTCATTTTGTATTTCTTTTAGCTAGGTAGTTATTAAATAGTTAATAACTATTTAACAACTATTCTAACTAGCTAAAATAAATACAAAGTTTCCTGTAAAATAAATATAAATCCTAAGATAGATACAGTATAATTATTATTTATATTGTAGCTATATTAGGGTTTATTTTAAAGGTAAGTATTTAGTTTTAAATAGGATTAATTTAGTTAATAAGAGTTATAATATTTAGATGTATTTAATTAATATTTAAGTTAGGTGGGTGTTAGTGTTAGACTTAGGTTTAGGGGTTAACATATTTATTATAGTGGCGGCAGTGTAGGGGGGGCAGGATAGGGGTTAATAAATTTATTATAGGTGGCGGCAGTGTAGAGGGGGCAGGATAGGGGTTAATAGGTATTATGTAGGTGGTGGCGGGGTCCGGGAGCGGCGGTTTAGGGGTTAACATATTTATTATAGTTGCGGCGGGGTACGGGAGCGGCTGTATAGGGGGGAATAACTTTATTTAGTTGCGGTAGTGTAGGGGGCGGCAGATTAGGGGTTAATATGTATAATGTAGGTTGCGGCGGGGTCCGGGAGCAGCGGTTTAGGGGGTAATAAATGTATTTAGTTGCGGCGGTGTAGGGGGTGCAGATTAGGGGTGTTTAGACTCGGGGTACATGTTAGGGTGTTAGGTGCAGACATTTCCCATAGGAATCAATGGGATGTCGGGCAGCAGCGAACATGAGCTTTCGCTATTGTCAGACTCCCATTGATTCCTATGGGATCCGCTGCCTCCAGGGCGGCGGATTGAAAACCAGGTACGCTGGGCCGTAAAAGTGCCGAGCGTACCTGCTAGTTATTTGATAACTAGCAAAAGTAGTCAGATTGTTCCGAACGCAAGTTCGGCACAATCTGACTACTTTTGCTAGTGACGTAAGAATCTATCTGTGTCGGACTGAGTCCGGCGGATCGAAGCTTACATCACTATATTCTACTTTTGCCGGCAGCAGGGCTTGATAACTTAGGTGAATTAGCCTCACCACAAATACGCTGCGGAATTCCAGCGTATTTGAGGTTGACGGCTTGATAACTAGAGGCCATAGTCTCTGGCTGTTTCTCAATGTATCCTGACACAAGCTCTGGATCAAATTAAGGACAGTCAGTTTCAAAGTTTATTCATGTAGCATTATGGTTATTTCCACACACTCAGTTGGAGGTCATAGATCTTGCTCTCATTTATAAAGTTCCTGTCCAATCAAACGTAAACATGCACAGGCATCTTCCTAGCAGTATTTTATTCTCAAAGGATTTTATCTCTCTAAGAGAAAGAAGAATCAATGTGGTTTTGAAAAGTGTAAGCAATTCTATTTAATTGTCTTTGGTAACCATGCTTGCCCTTCTATACGGTAATTTTTTTTTATTATATTCTGTTCGATTAATCTTCATAACTGACCACTCAGGATTTTAATGACAATGTGAATATATTGTTAGGACTTCTCTAGGTTTCACCACTGTCTTCAGATGCATATAAAGTACAACTTATACAAGTTCCTTAAAGTGATGGTAAACCTTAAAGGGACAGTATACACCGATTTTCATATAACTGCATGTAATAGACACTACTATAAAGAATAATATGCACAGATACTGATTTAAAAATCCTAAACAAAACCGTTTAAAAACTTACTTAGAATCTTCCAGTTTAGCTCTGTTTAAAAGGTTGCTGGAACACCTACTACAAGTGGGAAATAGCAGACACTCCTCCCCTCTGCCTTCCTTTGCAGCTTTGCATATGAAAAGACCCTTTACACAAACAGAAGCAAGCTGGAGTAGGTATACGTCGGTATTCTCCTAAAACCTGGGGCTTGGTTAGCAGTCTGAAAATCAGAGCAATGCTATTTAAAAATAAACAAAACTATCCATTAAAAAAAAACTAAAAAACTGTATGAGCTATATAAATGGATCATCTACAAAACATTAATGCAAAGAAAAATCTAGTGTATAATGTCCCTTTAACTAATCATTCTATATATTTTATATTTGCCATTAAAGAAGTATATGTGTACCATTTTTTTAAATTTTAATCCATCTGTGAAAGGATTAAATTAGTGCATATAGTAATGCTTCTATTGCAATGTTATACCGGCCAACTTGGATAAAATAAAAATTATGACAGTTCCAGTGAACATCCAATCAACATGTGTGTCATTTGACAATCTTGAAGTCCAGCACCTTAAAGCCCTTAGGAAGCCAATGAGTGGATGTGATTGCTCTATACATCACAACCCAGCTAAAAGAGGAAATGAAGGGGTGCAGAGGAAAAGACAATATCAATTAGGATTATAAATCTTTTATTAGGAAATATTTATACACTTTTTAACAAAAAATATTTATGTGGTTTTACTTGCAAAATAATATATTTTTAATTGCAACATTCTTAATGGCCTCTAGTTATCAAAGACTGGCGGACCTGATCTGACAGTGCGGATCAGGTCCGCCAGACCTCGCTGAATACAGAGAGTTCAGTGCGGACTCTATATCCTCCCCTTTAGGAACCAGGAGGACCTCACTGGTGAAGAAGTACTACAGAATTATCTCTGCGTCTGTTCAGTTTGCTGGGCAACTGTGAGGTTCCAGTCTGCTTCCTTGCACTTTTTGGTGCTATTTGTTTGTGAGTATTAGTCTTACATATTTTGTTTGTCCTTTGGTATTGTGGTATTAGGCCATTGGGCGCCTCTGTGTTTCTTTTTTCAGATGAAACTGTGCATGCGCCGTTTTACATAGCAACATGACTGAGCATCATTTTATAACATTTTAAAAACTAGATAAACACCAACTAAATCAAGTACACACGTAAGTGTAACTTTCAATGTATCTCTGTATATATATATATAAGAAGTGTTAAGGGTATGTTTTTAAGTGCTGTCCAATAAATGGATTTGTTTTAAATCCCAGAACAATATTTAGGTGAGGTACCTTAAAGCTGCTATATTCTAGTGTTTTGATTTGATACCACTATCAAATACAAATTTTAAAGTTTAGAAGAAAAGTTAAAGAAAAAGCGCTAAAAGGGTCTCATAGGAATGAAAATGGATATAAAATCCAAAATCAAAACATGATCTAGGCAAAAAATAGAGTGTAGGACTCAGAACAGAACTGTAATCAATATTTTCTTGAAGACAGTAAAAAACGCAATTACTTAAAACTCAATTTTAATTGTAAACATAAGTTACAAACGCAATATATGCCACAACAAAATACTATTAAATAAATAGTAATCCAACTAAATGGTTACAAACAGTTGTTTTCTCTGGGTCCGGGATACTGGCTCACACTAACTCATAGAAAGTATGTGAAAGTCAATTCCCGGATCGTGTGTCCAAAGTGAACTGAGAGGGTTATTGGGGATTCCAATCCAAAGTGCAATATGCAAAATATAACAAATTAAACTAAATTGGTAAAAGATACAAAATGCTAAAATACAAAATAAAATGATCAATGTGGTATAGGTTTAACCTAAAATGGGATTATAGCCCTAAAAGCTATTTGTGTATCTTTCCTAAATATAGACAGCCCAAAAATGAAGCTTGTTTGTTGATTCACTATATTAAAAAGTGCTGTGTATAAAAAGTCAATAATCCACCTTCTTATAAAATCCTTCCTAGTATCCAGCAGGGATGGTGGTGCTTATCTGTATAAAGCTTTTTTTCTTTCCAATTGGCTTCAAAATACCGTAAAACAAACTTTCTGTTTAATACTGACTAATGTTCAAATACAATGAAAGTACTTATCTGTATGGAGCTTTTTCGTTGGTGTATAGAATGGAGGAGCCTGAAAAAATGGTGTGTACACGCCAGCGTGGGTGGTTTTCCGCGAAACCGGAAGTGGATCCTGTGCGCTATACCGGAAGTGACATCACTGGTGTAGCAAATTCTTACGCGTTTCATGGGTCCTATGCCCACTTCCTCAGAGATAGGATCCACCTCCATCCTTGGACTCCTTTTATTTTTGAGAACCGGATGTGCTTCCATTTAATTATGTTAATTTCTATCTTTATTTGCAGGTAGAAATTTTCTTGATCAAGTGCATATTTTCGATAGTATTGTATATGCCTAAGTAAAGGGTTTCATTTGGGGTGTGAAGCACTTAGGATAAATAAATACCCCAAATCAATTGAACATATAAATACTTTTACCTAGAAGGTATTTTAAATAGAGTATAAATTCAGATGAAAAAATTGGTCCATAAAAGAGAGAACAAGAACAAAAACAAATATACAATCGAGACTACCAGATTAAAATCCTAAAAATATTTAAAAAAATATATATTATAAATATAATTATTAAAAATTTCATATTAAAAATATTTTTAGATATAATTAATATATAAATAAAATAGCTGAATAATCAATATGTGAATAAAAAATATGTAAATGAATAAATAATTAATTAAATGCAAGGATGAATGCCAAATTTTGGTGGATTATATATTTTTCTTAATTATAATGATTCCCCTAATAATTTAGATGGTAATGAATTTGAATGTATTTATTTATTTATTGGAAATAGATTTTTCATAAAAAGGCTGCTAGGTCTATGGGGCATATGTATCAAGCTCCGAACGGAGTTATGAAGCAATGGTCACAAAGACCGCTGCTCCATAACCTGTCCGCCTGCTCTGAGCAGGCGGACACACATCGCCACAATACAACCCGATCGAGTACAATCGGGTTGATTGACACCCCCCTGCTGGCCGCGAGTCTGCAGGGGGTGGTGTTGCACCAGCAGCTCTTGTGAGCTGCTGGTGCAATGCTGAATACGGCGAGCGTATTGCGCGCCGTATTTAGCGAGGTCTGGCGGACCTGATCCGCAGTGTCGGATCAGGTCCGCCAGACCTTAATAACTATGGGCCCCTATCTCTATTCAGACAATATGGTTCCCTTGTATTTAAAAAGTGGATCCAATAAGTTTCTCTTTCTCAGTTGTAGCAGTCTATCACTATTCCATGATTTTGGTATTTGTTCAATAGCTTTAATTGTGAATTCATTGGGGTTTTTATTATGGAATTCCTCAAAGTTTCTACTTAGACCATATTCTGACGTTTTACCTTCAATATTTTTCACATGTTCTAAAAGTCTAGTTTTTAGAATTCTTTTTGTTCTACCAATATAGATTTTTTTACACTTACACTCTATTTGATAAAAAAAACATATTGTGATTTGCAATTCATGTATGATTGAATTTGGATTTGCTTGGTACTGTCATTGATGATCCATTTGTTTTCTTGTTTGTCTCCACTTGTTCTTTTGCAGTACTCGCAGTTCTTTCTCCCACATTTGTGGAAACCTTTCACAAATTGATTGTTTGTTTCACCTCCCTTTGGTTTACTTGTTTTTAGTTTCGTTGGTGCTAAAATATTTTTAAGGTTTAGTTTTTTTTATAAGTAACCAGAGGTCTCTGTGGTAAGTGGTTTCCAAGAACTGGATCTTTCTTTAGAATGTACCAATGTTCATTTAGAATGCTTTCAATTTGTTTTGAAGCACAATTATAAGTTGTGATGAATCTAGGGGTTGTGTCTTTATTTGTATGTGGTTCTTTAGTTTTCTTCTTTTGTTGAAGCATTGTATATCTTTCCATTACTCTCACTTTATTATATGCTTTTGAAATATCCTTTTCATTATAGCCTTTTTCTTTAAATTTATCTTTTAATAGTGATGAGGATTTTTCAAAATCCTCCCCTTCTGTACAGTTTCTTTTTAACCTCTGGAACTGTCCAAAAGGTATGTTTTTTTTATCCATTTTGGGTGATGGCTGCTTTGGGCATGAAGATAAACGTTTGTATCTGATTCTTTGGTGAATAATTTTGTACTGATCTTCTCCTCTTTAAGGAAAATAGTGATATCCAAGAAATGTACTTGGTGTTTATCCCATTATTTTGCGAATTTGAGGTTAAAGTTGTTCTGGTTGATCATATCCACAAATTTGTTGAATATTGTTATGTCTCCTTTCCATATTATTAGGATATCATCAATGAATCGAAACCAATGGATGATATTGTCTGCAAAGGGATTGTTCTGCCATATGGTTACATCTTCAAACATGCCCATATAGAGGTTAGCAAAATTAGGAGCTTATTAGTGAGATTTCCAATACCTGATATTATTGGCTTTCTGGGTGGATTATTTTTTTCTTTGTGTATTTTTGGTAGGTGATAAAATGTTGACATTTTCGGGTTATCTATTCGTAAAAATTTCCATTCTTCCTCTGAACAAATTTGGTTTGTGGTTGCTGTATGTAAAAGTGTCAGATATTCATCCAAAAATTGTTTGGTTGGATCAGTTTCCAGTATCCCGTATGTCGTTGTATCTGAAAGAAGACGTGTTGCTTCTCCTATGTATGCTTCTCTGTCTTGGATAATTATTGATCCTCCTTTATCTGCCTCTCTAAAGATGATTGTCGGATCTTCACTTAGGGTTTTTAGAACCTTTTTTTTGTTTGTTTTTTTAGAGCCTTTTTTTCCCTAGATCATGTTTTAATTTTGGATTTTATATCCATTTTCATTCCTATGAGACCCTTTAAGCACTTTTTCTTTACCTTTTCTTCTAATATATATATATATATATATATATATATATATATATATATATATATATATGTATTCAATTGCAAAAAAACTAACATTAATTGAAGGGTGAAGTTCCCATTCAGTAATTAAAAGGCATGGAAATTCCAAAATTAAACTCCACTATCAAACAATATTTTATATTATTAAATTATGGGTGGTAAGAGCTTTTAATTTCAGAATGACCATGCTTATTTAAAGGGACAGTAAACCTAGCAAATAATGTTATATAATTCTGCACATAGTGCAGAATTATATAACATTAGCTTACCGCCATGTTTCTAAAGCAAAGGGTTATATAGATATTTTGCAACGAAAACAGAACGCCGCTCCTGGCTCTACTGAGCAGGTCTGTTTTCTTCTCCTAAGCGCATTGCAGGCACACTTTCTAGTCACAGCGTGCCCGAGCGTGCTATTAAACTCAATGTAGCTCGCTCCCGCTCTGGTCTGGTAGGGAGAGCTACATTTCGTTTGAAAATATCTATATAACCCTTTGCTTTAGAAACATGGCGGTAAGCTAATGTTATATAATTCTGCACTATGTTCAGAATTATATAACATTATTTGCTAGGTTTACTGTCCGTTTAATGTTTGGTTATTCTGGGATAATTGACAAAGCATGTCTCTCACAAGTGGGTGTGTAAGAACAGGGGGCTGGGTTGCACAAGTACTTTTTTTGCAATGTTAAGTGTGGGCAGGGGATGCTTCCTTGCTCTCCCTGAACGTTGGGCGATAGGTTCCCTGGCTCGGAACATGTTCCATCCCCATGTTGATAAATTGGGCACAAAGTGAATAGGGCAAAGAAATTGAAAGTATATTACAGAAGTGGGATTTAGTTTCCAACTATTAAATCCATTAGGATAACATCTTCATTCTTCACAGCAGCAGCATCAATGCAGATTGAGACAAAAATAATAATAATAAGACATAATTAGGGCTACCAGTTGTCCTCCACAAAAATGCTGGAAATCTGTCTGTGACTGGATACTATGGTAGATGGGGGTCATACACTGCCCCCCAAAAGCTCTACCTAAGCCCCAATTCTTGAACCTACAATGTATATTTCATAACTAGGTAGTCATTTAACCATCAATAATTTGACCTCTTTGGCTGCCAGTAACACACATAAACAGAAGTGATTTCACCATCTTGACTGCCCCTTACTTCTTTCTGCTACATTTTTGTAATGTGTTTAGGCATATGAGTCTATTTACATTTAGCTAACAACTATGGACTTAAAAAAGTGCACATTTGAAGGACCATTCAGTGCAATAGAATTGCATAATTAAGTGCATAATAAAAAGACAATGGGGCATATTTATCAATCTCCGTATGGAAAGATCGCTGCTCCATAACCTGTCCGCCTGCTCTGAGGCGGCGGACAGAAATCAACCCGATCGAATACGATCGGGTGGATTGACACCCCCCGCTAGCGGACGATTGGCCGCGAATCTGCAGGGGGCGGCATTGCCCCAGCAGTTCATCAAAACTGCTGGTGCAATGATAAATGCATTTATCGTTGTGCAGTGACATGATCCGCAATATCGGATCATGTCCACTTGCACATTAATAAATAGGCCCCAATTATTTAACACCTACTCTGAATTACAAATAAGCAGTACATTTTTTTTCTGACAAATTTATTGTTTTCTCCCATTTCCCGGCCCCCTGTATCATGTGACAGACATAAGCCAATCACAGACAGGTATAAATAAACCCTGTGAGCTTGTGCACATGTTCAGTATGATGTTGTTCCCCAGAAAGTGTGCATATTAAAAGACTGTGTAAAATTTGTTAATAGAAGTAAATTGGAATGTGTCCTAAAACTGCATGCTCTTTCTGAATCATAACAGTTTGATTTATTAAGGGATATTAAACTCAAAATGTCATTCTTCCTAAAAAGGTTGATTTGAAGTGGAGCGCAATCGATAGTAGTGTGCATCATCTTTTCTGCAACCTTACACAAATGTACAATTTGTTATTACAAGTGGATGGTTAAATATTTTTAACTGAAGCATCTTAACTTGGCCAAAACTATTTTATTGCTCCCTATGGGGATGATTTATCAAGCTCCGTATGGAGCTGTATGCAGCTGTTTCCGCGCGAGCCTTCAGGCTCTCCAGAAAACAGGAGTTAAGAAGCAGCATGCTTAAGACCGCTGCTCCTTAACTCGTCAGCCACCTCTGAGGACGGCAGACAGCAATCTGCCCGATCGCATACTATCGGGTTGATTGACACACTCTGCTAGCGGCCGATTGGCCGCGAATGTGCAGGGGGCGGCATTGCACCAGCATTTCTAGTTATATGCTTGTACAATGATGCTGTCGGCATTTATCAATGTGAGGCAGACATGATCGCTACAGTGGATCATGTCAGTTCGCACTTTGAAAAATCGGCCCCTATATGTTTAATGGATAGCACAGAGGGCCCTATTAGCATGCAAATTGTGCTTTCATTACAAGTGGTGAATTAAGTGCAATTAAAATACTCAAGTCAAATCTGACACTTTTTAAGACCTGAAGTAAACCATTATTATTAGTAGTATAGCACAGAACTGCATGAAGAACTACACTACTTGCACACCAGTGGATTATTATTCAAGCAGTATCCGACATAAATGTTACTGTGCGCCCTCTGCTCTATCAGACATGCAGATTCTAGGGAGCCCTAGACTGTTAGGTTTAAAAAAAGAACTAAATATAAGTGCAAAAATAGAACCGCTTTTGATTGCACTCAAGTGATGTTAACACACAATAGTGCTACTATTTTTGTAATTCTCTTTATGGAGAAGGCAATTTTGATTTTAACATGTCTTAAAATGTTAATTTATGTCAGGAACAAAAGTCAAATTTCACAGTTTACGTAGAAGCCAGAGTTTGGATGGGCGAGGGGTGTAGACATTCAAGCCAAAGACCTATAACCCTGGTATTTTTCTCATATTCTCAGAGGAAGTAATTGTTGTCCCCCACTAGCTTTGTTTTATAATTATGTGTTATAGCCAAAAAGGAGTCTGGCTGCTTAAAACCTTTTCAAAACGTTTCCTACCCTAACTGAGCTACTCCGTCTTATATGCGATTTCATGATTTCAGTGGGACAACGTCTGCAGCGCATCCCATTTAAAGAACTGAAATAAACATGTGAGCCAATAAATATCTCTGGCAGGCAGCGACAGCTAGCAGGCTGAGTTTGATTGGTTTGGACTTCCTTGACCCTTTTACCTGGTGGTCATATGAGGGACATTTGCAGGATTTGATTTAGTTATGAGATGGACTCCAGACTACCTTGTACTCTGTTAATCTCCAGTTCTTCTCTCTGTGCTGCTTTTCCAGAGTACACATTAATTGTCAAACTGTTTAAAGCTTCCAATACTACTAAGAGTCATTAAGGGTCTAATGGTCTAATGATCTAAAGCTCTCTTCTGTAGCAAGATTATCTAAAATGTGTCATCAGTACTGTGAGGTCTCAGGTTTTAGCCTGAGAACGGTTTATTTAGCTATGCAGGGTGCTGGATGTGAAGGAAAGATACATACAATGCAATATAAGGCTCAAAGAAGGCCCCCAAACATTTTCCATGATTTTTCTCTGTGCAAGCAAGTTTTAAACCACCAGGCCTTAAATCAACAGTGGGAGGATAAAGTATGTTATGTTAAGCTTATAGTAGGGACCCATCTACACAAGTTTGCTTTGAGTGTTGATTCAAGTTTTTCCTTTGCCTGTTGTTATGATCTTAAAATGGTTGTTTTTAAATTTTTTATTTGCCTTTTTTTATAGCCTTGCAAATTAGCGAACTGGTTGCTATTTTATGCTTGCTTTTAGACATTGGCCTGGAGTTTAAAGGGACAGTTCACCCAAAAATGTTCTCCCCTTTAAATTATTCCCAATGATCAATTTTACCTACTGGAGTGTATTAAATTGTGTACAAGTAGCTCCTTTACCCCTATTTTGGCATTTGAAATAGATGATATAGCCTGTGGTATCCCAACCTATACTAAAAGTTTCTATACTGGAGTCTACGCTATTGATAAGCCTTAGTAAACACAGCCAGCAGAAGAGATTACACTCTCAGTGGGTGCAGGAAAGTTAAGCGATAAAATAAAAAATTTCCATTGTTCTCTCTATGTATTAAGCTTTGGTTTTCCAGACAAATATAAGATAAGGAAGCATGTGTGTGTACACAAAGTGATAACATTATGACATATGATATATAACCTTTAAGTTCAACCCATTCTAATAGGCTGTGGTTTAAAAGCACAAAACCAGCTACTTCATATAAACAAAAAAACCTGAAAATGCAATTTCTCAAATATTTTATACACTGCAGCTGGTATAACAAGTTGTTAATGGAAAAACAATTTTACAGTGTACTGTCCCTTTAAGCATGTGGCATTATAGACAGTTGCTTTGGATAGTACTTTCTGAAGAGCATGTGGCAGGTATTTTTCCTTTGACACTCTGGAGAGCCAGTAGGCTGGCATGGGTCAAATGTATTCATTTCATAACAATGATACATTTTCTCTCTAGGGGTCCAATGAACAAATACTTGACAATATGGAGAAAATTGACACTATGGGGTCAATTTATCAAGCTCAGTATGGAGCTTGATGCCCCGTGTTTCTGGTGAGCCTTCAGGCTCGCCGGAAACCGAAGTTATAAAGCAGCGGTCTAAAGGCCGCTGCTCCATAACTTGTCCACCTGCTCTGAGGCGGCGGACAGAAATCAACCCGATCGAACACAATCAGGTTGATTGACACCCCCTGCTAGTGGCCTATTGGACGCGAATTTGCAGGGGGCGGTATTGCACCAGCAGTTCACAAGAACTGCTGGTGCAATGTATCATGTTCGCTTGCACATTGTTAAATATACCCCAAAAACTTTGGGGATTTTTTTTAGTAATGTATTTTTAACGTAATTTGCCAAGGGTCCATTACTTCCTTTCACAACCCCACAAGAGCACTGTAGTCTCTATAGGAAGTAAAAAGAGCAGCCTTGTTATCTATCTGCAGGTAGTGGCTGTACTGAGAATTTATAAGTGCTCATTTAGCAAGAAAATAAGAAAGTTGTTCGCTGTATTACACAATCTGTTTCTTTTTATGGTTACTTTAACATATTTGTTAAAGGGACATTCCAGTCAAAATTTAAATGCACATAGATTAATTACATCTTTGAATAGAAAAATATTTGCAATGTACATGTATTAGCAAAAATGCTTCTAGTAAATGTTATCACTGTATAGTTTAGTTGTAACATTTTTCTCTGGACGTACATGTGAAGCATAGTTAGATATTGTCACTGCACCCACATTTTAAATACTGCAGATGCTCAAATTATCACTGGGTCTTGTATCATGTCCACAATTAACAAATTGACAGCCAGATTACGAGTTTTGCGTTATGGCTGCTCGCTAATAACTTGCAAGTTATTTTCACCGCTCACCTTTATTAGTGCTGCTATTACAGGTTTGCAAAAACCCGGCTTGTGCGGGCGATATGGTTGCTTTGAGCTCCATACAGCACCCAAATACAAGCGGTGTTTTGACGTGCTTGTGCACGATTTCCACATAGACATCAATGGGGAGAGCCGGCTAAAAAAAAGCCTAACACCTGCAATCGCTGAGCGTAAAGCTCCGTAACGCTGCCCCATTGATGTCTATGGGGAAAAAAATGTATGTTTAAACCTAACACCCTAACATAAACCCAGAGTCTAAACACCCATAATCTGACACCGCCGACACCTACATTACACTTATTAACCCCTAATCTACCGCCCCCAATGTCGCTGCCACCTACATAAATTTATTAACCCCTAATCTGCCTCCCCCAATGTCGCCACCACCTACCTACACTTATTAAGATGCCGCCCCCAATGTCGCCGCCACCTACCTTCACTTATAAACCCCTAATCTGCCGCCCCTAATGTCGCCACCACCTACGTAAATTTATTAACTGCTAATCTGCTGCCCCCAATGTCGCTGCCGCCACTATACTAAAGTTATTAACCCCTAAACCTCTGGCCTCCCGCATCACAATCACTAAATAAATATATTAACCCCTAGCGTAACCCTAAGTCTAACCCTAACCCTAACGTAACCCTAATACCCCCTAACTTAAATATAATTAAAATAATTCTAAAAAAAACTTACTATTAATAACTAAATAATTCCTATTTAAAACTAAATACTTTTTTTTTTCTAAATACGTTTTATTTTTATTTCACAGCTAAGTTTGTATTTATTTTAACTAGGTAGACTAGTTAGTAAATAGTTATTAACTATTTATTAACTACCTAGTTAAAATAAATACAAATTTACCTGTAAAATAAAACCTAACCTGCCTTTTACTAACACCTAACATTACAATACAATTAAATTAATTAAATTAACAAAATACATTTTTCTAAATTACAAAAACAAATAAACACTAAATTATACTAATTAAAAAAAGAAATTATCAAAAACGAACTACTCCTAATCTAATAGCCCTATCAAAATAAAAAAGCCCCCCCCCCAAAAAAAAACCTAGCCTACACTAAACTGCCAATGGCCCTTAAAAGGGCCTTTTGTGGGGCATTGTCCCAAAGAAATCAGCTCTTTTACCTGTAAAAAAAATACAAACAGCCCCCAACAGTAAAACCCACCACCCACACAATCAAACCCCCAAATAAAATCCTATCTAAATTAACCTAAGATAACCATTGCCCTGGATAGGGCATTTGGATGGGCATTACCCTTAAAAGGGCATTTCACTCTTTTACATTGCCCAAAATCCTAAGCTAAAAATAAAAACGCTTAAGTTTAGAAATAATAATGATAACTTAAGGGGAGTCAGGCTATGGAAATTATTAAATCTAAGTATTAAATTTAAACTTAGTAGAAAACCTATATATAGGGTGAAAGTGCAGAGCCTTAAACTATCATAAACAACACACAAAAAAGAGAGATTTTGTAGAAACAACATAGGTAACTACACGTAAGACAGGGATTTCAGCACTTTCTTTTTATTAGGTTCCAATAACCTTGCCAAACTTCAATGTTCGGTAATTGACACAGTGCAGTATTGTTCTTGCAAGCATACAACAGTTATAGAATCACTAATAATAGGCTATGCACAAGAACCACATCCAGATAGCACACAAAGAGCATTAAGCCTTTCTGTCCTAGAACAACAAATGTGAAACATTAAAACATGAACCTAGTGCTTATATTACCTCTAAAACAAACAACACCTCTACCAGAGGATGGCAATGCAAATTTGCACAATTCGGCCATCAAGGTAAGCCATGAGGATCTATGTTTGTTAAGTAATACTACCTTTAGAAAGGCAAGCAAATATTGTAAGTACAATGTAGATTGCAAATACACATACATTGGGTAATTTACATGTTAACCATACATTAAGCACATAGCTAAAGCATGTTTGAAAATGTAAAGTTGGACCAGGGGGCACCAGACAACACCTATTTCAGAGGGCACCCCTAAAACATAGTGAAGGATCCAGTGTCATGAAAATATTTTTTTTTAATTAAATAAGGATCTATGTTCGGTCACCCTAGTTCAGGTCACAAGAATACCACATAATTAGTTGCAACTAAGGATATAAATTGGACAGGCACTAGAGACAAAATAACATGAGCTTTTCTAGAGGTTTCCAATAGATGAATTACGTTGTCATCACGTCCTTATGTTATAGTGCTTGAATAGATTAGTAGCAGATCCTTGACAACATTAGGATTAATTTCCTCCAAGCTAGCTAGTACCATTGATGAATACCATCCAGGTTAAACATGGCCGTGTGCCAAGTGAATGATACCATATAGTTACGTATTAGGAGGGGTAACAATCCATCCCACTGATGCGGCAACTCACGGCTCCTGTTTTAGCAATCCACACAGGTAAGGACGGCCAGCGTGTAAACATCAAAACAACCTGCTGTAAACGGCAACACTGTATCCTCTTGTTGCAAAATAGTTACACGTTTGCTTGATGCAGGACAAAGCAGCCCGCCTCTGTGTACGTCACTGCTGACGCGCGTTTCACCCCCCACATGACCACAGTGTCATGGGGTTTCCTCAGGGCAAAAGGATAGCGAGTATAGAACCTCCCAGCTATTTACCGGTCTTGGCTCTCCATTATTGGATGAACATTTTAAAAACCAACCGCCAATGGAACAGTCCGTTAGTTTACACACCTTTTTTTTGGAGGATAAGTGAAAATATTGTGATAGACTAATAAGACAAGGATTAATCACTATATACAAATGCTAAATATACAACTTACAGTAAAGTGTGACTCTATAATAGTTACTAATTATAGACTTATATTTACAAATAGACAATAATAATAAACAGAGGCTTAACTCTTTATGTATACAAAGTAAGTGGTTCCAGTGTTTAGCCATAAATAACACCTTGAATTTTTTTTTAATAATAAATTAAAAAAATAAAGAAAAATTCCAAAAAAAGGAAATATATAAATAAAAAGATGATAATATATCCAATAATATGGAAATAATTTGTATTACCCTATTTACGTTACATAAATTGTAGTAACCTACTTACAATAGAAACGTTGTTTGCATTCTGTGCCCACCAAGGGCCTATCCACAAATGTTTGACACAATATACTTCCCAATATTTCACAGGAAAGCAGCAAACTCAAACTTCTCATTTAGTCCCTTCGGGACCAATGTTTGTAGTTTGTACATCCAGGCTGTTTCCTTTTTAATGAGTATATTATCGATGTCCCCTCCTCTACCAAAGAGGGAACATGTCTCAATTCCTATAATCCTGAGGTCAGTTAGAGTGGAATTATGGTGTATTAGAAAGTGCAGAGCTAATCCACTTTTTATCTCACCATTCCTAGTTGCTTTTATATCATCTCTATGCTCTGTAACTCTGTCTTTCAACATGCGTCTAGTTTTACCTACATAGAAGGTCAGGCAACTACAGGAAAGTAGGTAAATAACATTCTCTGTTTTACAATTAATAAACTGTTTAATGGGAAAAAGTTTGCCTCCTGTTGAAAAAGATTTGGAGCGAACAATATATCTACATAGTACACAATATCCACATTGGAAGCAACCTTTAACCGTCCTATGTTCACTTAACCACTCCTTAGGACTTGGACTTTTTACATAGAAACTTTTTATGAGTTTATCTTTTAAGTTAGGAGCTCGCCTAGCCACTAATGAGGGTTGTTCCCTCACTAGTTCTGAAATTCCTTCATCAGCTTGTAGAAATTGCCATTTTTCTTTCAGGATACCACGTATCTTTTCCCAGTGACAGTTAAACTCAGTGACAAAACGGATTTTTTGATCTTGTGACTTTTCTTTATTTTTATAGACTAAATCATCTCTATTCTCTCTCCTTGCTCTATTCATAGCAAAATTTAGATTTCGTTTGGAGTAACCTCTATTCTCAAATCTACTGTACATATCCTTTGCATGTTTGTTATATTTACTCAAACTCGAGCAGTTTCTCCTTAACCGGAGGAACTGTCCGACGGGGATGCCTCTTATTAGCGACTTTGGATGATGACTGGAGGCTTCCAATATGTTATTAGTAGCCGTTTCTTTTTGATATATCTCCGTTGCCAACATTGTTCCTTCCTTTTTGATTTTGACATCAAGGAAGGTAAGTTCACTTTCACTATAGTCAAAAGGATATTAAACTCATTTACATTCAATATTTTAACAAATTCTTTCAAGAATTCCTCCAAAGGAGGAACACGTCGTCCACATAATGAAGTCAAATTAAGACATGTTTGTCCAACCATTCCTGTAAATCTCCAATAACCACTAGGTTTTCCCATAAACCTAGGTGGAGACAGGCATACGACGGGGCGTATGTAGCCCCCATCGCCGTTCCCCTAATTTCCTTATAACATTTTTTATCAAAAAGAAAGACATTGTTTGTCAAAACAAATTTCAACAGGTTTAAGACAAATTCTGTATGTTTATTATACCCTGGACCTCTACTTTCTAAAAAGTGTCTGGTGGCTCTTAAGCCTACCGCGGGAGGTATAGATGAATAGAGGCTTTAAACATCTAAGGACACCAAGAGAGTGTTCTGTTCTACTTCAAGACCATCACGTTTTCTCAACAGATCACTAGTATCTTTCACATAAGATGTTAAGGTAGTAAGAAAGGGTTTAAGAAATCTATCAACATAGTTCCCTAAATTCTCACTAATGCTCCCAATCCCTGATATTATGGGTCGACCCGGAGGGTCCCTCAAATTTTTATGGAGTTTTGGGATACAGTAAAAAACTGGAACCCTGGGAAATTTTGCATATAGATAATTACATTCTTTTTTTGTCAATGATGCCGTCCTTTCTTGCATCATTAAGTAGGTGTAATAGTTCCGCCTGTATAGACTCAATGGGGCTACTTGGTAACAAGAGGTACTGATCGTTATTTCTCAATTGGCGTTTTACCTCATTGGTGTAATTCACCTCATCCATTATTACCAAATTGCCCCCCTTGTCCGCCTGCTTAATGATGATTCCTGTTTGATTGGTTAGCTCAAACAATGCCTTTCTTTCGTCATATTTTAAATTGTCCTTGGAGATTTTATCAAAAGAGATTTTATTTATCTCCTTTTCCACCTCCCTAACAAATAATTGTACTGCTGGTACCAAGGCTAGGGCAGGCATGTAATCAGACTCTCTTTTCAACCCAGAATTAACTACTATATTTGAGGCACTAATATCCCCCTGTGTAGCTAAAGCGTTAGTGTTTGGAAATTCCACTGGAGGGAGATCATTAGTATTTAAAAGATATACAAGATCATCCACAGTTTCACAATCTCCACTGTCTAAGGTCACAGTGTCTGCACCCATTTGATATCCAGTGTTGGTTCTATCCTTCATAACATGTGAGAGAACCACTTTTCGAGCAAATAGGTACAGGTCCTTTATAACTGTAAACTTGTCCAAACTTTTAGTGGGACAGTAAGAGAGGCCTTTTTTCAAAAGTTTAACATGTGCATTATTTTTTTAATGGAAATGAAGAGAGGTTTACAATTTGTAACTCATCACTTTTATTGGGGGGTAGATCACCTAGAAGTCGCCTCTGTAATCCCTCTGTGTCCTCATTTTCTCCATCCCTCTCCTCATCCCCCTTCCTCTCCTCTGAAATCTGCCCCTTACCCTGGATGTTTGTCCTTCCATAAAATATGTTTTTATTTCTATTCCTTTTCCTTCCTCCACGTTTCCTTATGTTGTTTTTACAAAATCTCTTTCTTTTTGTGTGTTGTTTATGATAGTTTAAGGGTCTGCACTTTCACCCTATTTATAGGTTTTCTACTAAGTTTAAATTTAATACTAAGATTTAATCATTTCCATAGCCTGACTCCCCTTAAGTTATCATTATTATTTCTAAACTTAAGCTTTTTAGTGGATACTTTTGTAGCTTTACTAATGGGTGATTACATGACTGTTTAGCATTACAACTACATTTGAGTAGTAGCTCAACATTTATTATACCTGTGATGCAATTTATTTTACTTTTGACATCACTCACAGTGCTTTAATTGTGACGGCTTGCGTATGCTGGTAAAGGATACTGTATTATCCTATTATTTTTCTTGTTTTTTGTTTTTTTCTTTTTTATTTAAAGATTATTTATAACGGTGTATTGTATTCTGGGGCTATCTGGTGACCTGTTCATAAATTGCAGTTAAATATGGCCTTTGAGGTCTCAGATGAACAATAGGAAGTGGAATTAGGTGAATCACTTCAAAATAACACTCCATTAGATGGTGATGCAACTTTAAATATCTATAGTGCTTTTAAAAAGTACCGAAATGTGGTGACTAAACAAATTAGAATGAGAGCTGAGAAATTTAGTCTAGAAAATTATATTAAACTTAAAATAGTGCCTAGAGGCCTTCGTTTACACCTTGACCCAGGCATGCACATGAGAAATGATGATGATGAGGACGATAACTTTATGGAGGATTGGAACAACAGGCTTTCTGAATGTTCCCTTGACATTATGCAGCAAATGGTAA
Source organism: Bombina bombina (assembly GCF_027579735.1). Taxonomy (NCBI): domain Eukaryota; kingdom Metazoa; phylum Chordata; class Amphibia; order Anura; family Bombinatoridae; genus Bombina; species Bombina bombina. Next base: position 172,059,756 of record NC_069506.1, on the reverse strand, counting down.
ATAGAGATATAATTAAATTGGACAAACTAAAAATTGAAATTGATGATGCATTGAATATAGTCAATGGCTTTGAGGGTGATTCGAAATTTGTTAAGCTAAATGACGAAACTAAAGATGCTGTTTCCAAATTACAACAGGAAATTAAACAGCGTAAGTGTAGGAAGTTAGGACGTGACCAAGATGACTATAAGAAGAATCAGGTTTATACCTACTTCTTAAATAAAAACTCGTATGATTCAGGCACTGATTGTTCGGATATAGAGAATGATAATAAATAAAAAAACGAGGCAGCAGGTACACATGTAAAAAAGAAAGGAAACGTGGAGGAAGGAAAAGGAATAGAAATAAAAACAAATTTTATGGAAGGACAAACATCCAGGGTAAGGGGCAGATTTCAGAGGAGAGGAAAGGGGATGAGGAGAGGGATGGAGAAAATGAGGACACGGAGGGATTACAGAGGGGACTTCTTGATGGTCTTGAAGTAGAACAGAACACTCTCTTGGTGTCCTTAGATGTTGAAGGCCTCTATTCATCTATACCACACATGGTAGGCTTAATAGCCGCCAGACACTTTTTAGAAAGTAGAGGTCCAGGGTACAATAAACATACAGAATTAGTCTTAAACCTGTTGAAATTTGTTCTGACGAACAATGTCTTTCTTTTTGATAAAAAATTCTATAAGCAAATTAGGGGAACGGCGATGGGGGCTACATGCGCCCCGTCGTATGCCTGTCTCCACCTAGGTTTATGGGAAAACCTAGTGGTTTTTGGAGATTTACAGGAATGGTTGGACTACCATGTCTTAATTTGGCTTCGTTATGTGGACGACGTGTTCCTCCTTTGGAGGGGCACAGAGAAATCCTTGAAAGAATTTGTTAAAATATTGAAAGTAAATGAGTTTAATATCCTTTTGACTATAGTTAAAGTGAACTTACCTTCCTCGATGTCAAAATCAAAAAGGAAGGAACAATGTTGGCAACGGAGATATATCGAAAAGAAACGGCTACTAATAACATCTTGGAAGCCTCCAGTCATCATCCAAAGTCGCTGATAAGAGGCATCCCCGTCGGACAGTTCCTCCGGTTAAGGAGAAACTGCTTGAGTTTGAGTAAATATAACAAACAGGCAAAGGATATGTACAGTAGATTTGAGAATAGAGGTTACTCCAAACGAAATCTAAATTTTGCTATGAATAGAGCAAGGAGAGAGAATAGAGATGATTTAGTCTATGAAAATAAAGAAAAGTCACAAGATCAAAAAATCTGTTTTGTCACTGAGTTTAACTGTCACTGGGAAAAGATACGTGGTATCCTGAAAGAAAAATGGCAATTTTTACAAGCTGATGAAGGAATTTCAGAACTAGTGGGGGAACAACCCTCATTAGTGGCTAGGCAAGCTCCTAACTTAAAAGATAAACTCGTAAAAAGTTTCTATGTAAAAAGTCCAAGTCCTAAGGACTGGTTAAGTGAACATAGGAAGGTTAAAGGTTGCTTCCAATGTGGACATTGTGTCCTATGTAGATATATTGTTCGCTCCAAATATTTTTCAACAGGAGGCAACATTTTTCCCATTAAACAGTTTATTAATTGTAAAACAGAGAATGTTATTTACCTACTTTCCTGTAGTTGCCCGACCTTCTATGTAGGTAAAACTAGACGCATGTTGAAAGACAGAGTTACCGAGCATAGAGATGATATAAAAGCAACTAGGGATGGTGAGATAAAAATTGGAGTAGCTCTGCACTTTCTAATACACCATAATTCCACTCTAACTGACCTCAGGATTATAGGAATTGAGACTTGTTCCCTTTTTGGTAGAGGAGGGGACATCGATAATATACTCCTTAAAAAGGAAACAGCCTGGATGTACAAACTACAAACATTGGTCCCGAAGGGACTAAATGAGAAGTTTGAGTTTGCTGCTTTCCTGTGAAATATTGGGAAGTATATTGTGTCAAACATTTGTGGATAGGCCCTTGGTGGGCACAGAATGCAAACACTGTTTCTATTGTAAGTAGGTTACTACAATTTATGTAACGTAAATAGGGTAATACAAATTATTTCCATATTATTGGATATATTATCTTCTTTTTATTTATATATTTCCTTTTCTTTTTTAATTTTTCTTTATTTTTTTAATTTATCTTTAAAAAAAAATTAAAGGTGTTATTTATGGCTAAACACTGGAACCACTTACTTTGTGTACATAAAGATTTAAACCTCTGTTTATTATTATTGTCTATTTGTAAATATAAGTCTATAATTAGTAACTATTATAGAGTTACACTTTACTGTAAGTTGTATATTTAGCATTTGTATATAGTGATTAATCCTTGTCTTATTAGTCAATCACAATATTTTCACTTATCCTCCAAAAAAAAGGTGTGTAAACTAACAGACTGTTTCATTGGCGGTTGGTTTTTAAAATGTTCATCCAATAATGGAGAGCCAAGACCGGTAAATAGCTGGGAGGTTCTATACTCGCTATCCGTTTGCCCTGAGGAAACCCCATGACGCTGTGGTCATGTGGGGGGTGAAACGCGCGTCGGCAGTGACGTACAAAGAGGTGGGCTGCTTTGTCCTGGATCAAGCAAATGTGTAACTATTTTGCAACAAGAGGATACAGAGTTGCCGTTTACAGCAGGTTGTTTTGATGTATACACGCTGGCCGTCCTTACCTGTGTGGATTGCTAAAACAGGAGCCGTGAGTTGCCACATCGGTGGGATGGATTGTTACCCCTCCTAATACGTAACTATATGGTAATTATTCACTTGGCACACGGCCATGTTTAACCTGGACGGTATTCATCAATGGTACTAGCTAGCTTGGAGGAAATTAATCCTAATTTTGTCAAGGATCTGCTACTAATCTATTCAAGCCTTATAACATAAGGACGTGATGACAATGTAATTCATCTATAGGAAACCTCTAGAAAAGCTCAAGTTATTTTGTCTCTAATGCCTGTCCAATTTATTTCCTTAGTTGCAACTAATTATGTGGTATTCTTGTGACCTGAACTAGGGGGACCGAACATAGATCCTTATTTAATTTAAAAAAATTATTTTCATGACACCGGATCCTTCACTATGTGTTAGGGGTGCCCTCTGAAATAGGTGTTGTCCGGTGCCCCCTGGTCCAACTTTACATTTTCAAACATGCTTTATCTATGTGCTTAATGTATGGTTAACATGTAAATTACCCAATGTATGTGTATTTGCAATCTACATTGTAGTTACAATATTTGCTTGCCTTTCTAAAGGTGGTGTAATTTAACAAACATAGATCCTCATGGCTTACCATGATGGCCGAATTGTGCAAATTTGCATTGCCATCCTCTGGTAGAGGTGTTGTTTATTTTTAGAGGTAATATAAGCACTAGGTTCATGTTTTAATGTTTCACATTTGTTGTTCTAGGACAGAAAGGCTTAATGCTCTTTGTTTACTATCTGGATGTGGTTCTTGTGCATAGCCTATTATCAGTGATTCTATACCTGTTGTATGCTTGCAAGAACAGTACTGCACTGTGTCAATTACAAAACATTGAAGTTTGGCAAGGTTATTGGAACCTAATAAAAAGAAAGTGCTGAAATCCCTGTCTTACGTGTAGTTACTTATGTTGTTTCTACATAATCTTTCTTTTTGTGTGGTGTTAAAAATAAAACCCACCCAATAAAGCCTTAAAAAAACCTAACACTAACCCCCGACGATCCACTTACACTTACATCCATCCTTATCCAGGCGGCAGAAGTCTTCATCCAAGTGGGCAGAAGTCCTCATCGAAGCCGGCATAAGTCTTCATCCAAGCGGCAGAAGTCTTCATCCAGACGGCATCTTCTATCTTCATCCATCCGGTGCGGAGCGGGTCCATCTTCAAGACATCCGGCGCAGAGCATCCTCTTCATCTGATGTCTGTTGAAGAATCAAGTTTCCTTTTAAATTACGTCATCCAAGATGGTGTCCCTTACATTCCGATTGGAATAGGCAATAGAATGCGAGCTCAATCCTATTGGCTGATTGCAACAGCTAATATGATTTTTTCCCCCTTGATTCCTATTGGCTGATAGAATTCTATCAGCCAATTGGAATGTAAGGGACGCCATCTTGGATGACGTCATTTAAAGGTAAACTTCATTCTTTAACAGGCATCGGAAGAAAAGGATGCTCTGCGCCGGATGTCTTGAAGATGTACCCGCTCTGCGCCGGATGGATGAAGAAAGAAGATGCCGTCTGGATGAAGACTTCTGCCCGTTTGGATGAAGACTTATGCCGTCTTCAATGAGGACTTCTGCCCGCTTGGATGAAGACTTCTGCCGCCTGGATGAGGATGGATGTCCGGTCTTCAAAAACTGAAAGTGAATCGTTGGCGTTAGGTTTTTTTAAGGATTTATTGGGTGGGTTTTATTTTTAGCTTAGGGTTTTGGGCAATGTAAAAGAGCTAAATGCCCTTTTAAGGGCAATGCCCATCCAAATGCCCTTTTCTGGGCAATGGTTAGCTTAGGTTTATTTAGATAGGATTTCATTTGGGGGTTTGGTTGTGTGGGTGGTGGGTTTTACTGTTGGGGGGTTGTTTGTATTTTTTTTTACAGGTAAAAGAGCTGATTTCTTTGGGGCAATGCCCTGCAAAAGGCCCTTTTAAGGGCCATTGGCAGTTTAGTGTAGGCTAGGTTATTTTTATTTTGGAGGTTTTTTTTTTATTTTGATAGGGTTATTAGATTAGGAGTAATTTGTTTTTATTTTTGATCATTTCTTTTTTTATTTTATGTAATTTTAGTGTTTTTTTTGTAATTTAGAAAAATTGATTTTGTTAATTTAATTTTTTAATTTTAATTTTATTGTAATGTTAGGTGTTAGCATAACTCAGGTTAGGTTTTATTTTACAGGTAAATTTGTATTTATTTTAGCTAGGTAGCTAGTAAATAGTTAATAACTATTTACTAACTAGTCTACCTAGTTAAAATAGATACAAACTTAGCTGTGAAATAAAAATAAAACCTAAGATAGCTAAATTGTAACTATTAGTTATATTGTAGCTAGCTTAGGGTTTATTTTACAGGTAAGTATTTAGTTTTAAATAGGAATTTATTTTAATTCTATTTAAGTTAGGGGGTGTTAGGGTTAGGGTTACGCTAGGGCTATTTTTAGAGGTTAATAGGTTTATTATAGCAGCGGAGTGGGCGGATGGCAGATTAGGTGTTAATTATATTTAAATAGTATTTTTGATGCAGGAGGGCGGCGGTTTAGGGGTTAATAATTTTACTATAGTGGCGACGATGTCGGGGAGCGGCGGAATAGGGGTTAATACATTTTTTAAGTGGCGGCGATGTCTGGAGCAGCAGATTAGGGGTTAATCATTTTATTGTTTGTGATGTGGGAGGGCCTCGGTTTAGGGGTTAATAGGTAGTTTATGGGTGTTAGTGTACTTTTTAACACTTTAGTTATGAGTTTTATGCTACAGTTTTGTAACGTAAAACTCATAACTACTGACTTTAGATGGCGGTACGAATCTTGTCGGTATAGGGTGTACAACTCACTTTTTGGCCTCCCAGGCAAAACTCGTAATACCAGCGTTATGGGAGTCCCATTGAAAAAGGACTTTTCTTAAAGTGCGGTACTGACATTGCGTGACGGCCAAAAATGTGTGCGGTACATCTACACCTGCAAGACTTGTAATAGCAGCGGTAGGGAAAAAGCAGCGTTATGAAGCATAACACTGCTTTTTCACTCATAACGCCAAACTCGTAATCTAGCTGTTAGTCATTACTAGATGGTACAAACACCTTAGGATCTCTGAGCAAGTTCTGTATTTAAAATGCTGGTGCACGGTGCATACTTAAATACACTTTTGAAACAGCTATAGCTTTTATTAGAAGCATTTTTGCTAATACATGTACAATATATTACAAAATTGCTTCTGCTCAATACCGAAATGCACCCATGTGGTTTCCATTTTGGCTGAAATAACTTTAATAGTTTGAGAATTCGATAGGTTGTTGATAGTTTAGCGACTTTTTGTGCGCAGTTAGTAGTTTTTTCTGTATAAGGTAAAAAAGTTCTCATCAAAGTTGGTTATCTGTGTACTATTTTAGAAAAAATGTCCACTTGTTGGGTTAGGTTAAAAGGATAACTGAGTTTCAAGACCGCTGCTTCTTATCTCGTCTGCCTGCTCTGAGGCTGCGGACATTAATCTGCCTGATCGTGTACAATCGGGTTGATTGACGCCTCCTGCTAGCGGCCGATTGGCCGCGAATCCGCAGGGAGCAGCATTGCACAAGCAGTTCACTAGATAAATAATGAGATGTGTATGGTTTTATGTGTCCATTCCCAAAGTTTTTTTCCTTTTAAATTGTTTACTGCTAAACCAATATAAAGATACATTTCTGTGGTACATTAGTCCACAACTGCTGAATGAACTATGAAGTAAATAAAAGAAATCAGCACATCTATGTAACAACCATTTCAAGATCTCACATAATGTACTCCCCCACTGATCTATAAATCACAAGAAATGTGCAAGCTATTCAGTATTTAGCTACACAAAAAGCATTCCTCCTGCAGCAGCACATAAAAGCAAAAAGATTCTTTCAAACATAATAACAATTGATTAAATAAAGGGGGCAAGCTGCTGCATTACAAAAAAACGTCTTTGAAAATTTGTCACAATTAGTAACACAAATCTGATGCCCTCAAAGAGATGTCATTGCCCAATAGGGGGATCTTTCAAGCAAGAAGCAACAACAAACAACAGCAATTAATTACTGTTGGATCTATATTAACCCTTTCTCTTACATGGCAAACACAATGAAAGATGGTGGTCACTTGCATTATTTTCTTAATTTGGAGTTGAATTGTTCCATGAGCCAAAGTTACATTTCCTATCAGGGTCAGAAAATGCATTAATCTAAATGCCACATTAATGAACCTCTTCACATTTGTTGGTTGATTGATCATGGCGCCAACCAATCACTGTACAGCAAGTTCTCCATTCATATTAAATCAGAATGGAAGCAGTCAGGCATAATGTGCAAAATTGTCTTTATATTTCCCTGATCACATACTGTATTATTCTGAAATTGTGAAGTAGTTGTAATCAGTTAGTCATGATTTTCTAAAGATAGTTCTTAAAATCAGCCATCACTACTGATTGAATTTCTTTCTGCAGCTTTTCCTTGGTTAGGAGTACACCTGTCTATTCACTTGCTTAGTATGTGATTAATATGAATGCTTTTGGCACAGCTACCTTCTTCAAGATCTCTGGAAATGTAAAACAATCTATCTAAGCTCATAGTGTGTATGTAAAACTGGAAGGGAATAGAAACTGAACTACACTAAAACTTAATTTTGATTAAACTGAAAACCTTTGGAAGTTGTTAGCGCTGCCATGTTTCAATCTTGTTAATCAGAGATACTTGTTATAATTAGACATGTGCGTTTCAATTAGTTCCAAATCGAAATTCGGCGAATTTGTTAAATTCGGAGATTTGGATTGATTCGAATTTCCGAATTACGGTAGTACCGAATCTACCAAATAAATCTGAATTAGTTCGGATTTATTCGTTACATTCGGATGGCCATGGATTACACTAGTATTGTACAGTATATTAAGTTATATCACTCTGCTATGGGTTACACCTAATATACAGTACATAATACTAGTCTAATACACAGCACATCCCATCTAACACATACCGAAATTCCGAATTTCCAAATTGAACCGAATCCAGCCGAATTTATTCGAATCCGAATGAATCCGAAACAAATTCATTTGAATTTTTCCGAATTCGAATCGATCCAAACCGAAATTCGAAAACATCCGAATTGATCAGAACCGAACCGAAACAAATTTTTCGGCCATGCACAAGTCTAGTTATAATTTAGGGAAACGGCTCACAAGGAATTCCAAATTCAGCCCCTTTCTCACTAAACCAGGGTTCTTCAAACCACGTTGTGGGACCCATTACTGGGTCACCACACCATGTTTACTGGGTTGTGGCTTGTGTGTGTGTAGTATGAAAATGTGTGGGGTGTTTGTGACTGTTGCATGAGAGTGTGTGTGGTGTGTCTGTTGCATGAGTGTGTGTGGTGTGTCAGTTGCATGAGAGTGTGTGTGGTGTGTCTGTTGCATGAGAGTGTCTGTGGTGTGTCTGCTGCATGAGAGTGTGTGTGGTGTGTCTGTTGCATGAGAGTATGTGTGGTGTGTCTGTTGCATGAGAGTGTGTGTGGTGTGTCTGTGGCATGAGAGTGTGTGTGGTGTGTCTGCTGCATGAGAGTGTGTGTGGTGTGTCTGTTGCATGAGTGTGTGTGTGGTGTGTCTGTTGCATGAGTGTGTGTGTGGTGTGTCTGTTGCATGAGAGTGTGTATGGTGTGTCTGTGGCATGAGAGTGTGTGTGGTGTGTCTGTGGCATGAGTGTGTCTGTGGCATGAGAGTGTGTGTGGTGTATCTGTGGCATGAGAGTGTGTGTGGTGTGTCTGTGGCATGAGAGTGTGTGTGGTGTGTCTGTGGCATGAGAGTGTTTGTGGTGTGTCTGTGGCATGAGAGTGTGTGTGGTGTGTCTGTTGCATGAGTGTGTGTGTGGTGTGTCTGTTGCATGAGTGTGTGTGTGGTGTGTCTGTTGCATGAGAGTGTGTATGGTGTGTCTGTGGCATGAGAGTGTGTGTGGTGTGTCTGTGGCATGAGTGTGTCTGTGGCATGAGAGTGTGTGTGGTGTATCTGTGGCATGAGAGTGTGTGTGGTGTGTCTGTGGCATGAGAGTGTTTGTGGTGTGTCTGTGGCATGAGAGTAAAGTACACACACATTAAGGGCTCCATTTATCAATCATTTGGGGAATTCTCCTTTCTGTTCTCCTATCAGTTCTCCACAGCTCTCCTTAGGAGAGGAGCACATGTGCGCCCATATTTATCATAAAAAAGTTGTTTTTTCTCCATGGGAGAGCTGGGGAGAACTAATGATAAATTTCTCCAGTCGGATTAGTATTTTCTCCTTATTTATCACTAAAAATAAGCAACTATTCTCCATGTCAATCATATATAAACCAATAGAAATCTTTATACAGCCTTCCTAGTAGCTTTGTTAACGCCCCTCTTCAGCAAACTTTCATATAAGAAAATAGATCTACATTTTCATTGTTTTTGTGCTTCAATTTTAGTGCTTTTTTATATCTTATTTTTATGCCCCAATAGATATCATTTTTGTGCTCTGTTATATATTATTTTGGTGCTCCATTATATATTTTTTTTTTACTCCATCATAAATTATTATTGCACTCCAATAACCATTATTATTGTGCTTTGTTATAGATAATTTTTGCACCTTGTAGAGCCCTTTTTTTGTGTGTAACTGCTTCTACAACTGGTAGAGAATAGATTTCTAATGCTGTTCTCCACATTAACTATGGAGAACTTTAAGGTAGGAACTTGCAGGAGAACTTTCAGTCCTCCACAGGAGAATATAAATGATAAATTTGTAACTAGGAGAATTATGAGGAGAACTATATGAAATACGACTAAAAAGATCTAATTTAACCCTTTTTTTGGAGAACATGTTCTCCAAGGAGAGTTAGAACAGAGTAGGAGAATTTTACAGTCGAACTTGCCCAATTTTAGGAGTATTTTTGAATGATAAATAGGAGAATTATTTCTCATGAGAACTTTTAGGAGAAAATATAGGAGAATTGGAATGATAAATAGAGCCCTAAGTCACTTTGCAAAAATTGCAGCTATCTTGTTGTATATATGTTACTAATATTTTCAAACAAAGTATAAAAATAGGGTCGCAAAGATATGTGGTATCATGACACTGGGTCTTGGGGATAAAGTTTGAAGAACCCTGCACTAAACCATATTTAGGTTCTCATTTATTAAGAGCCATGTGGACAATTTTCTCAGACAGAGGACCTGTCTGCATGCTTTTGGATCTTGATGACATGTTAAGAAACAACAGTCATAACTTTCACAGCTTCATAAATGGGGGCTATAATTTAGTCCTCAGTTTGCCAAGCTGAATACTGTTTGTCTAGACCATGAAATTAATCAAAATTCTTCATCAAGCAGCACAATTGATGGTGATGTAGGAGATGTAAGTGTGTGTGTAGATAGTAGGAAAAACAGGTAACACATTCTACTAGGGAGATGTTGTCACACGTGTAAGCCAAACCAATAACAAAAATACAAATGCTTACTTCTTGAGAATTAGGAGAGATACCACCAGTTCTTAAAGGCAACATTCACACAGCAAACATTGCACCTTTGATCAAACCAGGAGATCAGTAGATGGATTGGAAAAACGCTGCTTTTGCTGAATGCTGATTGCATAACTCATTAGCTCAGGTTATCTGTTGTGAGTGGGGTCCAACTGGAGATCTTTGTATTTGTTTTGTAATTTGGTTACATATTAAATACATTGCACTCCCCTCTATAGGGGATTACTTGAGTGAGAACTACTCCAAATCAAGGGTGTGAGATAACTGGATCACTTATTACAAGTGGAACACAATTAATTGCATTTTCTTTTGCACAACCTTCAGCAAAGAGTATCTGTTTTATAGGTGGACGCAGCTGAAACTTTTTTAGCGCATCCTATACTTTTAATTTTTAGTGCAGGGAGTTTACTTCAATGATGCATTTTGCTTCATTCTCTTGGTAACCTTTATTAAAGGAGCAGCAAATGCACTACTAGGAACTCGCAGAACACATTGGTAAGCCAATGAGAAGCAGGATATATGTTCAGCTGCCAATCAGCAGTTATTTTCCAGCTCCCGAGCCTGTCTAGTTATGCTTTTCAACAAAGTATACCAGGAGAACTAAGCAAATTTAATAATAGAAGTAAATTGAAAAGTTGTTCTAAATTGTATTCTCTATCTGAATCATGAAAGAAAAAAATGTTGTGTTTCATGTCCCTTTAAGTGTTGTGCTTGGGAGCAATATAAAATATCCTAAAATGTAGAGCTTTTTAAGACATGGGGCTCTAGTTAACAAGGTCTGTCGGACCTGATCCGACAGTGCGGATCAGGTCTGACAGACCTCGCTGAATACGGCGAGCAATACGCTCGCCGTATTCAGCATTGCACCAGCAGCTCACAAGAGCTGCTGGTGCAACGCCGCCCCCTGCAGACTCGCGGCCAATAGGCCACCAGCAGGGGGGTGTCAATCAACCCGATCGTACTCGATCGGGTTGATTTCCGGCGATGTCTGTCCGCCTGCTCAGAGCAGGCAAACAGGTTATGGAGCAGGGGTCTTTGTGATACATATGCCCCATGAAGTAAACCATTCTTATTAATACTATAGCACAGGACTACACAAAGAACGCCATTTGCTTTGTGCAGGATCAAGTAATATCTCACATGATTTTTACTGTGTGCCCCATAGAAGCCTATTAGGTGAGGGATTTACCATGCAGATGTAGTGCGCCCCAGAGTATCGCTAGCGATAAAAATAACTTGTAATATGAGTGCGAACAGAAACACTATTGATTTCTCTCAAGTGATGTTAATGGGACATGAAACCAAACATTTTTCTTTCTTGGTATCCTTTGTTTAAGGTGCAGTAATACACTACTGGGAGCTAGCTGAAGCCAATCACAAGAGCCATATTTGTGCAGAAACCAATCAGCAGCTTCTGATATAGTTATACAGATTTTCTATAGCCAGAGTATAGAAGAATAGAAAATTTCAGTATGGTTAGGGGTAGCACAGGCAAAATGAAAGTTTCAAAGGCCAAAATAAAGTAAAGGAACTATTTGTGAACAATTTAAAACACTCCATCAGGTAACATGGATAATTGGAAACAAATTAAAGGGGAGAAAAATGTAGGGTACACTGTTCCTTTAAATGTTCATTTTTAATTGCACTTGCTTTATGTAATCAGACAAAGATAAAATAAGAAGCCCATAGAGTATATAGAGAAAACAAAGATATGGGTGTAAGATCTTCCTGAAAGTTCAGTCCATTTAAATAGGTTGTGGTTTCAACTAGCAAAAACAGTTACAGTATTTCATATACAAACATAATGGCATAACAAGTCAAGATTACCAGTGGAGCACTATTTATTTATTTTTTTCAAGTTGAAAGTAAAAAGTTAGAGCATGAATGAAAGACTGCACTAACTTCTCCCCTAAGATTCTATGGAGCGTGATGAAAAATAAATAAATATCTATATATTGTATTGTTCCGAGTATAGTCCGCTCCTGATTATAAGCTGCACCCTTAAAGTTTGGTGCCATTTTAAAGAAATTAAAATTTTAACTTAAAATAAATATACACATTACTGCCTCCTCTTAACCCACTCAGCCTCCTTCCCTCACACAGTTCCTACTACTCACCCTATTAACCACTTTCCTACAAGCCTCCCATCAGCCTTCCTCACCCTCTTAGCCCCCTTCTTCCTCACACAACCCCCTCCTCACCACTTATAATACATCCCCAATCCTGACTCACCCTTCTCACCCTCAGCACACACACATAAGGCGGCTCCCATCCTGGGTCCATCCCACTCCCATCCTTTGTGCTATAGATGTTTACTGGTATTCTCAAAGGTGTTAGACTAGTAGTAAGTACCAGTAAATCAAAAACAGTACTGTTAGATTAATTTATTGAGATCAATTTCAGTGTACCTCAATCCTGTCACGCTGCCTCCTGTGTCACAGCCGATACCGGTAACTCACAGCAGCTCCTGCTCTCATCTTAAGCCCCTCCCACTCCCATCCTAAGCACATCCATGTGGGTCACGGTTTTGCTGGGGGATATACTGTGCCGGACACCTGCTTCTGTGGCACGGTGCAGTGGCCAGTTACAAATACAACTTTGAGTAGGGCATCGCCCCTAGTGCCCATCCTGATGAGTGTTGAGTGCGGGAGACTGTAGCTGACAGAATCTCCAGGAAGCACAGTGTTTGTGCCAAAATTCCTCCCTGTAACGAGAACCGCACGCCCGCTTAACCCCACCCCCTGGCCCGGACCACTCACGGCAACATCCTGAGTATAGGCCATACCCCTGATTTAAAGACTTACATCAGGGTAAAAAAGTGTGGCCTAAACTCGGAACAATACGTTATTTATACCTATATATCTATATGAACATATACAGATATAGAGGCGTACAGGCTTGAGACCTGAAGTAAAGTGTTAGGGTTAAAATGAAAGATTCTCAAAACATATGCAAAACATATTAGAGTATTACACTTATATATATAAAGATTTCTAATAAGAAACATCAATATATATACACTCACCGGCCACTTTATTAGGTACCACCTGTTCAATTGCTTGGTAACACAAATGGTTAATCAGCCAATCACATGGCAGCAACGTCATCTAGATGTGGTGAAGACGACTTGTTCAAACCAAGCATCAGAATGGGGAAGAAAGGAGATTTAAGTGACCTTGAATGTGGCATGGTTGTTGGTGCCAGACGGACTGGTCTGAGTATTTAACAAACTGCTGATCTACTGGTATTTTCACTCACAACCATCTCTATGGTTTACAGAGAATAGTCTGAAAAAGCGAAAATATCCAATGAGCGGCAGTTGTGTGCGAAAATGCCTTGTTGATGTTAGAGGTCAGAAGAGAATGGGCAGACTTGTTCGAGATGATAGAAAGGCAACAGTAACTCAAATAGCCACTCGTTACAACCAAGGTATGCAGAATACCATCTCTGAATGCACAACAAGTTGAACCTTGAAGCAGATCAGCTACTGTAGCAGAAGACCACACTGGGTGCCACTTCTGTCAGCTAAGAAGAGAAAACTGAGGCCACAATTCGCACAGGTTTACCAAAATTGGACAATAGAACAATGGCAAAATGTTGCTTGGTCTGGTGAATCTTGATTTCAGCTGTGACAATTAGATGGTAGGGTCAGAATGTGGCATAAACAACATAAAAGCATGGATCCATCCTGCCTTGTATCAATGGTTCAGGCTGGTGGTGTAATGGTGTGGGGGATATTTTCTTGCACACTTTGGGCCCCTTAGTACCAATTGAGCATTGTTTAAATGGCACGGCCTACCTGAATATTATTGCTGACCATGTCATCCCTTTATGACTACAGTGTACCCATCTTCTGATGGCTATTTCCAGCAGGATAATGCACCATGTCACAAAGCTCAGATCATCTCAAACTGGTTTCTTGAACATGATAATGAGTTTACTGTACTCCAATGGCCTCCACAGTCACCAGATCTCAATCCAATAGAGCACCTTTTGGAATGTGGTGGAACGGGAGATTTGCATCATGGATGTGCAGGCGACAAATCTGCAGCAACTGCGCGATGCTATCATGTCAATATGGACCAAAATGTCTGAGGAATGTTTCCAACACCTTGTTGAATCTATGTCATGAATAATTAAGGCAGTTCTGAAGGCAAAAGGGGGTCCAACCCGATACTAGCAAGGTGTACCTAATAAAGTGGCCGGTGTGTGTATATATATATATATATATATATATATATATATATAAATTTGTAGACAAAGTGCACTCCAAGCTTATCAGTCAGCTGCCTTGGGTGCAACAAACAGTATGTATAGGCAGGTAGAAGAAAGTGCACTCCAATGGACTTACTTGTTGATCCACTTTATTGTGAACGTTTTCGAGCCTGACCGGCTCGTCCTCAGACAGACAAAACAACAACGTATATATATATATATATAAATATATATATATATATATATATGTGTGTGTGTGTGTGTGTGTGTTTGTGTGTGTGGGTGTGTCTAAATATTTGTATGTGTTCATATATTCTGTATATGCCTATATATGTGTATATATGTGTGTATATTTATATATATGTATATAAACATATAAAACCTTATATAGAAATATGCATACACTTTTGAGCCCTTCCCAGTCAAATATCTTAAAATATGCAATATAATTTTAAAACTATTTTAATATGTTTTTATGTTCTTTTTATATAAATATTTCAAATACATATATTATTCACTTAGAAGAAAATGTTCTTTTTATTCTTAAATATATATTTCTATAGATATATTTAATTTGTCAACTAGATTAGAGTAGCCATATTAGTCCAGTAGGTAAATTGCAAAATATCAAGAGTATTGCAGTATGCAGTAATACTTTTTTTTATTGGGCTAACATTATAGAGTAAAAGACAAGCTTTCGAATTTCCCCTCTTCCTTAGACCTGTTTATTTCTGAACTTGAACAGAGTTTCATAACCACTTACCCTCATAAACCTTATACATATTATCTCTACATAGATTATATTTTCATCATATGGACAGAAGGAGAAGATAATTTGCAAATCTTTCATAACTCATTTAACTCATTCCATCCATCAATAAAACTTAAAATCAACTTTTCAAAGCACAGTCCTGTTGCATGATGCAATTTCAGCCAAGCTTTAGCTGTCGGACAGATGGCTTAACATTTGACTCTAGAATACTTTGATATACAGAGGAGTTCATGGTCAACTCAATGACTGCAAGTTGCCCAGGTCTAGTGGCTGCAAAATAAGCCTTAATCATCACCCCTCTGCCACTGTGCTAGACAGTGGGTATGATGTGTTTGTGCTGATATGCTGTGTTTGGTTTTCGCCAAAGGTGTCGCTGTGCATTATGGCCAAACATCTCCACTTTGGTCTTGTCTGTTCAAAGGACATTGTTCCAGAAGTCTTGTGGCTTGTTCAGATGCCATGTTCTTTTTGAGAGAAGAGGCTTTCTATTGGCAACCCTTCTATACAAACCATACTTGTTCAGTTTTTTTCTATTTGTACTGTCATGAACTTTCTGATTCTGAAATGTAAGTTTTGGGTTTTGTGCAATTTCTCTGAGCATTGCACGGTCTGACCTTGGGGTGAATTTGCTGGGACGTCCACTCCTGGGAATATTGGCAACTATCTTGAATGCTTTCCACTTGTGAATAATCTTTCTCACTGTAAAATGATGGACTTTTAAATTATTTGGAAATGGCCTTCTAACCCTTCCCAGATTGATGTGCAGCAACAATTGCTTCTCTAAGATCATTGCTTATGTCTTTCTTCCTTGGCATTGTGGCACAGATGAATGCTCAAGACCAGCAAACTGTTAAAACGTTGGCTTTTATAGAGGTAGTCACACTTGTCGATGATCAATTAATCAAGGCCACTTGCTACATGCTACTTAGCCTCTTAATTTCTATGGAAGCAGTAAGGGGGTACTTAGTTTTTCACACATGGCTTCTCCATTTTGGCTTTATGTTTGTTAAATAAATCATGACACAGTGTAATATGTAATGTGTTGTTCTTCTGAGGTTGTATTTACCTAATTTTAAGACCTACTAAGGACAAGATGATTGTTATTATGTCCTGATACGTAAAACCATATAATTTGAAAGAGGGTGTACTTTCTTTTTCACATATGTAGCTACCTTCAAAGCACCAGCTTTCATCCCAACCACACCAAATAAGCCATTGTCTCTAGCCAAGCTATCAGATACCATCGGATTTGCTCTGATAATGAGGACCAGGATAAAAATTTAAATACACTGTCTGATTCATTCAGAGAAAAGTGCTATAAGACAAGGACAATAAACAGAAAAAATAAAAAAAATAAAATCTGCTTTAAAAGTACTACTGCAATGCAAAAGAGGATACCACACTTAAATAAATTCCCCCCAACCCCCAATATTGGCATTTAAACCACCACGTAACCTGAAACACAAACTAATCCGTAGTAAATTGAGCACAGAACAGGATAATATGCAAACTGTGCCAGCACATATATAACAGCAGCACAGCATGTCACAATCACAAAACTTAAAACATTAAAGGGACAGTAAAGTCAAAATGTATCTTAAATGGATAAACCATGCAATTTTAACCAATTTTCCAATTTGCTTCTATTATCAATTGTGCTTAGTTTTCTTGCTATACTTTGTTGAAAAGTAATCCTAGGTGAGCTCATGAACGTGCACGTCTTAAGCCATCTGGCAGAAGTACTTGCAACATTGTTTATAGTAATATTATACATAGCTATAAACACTGCTGCTACATTTTAACCAAAATATTAACTAAGGCTAAGGATGAAGGTCTTATAAACCAAAGAGAATTTGACTTTCTCTATGTGAAATATCCTATAACAACTACTTTTTATAGTTTACCAAAACTATTTAAAAATAAATTCCCACCTCCTGGACGCCCTATAGTTTCAGGCATGGGATCCGTAACAAAAAGAATCTCCCAATATGTGGACTTTTGTCTTAGACCAAGTCTACTTAGTCTCCCATCTTATGGTAAAGATACTCTTGATGTGCTGTAAAAATTAAATTGTATTACAATCACTTCAAAAACGATCCTAGTGGCAATGATGTTGAGGCGCTCTATTCCAGTATACCCCACAATAAAGGGGTAGAGGCAAGAAAATTATTTTTGATTCAGAAAGGTCAAGAATACAATAAACATACTGATTTTGTTTTGGAACTGCTGTCCTTCATTTTGAAACATAATTATTTTGTCTTTAAAGATAAATGTTATGAACAAACAAACAAAATTATGATGAGATAATGCATCAATTGCTTTATGGTTGAGATTCATCGATGATGTGTTCCTCCTTTGGGAGGACACGGAGATGAAACTAATTGATTTTATGCATTGACTAAATAATAATGAACAAAATTTAAAATTCACTTACAATTATAGTACAGAAGAAATTACATTCTTGGACCTGCGAATCATGAATGTAAATAATGAATTAAAAATGGCCACATATCGTAAGGAGACTGCAGGAAATGTAAGTCATCATCCAAAAAAAATTATTCTAAATATTCTATATGGACAATATTTGAGGCACAGAAGAAATTGTACAGATTTCAATCAATTTAAGACAGAAGCAAACAGCTTGAAAAAGAGATTTAAGGAAAGAGGGTATTCCCAACAATGTCTAAAATATGCCTTTGATAAAACAATAAATAAAGACAGAGAAGTTCTATTATATAATGACAATGTTAAATCAGAAGATATTTCTTTAATAAGATTTATAGGTACATATAATAAGAAATGGCAATACATTTGTGCAATCTTGAATAAACATTGTCATGTTCTAATGATTGATCAATCCATAGCCAAATTTCATACAGTGAAGGGACACATCACTTGTAAAAGCGAGGGTGTTGTATATATGGTATCATGTAACTGTCCCATGTATTACATTGAGAGAACTCAAAGAAAGAATAAAAGAGCACAAACGTGATATAAAAAATAAGTGCATTAAAAATAGCAACGTTGCTAGGCACATCATGGAGCATCATGCAAGTAATAAAAACCTTTTACGGTTCAGAGGTCTGGACCTCGTTGACTTAAAAGGTAGAGGAGGGAATCTAGATCAGATTCTTTTACGTAGAGAGAGTAAGTGGATATTCAACACAAAAAGTCTCAAACCCACAGGTCTAAATGAGGAAATACCCCATTATTAAACCTAAATAATCTCCAATATAAATAGAGTGTGTGTTTTTCTCTATAAATTTCCGTAGTAAACAAAAGCAGTACCTTACACTTCGCAGTGCACAATCTAAATTCTTAAAGAAGAACAAAAAGATAATATATTGTAACTTAGGATTGTTACTGTTTAATTTTGTACAAATTTAATGAATATAGCAACATTGTGAATAAGCAATATGTTCATATATTTCCCCCGGGGGGCTCTACAATCTTAGTAGGTGGGAAAAAAGAAAGCGGAGTATCCTGCTTAAAAACCTATGGCTGTAATACTCCAATCATACACAGCCAAAAGAAGCCTGTATGAAGCACGGGTGAAACGCGCGTAGCTGATTGTCGGTGGTATCTTCAGCTGAGCACCACTGACTTTTTTACTCTGAGTATGAGTGGTAAGAACTAACAAAAGTCTTACAGATAATGTCCGCTCAGGGAACCGGAAAAACCTTGCTTGGATGGATGGAGAGCAGGTAATACACAGCTGATCTATGGCCGCTCTACAACAGGTAAATCAAGCTTGACTCGTGCTGCACTGTTTGAAAAATCTCCTGTCACTACGGTCACATAGCATGTATTGCTATGTTTAAGTGATTTAAAAGGAGCGCTGAGAGCATACAAGTGGGAAACAACTTGTTCAGAAATAACCTGTCTGTTAGATATTACGGCATAGAGCTATGCCTGCATAAACTTTCTAATTTCCAATGTGGATTACAAATATACATCAGTTGGGATGTTTTCTTTCTTTTATGGATCCGGATAACGGACTTATATAAAGAACTGTCTACAGTGTATCTGTATACAAGGGTTATTATGTTTTGATGCAGATTTTTGATGTGATGTTGCTATGAATTAAATATATTATACTGTTATGAATGCACTACCCTGCTTTTTTAATCTCCTTTTTTCACCTAAGGCAATGTTAATTATTTATGAGTTATAGTCTGTTGCTGGAACATAGGGTCCTTTTTCTCTTTATAGTTTCATATGTGATATAGACCCCTACCGTGCACTGCAAGGAAGTGTATCCTGTATAGGAATACTATGTTTTTGTATAGACTCTCATATATTTTATACTAGTAGTGCTGGTACATTGATTTTTATTATATATATATATATATATATATATATATATATATATATATATATATAGTATATATATATATATTATATATATATATATTATATATATATATACACAGTATATATATATATATATATATATATATATATATATATATATATATATATATATATATATATATATAAAGTGTGTTTGCGTGTATATAAAAAAATTTTAGTGACAAGATGAGATCTAATACCTTGATTTCTAATACACTATTATTAAGTCATCATTAGGTTACTTAATAAAGTTCCACGGGTTTAAATATCATTTGTATGCCGATGACACTGAAAATCTACCTCTCGTCACCAGACCTATCTTCTTCCTTGCAAACCCAATTCACTAACTTTCTTTCTCATATCTCATCTTTGATGTATTCTCACTACCTGAAGCTAAATCTCTACAAAACTGAGCTCCCTATTTCTTCCCTTATTCAAAAATCTCCACCCCCAACTTCTCTGTAACTGTCAATGACTCCATCATCACCCTTACCCTGCATGCTCGATGTCTTGGGGTCACACTTGACTCAGATCTTTCTTTTACTCCTCACATTCAGGCCTTGGCTAAATCCTGTCGCTTCCACCTTAAAAACATCTCTAAAATTAGACATTTCCTTGAAAAAGACACAACTAAGATTTTAATCCACTCTATCATCTTTTCCCATCTCGACAATTGCAACTCCATCCTCTGTGGTCTTACTAGCTGCTGTCTAGCTCCTTTACAAATACATAATGAATGCCTGTGCCAGGCTCATCTTCCTTACACATCGCTCTTCATCTGCTGCCCCTTTCTGCCAATCCCTTAACTGGCTTCCTCTTGCCTCCAGGCTTAAACACTAAATTCTCACTCTGATATGCAAAGCCTTAAACTGCACTGCTCCCCCCTATATCTCAGACCTTGTCTCCAGATACTCTACCTCCCAACCCCTTTGCTCTGCTCACGATCTCCTACTCTTCTCCTCACATTCCCATTTACAAGACTTCTCCAGACTGGCTTCCATCTTGTGGAACTCTCTGCCTCGCTCCACAAGACTCTCCCCTAATTTTGAAGGCTTCAAGCGCTCCCTAAAGAATGTACTATTCAGGGATGCATACAACCTAAACTAACCTTTCCTAACTCCATTGCTATCCCCTTGAACCCCTTAGCATGTAGCCTATGAGCCCAGCTGTTTGTAGATCACCCTCATAAGAGCTGACTACAACAGTGCAACTCTCGGCAGGGCCCTCTACCCATTTTATTCCTATAAATGTTACCTTGTATACCACCTGTTTATAGTGCTGAGGAATCTGTTGGTGCTCTACAAATAGTCATACATCCAAAGCACTCCAGCCACCAGAAGAAATCTTTGTTTAAAAGACCTTTATTTTCATTAGTTGGGTCCAAAAGTTTGCAGGAACAACGTTTCAAACCTACAATAGGCTCTTAGTCATGTACACTGATTGCATACAGGTTTGTACCTTTTATACCCTCACCTGGATAATACAGAGTTCTAGGTAACATTATAGTGACATCTGCTGGTAATATATTGGTATGGCATCTTTTAACTTCAATATTAACCCTTAATGTACCAAACTCTAAAAAGTTAAAAACATAAATAAAGTAAAACCATTATATACAAAAAAATATATTTTTAAAAGAAACCAGAATATAACACAACAGATAAATGTTATTTAACGAAAATAGATTCCAATCAAAGTCTTTATTAAGACCCTTGGGTATTATTTTTAAAAGGTGTTCCCTGTCACCTCCTCTCCTGGGGAAAGCCACTTGTTCGATAACCTGAAACCGAAGCTAGCTGATGTTATGTCCCCTGGAGAGGAAGTGAGAGGAAACAGGCGCTTCTTTATTTTTGCGTCTAATGTTTGACTTATGTTCCATAAGTCTATCTCTGGCCTCTCTACAGATCTCGCCAATGTAAATAAAACCGGGGGGCGTGTCCGGGCAGCGGCCATGTTCGGTCACAATACTAGCAGCTGAGCATTGGAATAATACAATCCGCTGTGTATTAAGAGGATTACCTGACGATCAGCACTTATATTGCCTTGCCTAGATTTCACTAAAACCACTGCATCGTTTGATACCTCTATTTCTGTATTGCCTGCAGTCTAGTCTAGACCGTTGAGGTTTTTAGCGGCCCAAATAGGGAAGGCCTCAACACCCCCCCCCGTTTACGCGGGTAAGGAGTGAGCGATTCTCACTCAAGCAATTTCTAAGAGATAAAACATTCTCATCTAAGTATGGAGACGCAGATATTGGACGATACTTTGCTGTGCATGCTGGAGGAACACTTTCAGAACCTCCACCTGTTAATCAATAGGAGCTTCGGTAGATCCACTAACATGAACATGGTAACACACACTGATCTGCCTCAAGGGGAAGTGCAACCACCTTTAACAAACAAGATCGCCCTTACTCCGGAGCTAATTGTCGCACCGGGACTTTACAGGATACAACAGGGGAGGCTACAATCCTACCGGACAACACAGTTACCCAGCCATTACTAACCATAAAAGTCGTTGACCCTACCACTAACAATATGCAGCTTCAAGATCGGATTACTCCGGAGGCGACAAGGGTCTTAACGACACCCGCCTCGACATACAAGGGAGACAGCAATTTTCAGACAACGCCACCTAATAGACATGCACAGCCGAGGCCTCTGAGCAGTGACACAGTGAACCCAGCAGGCAGCAGCGAGGGCTATGTGGTGGTGAAGGACTTAGTTAAGACTAGGGGGGTCGTTGATGATGGAGGATATTTCATATTGTCATGATCCGGTGTACATGCGCTCAGGAAACAGACCCTCGGGGCAGTGGTAGGGATTTGAAGACACCGACCCCTGACCCGGGGAAGAGTATCCTGGACGTGGATAGATGATATTCTGTGATTCATAGTTGCTAGAAGTTATTGTAGAATAAATGGAGAGTGCAACATTTGTATACAATATATTCTGAGTTCACTGTGACTTATAGTTAGTTAATAGAAGTAACTGCAGGATTCAATGAGAGAGAAATATAGCAAAGTGGAATGTTCAGGCTTCAGAGTAATCTGGTGAAAGTTTGACACTTAGATGCAAACTAAGGATTGTTGCAGGTTCACAGTACATAATATTATATAAAGCTGTATGTCAGAGTTAAAGCACAGCTGCACAGGTACTTAGACAAGCTGCAAGTTTAGGCATTAATTACTGTTTGTGCATTTAGATGCAAACTTGGTTTATTGCAGGTTCACAGTACATATTATTATAATGAGCTGTATGTCAGTAATTAGCAGAGCAGCACAGGTGAAAGTTAAGTTTAAGGCATTAATTACTGTTTGAACATATATTGGAGAATCACAGGAAAGCTTTTAATTGAACACATAGATGCAGAGTTCAGAATATGTTAACATATTTGCAGCAGGATATTTCAGCAATGACAACTTGTAGCAGAGAAATAGTTATAAAGTTCTGAGTAAGATGCTGTTGTAATTAGAGAGTGATGGTAAGCAAAAGCATAGTTGAATTATAATAAAGTTCAGAGATTGTTAAGTAGCTGTGTCCAGGAAACAGAATGGAGATATTTTTGATACTTGCGGTTTGATGATATTTTGCATAGGTAATAGGAAATGCTGTATCTTGGAATAGTTGCTAAGTTCATGCAGGAAACAGTCACAGACCTCTGTTCAGGATCACAACTTCAATGTTAATCCAAGGCACATTAGACCTGAGAAGGCTTAAAAAGAGGCTGAGGTAATCAGGTGCATGAATGATTAATCAGGCAGGCAGGCTGAATGTGAATACTGCCCAAATGCAGCAGTCAGAAAAGGATTTCTTAAAGGGATAGTGACATTAGGCTGAGATATGTTACAGATTCCCCTCCTTAAAGGCGACCTCCGGGCGCCCAATACAATCCAAAAGGAGAGAGAACAAAATTGATATGGAGAATCGGTAGTAGGTGTATGGAGGTAGTGAGTCCAATCGGAAATCAAGAAAGGAGGATTGGAGATCTCTTGAAAAAGTTGAATGACGAAGTAAAGGCCATGTAATTCAGGTATCAAAAGATCTTGACAATGATGAGAGCAAAACTTGAAGTCAACTTTTTTGTAGTCATCGTGAGAATGCATGAACGTAACATACAATGAGCTTCCTACCACAGAATCATTCTGAGGGTAGACAGGTGGATGTTCTTCATGATAGATGACCATGTATATAGCCAATGAAAAGGCAGCCAGTCCTAGAGATATGAAAAGGCTTTCCTCAGCTTCAGAAATAGAGATGCAGCATTCTGGATTGATAACCAGATTAACCACCTTTGGGTCAGAGATTTGAGTATCCTCAGAATTAACCTCTTGGCTGAGGATTAGATATACTCCAAAAGAAAAAGCTATAGCCACTTCTAACGCAATAGCAGGGCTTTCTTCAAAATAGGAGATAGGAGTGTAGAGTGCAAGATTTGTCCAGTTCTTGCCATCTTCTAATTCAAAATGAAATGTCTCCTTACTGGATTCAGAATCAAAAGTGTTCTCACTAAGAATAGGTATATGAATGTCCACACCAGGGTAAGGTTCAGGAATACCCACATCTGGGCAAGGTTCAGTCATATCCTCAGTAGGATCAGGTGAAGGAATGCCCATGCCAGGGCAATGTTCAGAAGTACCCACATCTGGGCAAGGTTCAGGACTATCCTCAGTAGGATCAGGTGAAGGAATGCCCATGCCAGGGCAATGTTCAGAAGTACCCACATCTGGGCAAGGTTCAGGAATATCCTCAGTAGGATCAGGTGAAGGTATGCCCATGCCAGGGCAAGGTTCAACTATAGAGAAAGAAAAAGAACCCACTTTAGAGCCAGGAACCATACTCTCTTCTGAGCAGAGGGCAAGGCTTTCTTCAGGGTTCATAAACGAAGAATTAACAAGACCCACTTTAGAGCCAAGAACCATACTCGCTTCTGAGTAGAGGGCATGGCTATCTTCAGGATCAAGTATTATTACACCCATTTCTGGGTTAAACAAAGGAATTCCCATACCAGGGTCAAAAACAGGAGAGTCCACCTTGATGTCAGGTTTAGTAGTATAATCATGGAAAACAGGAACAGGAATGGGCACAGGGGAATCTTCTTGAAGAACTTTTGTACAAGTTTCAGGTTCAAGAATGTCCACTTGCAAACTTGGTTCAAAGTTGTCCTCACAGGATTGAGTATCAGGAATTCCTGTACAGGAAACTGATGTAGTAGAAAATGTAGGTTGATGCAAAGTATCTCCCAAGGGAAACAATTTCTTAGATGCAATAACAGAAGAATTTTGAGAAGGTGAAGTGTACTGCAATATGCCACACTCAGGTAGATGCGGAGGAATTGTGACACAAGATTCTGACTGAGAAGTTATCTGGAGTTCAGCAGGCATGCTTATTTGAGTTTGAATATCAGAGCTAAATTCTCCAGGGATTATCTCTGGTAAACTGAAAGGTTGTATATCTGGAACAGAATTATCTTTTGCTTCTAGCACAGGGTTTACAGGTATTGAGGCAGCATGAGAGGGATGCAAGAATTCAATAGTTGGAAACAGTTTTTGTAGTTGTTGTAGAGTCTGAGAAGAGATACCATTAGATGCTTTAAGAAGAGACTGATAGTGACTATAGACATCATCCAGCTCGGTGTTGACAGTGTCAGGAGGCAAGAGAGGGTCTGGTACAACAGAATCTAAAACAGGGGAATCAGGCTGAGTTTCCTCTTTGCACTTCTGATTTTCTGTGGGCAGAAGGATTTTCTTCTTCTTCTTCTTCTTTTTCTTAGAGAACTTAGATTTCTTCCCAGTATGAGGCTTCTTAGGTTGCTGCCATTGTGGCTTGTAGTAAGGTTGAGAACAGAAATCCTCTTCATCACTGGATGCATAATTCTGATGTGATAAATCAGCATAGTAGTTGAGAGGACCTTTACTCCTAACAGCAGTCTGTAAACCAGATGTCCTTTCTTCCAGCTCTGAATCTGTCCAATCTAACGAATCCATGGTAATATCAGAAATAGGAAGATCAGTATTTCCATGAGAGGTTTCATGATGGGAGCTGTCTGTATCATCCATGTTGTAAATATAACAACCAAGGATGTCATTATAGCAAATAGGTTGAGGTCTTGTCTGAGTTTGTGGCGAATTAAAGTTGCGCTCATACCAGTCTAATGCCAATTCAGCTGGATCTGTGAAGTCATCCTCCTTGTTGACATATACAGACTCAGAATCAGTATCATCAGGATAGGAATCACAAACAGGAGGAGTAGATGGTATTCTGGAACAGTAGTCCTGTCTCTTTAAATCTTTAAAGATCTGATTTTTTTCTGCTGAATCGATGGATACATTCTCTTCATTTTCATAGTCAGATTCAGAATCAGTTTCACCAAAATGGTAATCACGAACATGAGGAACAGATGACATTTTAGAAAAGTGGTTCTGTCTCTTTAAATCTTTGAAAGCCTGAATTTTTTCTGCTGAAGCTATGGTTAAATCCTCTTCATTTTCATAGTCAGATTCAGGATCAGTTTCACCAAAATGGTAACCACGAACATGAGTAGAGGATTGTCTAGAATGGGAGTACTGTGTCTTTAAATTTTTTAAAGTTTGAAAATCTTCTGTTTTTCCTTTAGGGATTGCTTGGGTCTGAGTTATGTTGTAATTTTTCATTTTCCTTTGAGGGTCGGTGCATCCACTACCACTGCGGATCCCTTTTTTAGGCATTAACATTCTGTCATGATCCGGTGTACATGCGCTCAGGAAACAGACCCTCGGGGCAGTGGTAGGGATTTGAAGACACCGACCCCTGACCCGGGGAAGAGTATCCTGGACGTGGATAGATGATATTCTGCATAGGTAATAGGAAATGCTGTATCTTGGAATAGTTGCTAAGTTCATGCAGGAAACAGTCACAGACCTCTGTTCAGGATCACAACTTCAATGTTAATCCAAGGCACATTAGACCTGAGAAGGCTTAAAAAGAGGCTGAGGTAATCAGGTGCATGAATGATTAATCAGGCAGGCAGGCTGAATGTGAATACTGCCCAAATGCAGCAGTCAGAAAAGGATTTCTTAAAGGGATAGTGACATTAGGCTGAGATATGTTACACATATCTAATGCCACAACCGGGTCTCTGAAATACACAGCCAATCTAGTGTACCTCCCTACTCTGAATGAAGAGCCGACCTGCTGCTTTAACCTAAAAGTACAAGACCCACTAGGAGACGCTAAACGTACCAGACCTTTAAACTGATTTTTTTGCTCTAGCGCTCCCCTTGTTTACATTTGGATCAGTTTTGCCTTCGGATCATGCTGACGGGGCTCCATGTGATTTCTCCGGTCTGATATCAAGCTGGCAGGAGTGTACAGGTCTGGTTTTGGAGTTATGGGGATTCTCTTAACTGACTGAGAGAATTGGAATCGGATGAGCTCTCCAGGGAACGCAGAGACCGGTAGCGTGTACGATGCCCACATTGCTCACTAAATGCTACCTGTTTTGAAACTCTTTGGCTCGCTGATGGCAACGAGCCGCCTCTTTAATATGCTTGAATGGAGGCGTTTGAGCCTGCAGCATAAATAGACTCCTGAAAATGCAGCTCTTTGATTCATTAAAAACAGCCCATAACAACTAGATGAAAAGTGACATTGGGTAAAATGTATGCAATAAAGGATTTAATGGTATCTGGGGCCCCGTAGGTACTATCTGCTTAGCATCTGCAATCTCTAAAATCTAAGTTCTGTGTAGCCACATAGTAGAAGCCCTACTGATCTAATTCTCCTAGCACTGGATGGGGTTTTGTTTAGTGTGGCCATTTAATACTGTGTCTTCCCTTTGTCACGCTCCTTTGTATTATGCCGACTAGAGAATAGATATTGTGTGGGTTGGTTTTATGTTTCTCAACACAGTTTACCAGTACCGAGTTCTATAAATATGAACCTTCGCTTTACTTTTGTTTGTTCCATGTTGATGTTATGACTGGATCGTTATACATGAAATTTAGTTACTCACGGCTAGTGGCTGCGTAATTATATTTGCTCCCTGTTACTTCTCATTTGCGATTATCCTTACAGGCATTCACGGGGACTTAATCGTCTGATCCCAGGTTGTATTTGGAATGGGGTGATTTTGCTTGTGATATTACTATTTGTGCTTCTATCTGAGTCCTGATAAGCCGTTAAGCGTGAGTGACAAGTAGCTGACAATATTAACTTAACTTGTAAGACAACCTCTGCACTAAAGCTAAGTCCCATTCTACACTGCACCAGTAATATAAAGGGTTATTTATGTTACCCCAGTATCATAAAAGTTTATTAGCCCATACACTCCTACTTCAAATTATTTGCAGTGCTTAAATCACAATATGCCACAACCTCACATAAATTGTTACAGACTGCATTTTGGAGACAGTCTATATATGTTAAACCCCCCCATACCTTATTACAGTGTTATATATTACATGTTTTATAATTTTGTTAAAAAGATAAAAAAGAGGTTGTTCTTTGAGACTCAATAGTAGTCTCATAGTGTATGATAACTCTCTGCAACTCCTTATATTATTGAGAGGTCCAAAAGCGGCTTCATGTGCCATTTAGAGAGTTCTTGGTGCAATGGGCAAATTGTAAGTTATTTATTCTGTATTCACAACTTGTCTGGAAACTATTTCACTGTACGATTTCTACCGACATGTTTGCATTGTATGTCTTGTTTAATACCTCAATAAATAAATAAAGGTAAATAAAACCACACGGACATTTGATTAGATAGATAACAAATGTTGATCCACAAGTAAGATATTCTCTAATCTTAAATTTGTTACCATTGGTCGGATGGAAAAAAAAATCCCCTCTAATCATTGATCCACAGTGTCTACAATTCAGGCATGGGTAACAACCAGTTTTGGTACTCCCTATGGTTTTTTGTATAGTTTTCTTATTAATTCCAATATCTGAATGGACCAATTGGTCTTTTAGACTTTTATTTCTCTTAAATGCTGTCATGGACATAATTTTAAAGGCTTCTATTTGTGGATAACAGTCCCTAATTATATGCCAATACTTTCTCACAATCTGATTAATTTTGGTGCTCTACAAATACAAATACCTGATAATAATAATAATTAAGTATATATATATATATATATATATATATATATATATATATATATATACCTTATTTCATCTATATATTTTTAGATGACGATCAGTAAAAATATCATGATAAAGTCCAAAAGTTGCGCTAATAAAAAGCACATGTGTGGGTTGATATAGTTTCATGTTGGCCTAATGATAGTTCTTTCAGCCCACAAAGTATCAGAATTGGTGCTTGGTGAATGGCTTTCATGTAGAGGTTTTGTTCTGCTTGTTCACTCTGACGTTTACACATCTCTGGGATGAGATTTTTCCATTTCGTCTGCCTGTCACTTCTTGGAAGCAGTATCTATGCTGGCCCTGGACCCAGGGATTGCTCTTTAATGAGTATTGATTGACATGGAAACAGGCTCTTTACATGGAAACTCTAAGAAGGGCAGATGTTACAGTTACGAGGGCTCTGTTAGCTCTGACAGTAGGTGGGAAGGGTCAGGAAGAAATGTATTTTCTGAGGCCTTTGATATTCTTCACTTTATTTGTTGATAATTTAATTTAGCTCTGGGGAAAATTGCCAGAAGCACAGAAGTGGGAATTAAAACACTGTTTATTTGATATGCATGCATAATGTCTCGGCTTCTTGCTTGTTTAACACTTTATCTACCAGAGAGATGTCACTGCAGGCCCTGTAGCAACAACAGGTTTTAACACAAATAATCCTTCTTAAGCTACATTTCCAAATGCACAGAAGACAGAGGAACTCATTAGGTTTGGCTTTCACTTTATCCTCTTTGCTGCCATAGTGATGATATACATTACAGAGCGCAGACAAATCTTACTGCCCCATGTGTGATAATGCCGCACAAGGCAACCAGTGACTGTGGGCAGCAGAGGTCTGGAGAACGAAGTTAGGAGACTATCCCTTTTTCTCAAGCAGATCTTTATTAAATTCTTCAGTATCATCTCCTCATTAATGAACATGATATAAAACCAATGGCCATGAAGAGGAAAGAACAATTAGACACATTAAAACATTTACATAAAAATATATTAAAAAGGACATAAAAGACACAAAATAATGTATGTGTGTACTGCTTAAAAAAACTTTAACTACTTCATTCATTCATTCATATCTTTTACTGTGCATTAGTCTTATCATTTGTGGGGCCATGGGCAAGACAGATGTGTGGGGCCCTCCAGCTCCCATATTCGCCACCCCCTTTATACCTCGCCCCCTTTATTGCCACCCCTGTCACAACCCATGTTTTTCCCATGAGCCTGCATTCACTGGGCCTGCCCATTGGATCTTAACTTTTCAACAGCACCCAGCACTCTAGTTGCCTGCTGTCTTTTGTGCAGAAATTAAGTAACAGGTTCTTAGTAACCAATGAATAATGATCAATACTATTAAAATACAATGTATAAATCAAGTGCTGAAATAATACTTTTTTGTTTGCCAATAGCATTTTCCTTTAGAATTAATCTTTGAAAGGTTGTATTATGATAGTAGCACATTTTGGAAACATATTTTTATGGCCATACTTTTGATTTGTATACCATACCAAGTTTTCATTTTAGCCCTCTATGCTAAGGGGTTAGGTGTTAGCTGAGCAGGAGGGCTAGGTAGGTTTTGACTTCTTGAGTTCAATAAGTTGCTAGTGCTTATCTTGAGCTGTAATAAAAAGGATGAGACACACGCACCAACATGAGCTTTACTGGACCATCTGGTGAAGAAACGGTAGGAACCACCACCCACCACTCTGAAAAATATTTATTTAGTCTACTAGACAGTATGCCAAAGAAGAGAGAACAGTGCTCTGATATCAATTTGTAATAAAGCTTTTAAAAGTGTCAGTGATCCTGCTTTCCTGAAGAAAACATTTTGGTCTTGGTGCTTTCATTGCTACTGAGGGCCCATCAGCCCCAGCAGCATTTAGATGGCGTGTCCCACTGCTGTCACAAGCTCAGTTAACTGTAACGCTGTATAGGTCTACCAGAGAGCACAGGGGCTGTGCAGGCAGAACATTCAGCATGACTCCTTCAGCTGTGTTGTCTGTACTGCACTCTCTGCATCCTCACACTTCTGGCAAGTCCCCCAAGGGCTCTATACCACCACACATGGCATCCCAGAGGCAATATCTACCCCCACCTGGTCTGCACCGTGCACCACAGTACAGTCATGACAGTGCAGGAGCTGGAGTACCCTCATTCTAACACTGCATCTGCACAGACAGACAGCTGTTGCATGTATTCATCAGCAATGAAACAAACTGACTGGTCACCAATGCAACCAAAAAAAAATTGCGGTAATGATACCTCTTGGGGGGAAAAACAACTCTCTTCAACATTGCAACTCAAAATTTTAACAATTCATAAAGATCTGCACCTGTACCTCATTAAATTCCATGAGGTGCAAATCATTCTACATTATAATCAAATGAGCAGCATATTTCTTGTAATCATTCACCTCTCAGCACATAGAACAAGTTTCACTGTGAAGGATACAGGCATCACAAAAATGCATTAAATATAACAGAACAAATAGTTAAAAAAAAAAAAACCTCTCTCCATAAAAATGTCCACTCTAACAGGAGACAAAAAAAAAACTTTGAAGAGAAATAAAAGAAAAACTAAATAACCTCAACAGCTTTACAATAGAGACACTACTGTAAGATTAGATACCTCACAATCAGCAAGATTACAAGTTTTGCGGTATGGTGCGGTACGGCTATACAAAATTGGCCATTGCAGGATGAGAGCTACTAAAATTCTATTGACTGATTTGAACAGCCAATAAGGTTTCAGTAGCTCTCATCCTATTGGCTGATTTGAAAATGTCAGCCAATAGGAATGCAAGGTACCCCAATTTTAAACAGGTACCTTGCATTCAAGCTTCAGTGTACGGCGGTGACTGTATGAAGAGGATCCTCCATGCTGGATGTCCGCGCTGCCGGCGACGATGCTCCATGCCTCCACAGCTCTGCACCACCGGGATGTAGATAGAAGATGCACCCGCGATGGATGAAGACTTCTCGCCGCCTGGATGAAGATTGATGTCTGGACTTCAGGAACTGTGAGTAGATTTCCTGGGGTTAGTGTTAGGGTTTTTTTGGGGGGGTGTTTTTTTTTCTAAATTTGGGCTTTGGGCACAAAAGAGCTGAATGCCCTTTTAAGACAATGCCCATACAAATGCCACTTTAGGGGCAATGGGTAGCTTAGGTTTTTACTTTTAGGGGGGACTTGGTAATTTTTTAAGGTAAAAGAACTGATTGCTTCAGGACAATGCCCTACAAAAGGCCCTTTCAAGGGCTATTGGTAGTTTATTGTTAGATTAGGGGGTGTTTTTATTTTGGGGGGTTTGTTTTTATAGGGGTATTAGATTAGTTTTTATTGTTATTATTTTGGATAATTTTGTTTATTATTTTTTGTAATCTTAGAGTTTTTTATTTTTCGTAATTTTAGAGTTTTTATTTTTTTGTAATGTAATTTTTTTTTATTTTTTCGTAGTGTTAGGATTTTCTAATGTGTAATTTAGGTTTTTTAATTTTTCGTTAATTTTATTGTTTTAAAATAGTAATGTTAGGTTACTTTATAGTTTAAACTTAGTTGTTTTTTTCCACAGGTAAGTTTTTATTTATTTAACCCTTTGAGTGCTAATGACGGCTCTGAGCCGTCACAGAGTTTCCCACTCTGGTGCTAATGACGGCTCAGAGCCGTCAGTAGCACTCTCCCACCTTGAGGGAGATCTGGGGGCTCCCACCCGCTCCTACCCCGGTGATCGTGCCTGTAGAGTGACAGGCATCCCCGGGGCATAACGTTTTGCGTGATGATGTCACGCGCAATGACGTGATGACGTCACTGCACAACTTTATTAACAATTTGTCAATATAAAGTATAGGGAAAGGGGGCATGCTGCCATTGGAAAGGTAATCGCCTAACCTGGTCTGGAAAAAATATTTAAAAAGTTAAAACATTTTTTTCACAAAATAAAAAAATAAAAAATAAATTAAATCCGCTTAGCACCCAGGTGGGAAAGTTCTTAGCACTCAAAGGGTTAAAGATAGTTATATTGTAAATGTAATTTAAAATTAGGGGGGTTTTAGGTTTAGAGGTTAATAGTTTAATTTAGTGTGTTGCGATGTGGGGAGCCGGCAGTTTAGGGGTTAATAGGTTTATTTTATTAATAGCGATGTGGGGGAAGGCGGTTTTGAGGTTAATAGTTTTATTTATTAGTAGCGATGTGGGCGGGCTGGCGGTTTAGAGGTTAATAGGTTTATTTAGTGTTGGCGATGTTGGGGCCGGTGGATTAGGAGGTAATCATTTTATTTAATGTCGGCGATATCAGGGAGTGGCGGATTAGGGGTTAATAACTTTATTTAGTGTTGGTGATGTCGGGGGCGGCGGATTAGGGGTGTCTAGACTAGGGGGTTATGTTAGGGTGTTAGGTTTTAACATAACTTTCTTTTCCCCCATAGACATCAATGGGGTTGCGTTAAGGCGATCGCAGGTGTTCGTTTTTTCAGACACTTTCTACCCATTTATGTCTATGGG
The DNA here is from genome assembly GCF_027579735.1 of Bombina bombina. Classification (NCBI taxonomy): domain Eukaryota; kingdom Metazoa; phylum Chordata; class Amphibia; order Anura; family Bombinatoridae; genus Bombina; species Bombina bombina. The sequence continues at coordinate 172,026,601 of NC_069506.1, read as the reverse complement.
AGAAAGTGTGCATGAGCACGTCAAGTCAGACCTTTGCTGTTTTGTGGTATGGAGCTTATGGGACCATAACGCACAACAAGAGTTTTTCAGTAACTCGTAATGGCAGCGCTATAGAAAAGTGCGACACCGCTAATTTTTTTGCGTTATTTACGCACCCGGTATAGCGCAAAACTTGTAATCTTGGTGAATGACAATAGAGACTTTATGAATGCTGCATGTTGGGCCTAATTGTAGGTAAAAAATAGACATGTGCGTCGCTAAAAAAATTGTTTAGTTTCATTCTGATTAGTTAAATAAATAATTTTGTTTTGGCAAATTAGTTTGGTTACGTTTTTTAAAAAAAATTAGTTTCTGCAAATTAGTTAAGTTAATCGTTTTTTCGGATCCTTTCGTTTTTTTCCGATACATTTTTTATTCAACTCAGCCAATAGGATTTAAGCAGCTCTAATTCCTATTGGCTGATTTAAATTTTTCAGCCAATAGGAATGCAATATAAAAGGGGTACCTTGCATTTAATCATCAGTGTTTATGGCAGACAATCGCATTAAGAGGACCTCCACGTCGTACCGATCGACCTCTGCCTGGACTTCTGCCTGGACCTCCGTGCATAGACCGTGCCGCCTCCGCAGGGATGAAGAAGATACTGGTCCCACGATGGATGAAGATGGAGCCGTCTGGATGAAGATGCTTCGCAGCTGGGATGAAGATCTTTCGCCGGACTTCAGCAACTGTGAGTACCGATTTTGGGGTTAGTGTTAGTTTTTTTTTTGTTTTTTTGGGCTGTTTTTTTTTTTTAGATTAGGTATTTAATGGGACGAAAAAGAGCAGGGGGCAATGGGTAGATTAGTTTTTTTTTAGTTAGGTTTTTTTTATTTTGTGGGTTTAGGGGGTGGGGGTTTGTAATATTAACTTTAGGACAAAGCCCTACTATAGGCCCTTTTAAGGGCTATTGGTAGTTTATTATAGATTAGGGATGTTTTATTTTGGGGTGGGGTTTTTTTTTTACGGGAATAATTTTTATAATTTTGGATAATTTTGTTTGTTATTTTTTCTAATGGTAGTTTTTTTATTTTTTGTAATTGTAGTTTAATTTTTTTGCAATCATAGGTTTTTTTATTTTTAGTAATCTTAGGTTTTTTATTTTTTTGTAATGTTAGGTTTTATTAGTGTAAGCTTAGCTTTTATTTTTATTTCACAGGAAAGTTTGTATTTATTTTAACTAGGTATTTAGTAAATAGTTATATTGTAGCTATGTTAGGTTTTATTTTTATTTCACAGGTAAGTTTGTATTTATTTTAACTAGGTATTTAGTAAATAGTTATATTGTAGCTATGTTAGGTTTTAGTTTTATTTCAGAGGTAAGTTTGTATTTATTTTTAAATAGGTAGTTAATAATTGTAACTTTAATTTAGGTCTATTTTAATTATGTTAAAATTAGTGGGTGTTAGGTTTAGGGGTTAATTTAGTTTAATTTAGGTTTTTCTGATGTGGGGCCAGTGGTTTAGGGGTTAATAGGTTTAGTTCATGTTGGCGATGTTTGGGAACTGTGGTTTAGGGGTCAATAGGTTTAGTTAGTGTCGGCGATGTTTAGGAACAGCGGTTTAGGGGTTAATAGGTTTAGTTTGTGTCAGTGATGTTTTGGAAATGGCAGTTTAGAGGTTAATAGGTTTAGTTAGTGTCTGCGATGTTTGGGAATGGCGGTTTAGGGGTTAATAGGTTTAGTTCATGTTGGCGAAATGTTTGGGAACTGTGGTTTAGGGGTTAATAGGTTTAGTTAGTGTCGGCGATGTCGGGGAACAGTGGTTTAGGGGTTAATAGCTTTATTTAGTGTTTTAGTTAGTGTCAGCGATGTTGGGGAACTGCGGTTTAGGGGTTAATAGGTTTAGTTTGTGTCGGCTATGTTTGGGAACAGCGGTTTAGGGGTTAATAGGTTTAGTTCGTGTCAGCGATATTTTGGAACGGCAGTTTAGGGGTTAATAGGTTTAGTTAGTGTCGGCGATGTTTGGGAACGGCAGTTTAGGGGTTAATAGGTTTAGTTAGTGTTGGCGATGTTGGGAAACTGCAGTTTATGGATTAATAGCTTTATTTTGTGATTTACTTAGTGTTGGCGATGTCGGGGAACTGAGGTTTAGAACAATGAACAATGAAAAAAAATAAAAAATTCCGAATATGAATAATTTGGAAACAGATTTATTAATTTTCAGAATTTTTCGGGATTTGCCAATTCGGATGCATTCAAATCTCCAAATCGGCCAAAATTCGTCCGAAAACGAAATTCGGCCGAAATAAAACGTACATGGCTAGTGAAAGATCCAAACTAAACCTCTAGAACAACCCCTTGTTGGAATCTGCAAGATCTCTGAGACAACTTTCATTCTATCCAAAGAGACTGCATTACCATAACTAAATAAATATATTATACAATTACAAAATCTTAAATAAGCATTTTGCAAGTTGCATTTGCAATTATTGTTTTCCTGCATTGCTAGCTGTTCACAAGAACAAGATAACATGGACACCTCATGCAACTAGATGTTAATGTAAGGAAAACCTACTAACAAAACAGTAGAAAATGTAGCTGAAACAATTGTAAATTAATTTTGAACATGATCTCACTCAGCAACTTCAAGATCCTCTATGAATTTAGCGCAATATATGTTCTTTGAGCAGGCATAGAGTTTAAATGTAGGTGCACATATGCTCCATTCTAAATCATTTGAAAGTGATGCAGCATATCTGTAAAAACCTGACTACAAAATATCACATGAACATTTCTATATGAAAATGAAAGATATTTTGCCTCAAAATTACATTAGTTTGCCAGAGTAAGGGCTTCATTTAATCTATAGAAGTAGCTTTGGAGCGCCTTCAGATACAAGTCATCAGACTGCTGCTTCTTAACCTATACGCCAACTATAAAGTGTCGTATTTAACCCCCCCCCCCCCCGGACTTCCCAAACTGGGAAGATTGACAGTGCGGCGTTGCACATGAGGCGGAGTGAACAATAATAAATGCAGGCAATGATAAATGCTTATTGCACAATTACGGGTGGACAGGGGTGGAAATGTCTGCCCGTGTCTGTACAAGGGTTAGTAAATCTAGCCCTTAGTGTTCTGTTACGTAGAGCTGTTCTTATTACTGTCATCTACATCTCATGGGGGCCGATTTAACAAAGTCTGGCGGACATGATACGCTGCAGTAACAGCCTTGGGCGCACACTGACATCTAGAGGTCGGTTAGTGTGGCCATGCTAAATCCATCACCTAACAGACTTCTATGGGGCACACCACAAAACTCAAGCGCTAATCGCAAAGTGAAAAATGTTGGTTTAATATCAAGGATATAAAATGAAAACCAAACAGCAAACACACATTTCAACTACAGTTTTATCAATCATTAAGGGCTAGATTATATTAATAACCCCTAAACTGCCAAACCCCAACGCAAAGCAAACCACTACACTATTAACCCTTCAACCACCACCCCACCAACTCAACATAAACCAATACAATATTAACTCTCAAACCGACAGTCCCCCCAATGCAAAGTAAATATATATATTTGTGCAAAAATCCATTAGATATATTTATTTTTAAAGAGATATTTAAATATATAACATACTCTGCAATGTGCAGAACATTGTATTATGAAATATGCAATATTATCTTCTTATATTGCACTTTTAAAAACACGCAATTGTGTTTGTGCAACTTTTTTGTCTCCATTGAAGACTATGGGGGAATGCGATGCTGCAGTCGCAAACTCTCTATCTTACCACAACTTTATAAACGCGAGAACATAAACTTTTTACTTTCAACTTGTAATATGAGCGCAAATCTCTAAATGCAAAAAACTTACTTCTAACGGTTTTAACCCTCGAACGGGAGCGGGAAATAACGATCCACTTGTAATCTGGCCTAATGTGTTTTTCCTCTATTTAATTCTATCTAATAGAGCATCTTACTTTCTCTTTAAAGACAAACAACAAGAGCTACATACCTTTGAGTGTTTAATATTTGCCACTTGGTGCAACAACATCATTACTGTCTGTTTAACTGGTACTCACATACTCACTGACTTAACTGATTTATTTGTAGCTATAAATATTAAATGTTGCCATATATGACAATAACATTGCTTAAAGTGATGGTAAATCCAAGCGTATTACAAACGCTAGGATTTACCATCACTAAAAATAAATATGAGATTCTCTCATTGTTTTGTAAAATACAGCGTTACACTCAGCCTAGCTTTTAGGAAAGCATATTGCAAACACAGCGCCTCCGGCAAAGACAAACAGACAAACATACAGATAGATAGATAGATAGATAGATAGATAGATAGATGATAGATAGATAGATGATAGATAGATAAAGACAGACAGATAGATAGATAGATAGATAGATAGATAGATAGATGATAGATAGATAAAGATAGACAGACATATAGACAGACATATAGACATATAGACAGATAGACAGATAGATAGATGATAGATAGACAGACAGACAAATAGACATATAGATAGACAGATAGAATATATCTGTTTAGTATACTTAATTTAACTTTAATGAGTTTATTAATAAAAACATTATTCAGATAGAATAAGAAATAAACATATTAAAAGTCCCTCACATATATTGTCTATTAAAACAATCTATTTCTAGGTCTTGAATTCTGGTAAACAGCAGCTATCAACAAAACATGCCCACAATCGCCTTCCCTTCCAAAGTATTTCCAACGGAGCAATTATACAAGAAATCCTTTGTTGTTGTGAAGTAATCCTCTGTCCCAACGAATAATCACTAAGCAGTGCGCGTTCTTTTAATGGATACACATCACTTTAAACTAAGCCTATGCCATCTGTCCTATCTTCTACTTATATACGCAAAATAAAATAGATAAATTCACCAAGGAAAGAATAGGGGAAGGATTTAGAAGGCTGAGCAGGTTCTTTATATAATGATTATGGCATCTGTCTTCTTTCTCTCTTGTCTCTGTCGTCTAGACTTACATTTTTAAAATATGAATTCTTGCACATTCATTTTTTTCCCATTTATTGAGTGTTTACAGCAGAAAATGACTGTAATTGGCTTGGAAGCAATGTCCTAACAGGTAAACCCTCTGCAGTCCCAAATGCACCCTACAATTTGTGATGGAATGCAGACAAGTTCTTATGTGAACCCTGTCTTTTTACAAATGGATAAATCCAGCCCATTATAATATGTATATGCTTTTCTCTTACAGGATAGTAGAGTTTGCACTCAATGTTGCATGCTGCACTGTTTGGGCAAAAAAGCAAACCTTCTACCACATCACAAATATTATTCCAAAAATCTAAATTTCACCAGAACTGCTTGTGCAATACCGCCCCCTGCAGATTCACGGCCAATCGACTGCTAGCAGGGGGTGTCAATCAACCCGATCGTAAGCCTGAAGGTTCGCCGGAAACAAGGGGCATCAAGCTCCATTTGGAGCTTGATAATTCAGCCCCATAGAGTCAATATGAATTCTTCATGCTTGGCCTCTATTTAGGTAAAAAATCCTTATCACCTTTCACTAAGGGCTCCATTTACTAACCTGTGGGTGAACAAGGTTCCATTCTCTGCCCTCATTTATCACTACACAAGCAAATACTTGTGCAGCCCCACCCCCTGTTCTTGTACAACTAATCACGGTAGAGCATGGATTGTTAATCATCCTGGACAAATGAGGACGCAGTTTCTTTACTCACGGTTTGCAGTCTCACATAGTCAAGAATCAACAGCTTTATAAATGGAGTCCTACGTTAGTATAGAATGTTAGACATTTCTCTATAGGTATTTATATACAATAAACACAGGAAGACATAGGGCGGATTTAATAAGCAGCAGATGCTGCTTTACCCGCCCGTAGTTTCAGGATCCCCGGAAACAGCAGTTAAGAAGCAGAGGTCATAAGATACGATTGGGATGATTTGACACCCCCTGCTTGCGGCCAATTGGCCGTAAATGTGCAGGGGGCGGCATTGCAAAAGCATTTCACAAGAAATACTTGTGCAATGTTAAATGCTGACAGCGTATGCTGTCTGCATTTAGCGATGCCGGGCGGACATGTTCGCTGCAGCGAATCATGTCTGCCTGGCATTTGTTAAATTTATCCCAATGGCTCTACCAAGTGTGCCTTAGAGAGATACAGCTTTATCTCCTCTGACGGAGCTCACATAGACCTAAAAGTATGTCACAGTCTAGCTACAAATATTACTGGTACTTTGGGTCTGATACTTTGGGTCCTACTACATGGGTCAATGCTGATACTTTGCAAGAATGTTCTCTTTTGTGATAGGCACAAATAAGTTAAAAAGAACCTGCTCTCTCAGTAACTATCATAATATAAATTAAACTAATATATTGCTATGCTATATTTCAGTTGAGCAACTCACTTTCCTTCATCTGTATTTATATACATTATATTGCACTAATTTATATCATGTGCACATGTAGCAAGGCAATATTCATAAGAAAATAATCAATCACAGATAAACCTCAGAGGAAACAGATATAACAATAAAATGTACCGTTTTAAAGAAAAAAAAACTGTGAAAAGCTATAATATTATTGGAGAATTATTGGTTCCTCAGAGAAGAGATTATTTACTGTAAGAAAATAAGAAGAGATCCAAACACTAACAAAACTTTTAAAAGTTTGTGTACGTAAGAACCCCCCCCCCCCCCCCGAAGAAAAACAGGATGCTAATGAGAGATTTGAGAGGCATTGTTGAGCTGTGAGTATATAGTCTACAATTTGCTGATATACAAATGGTTCAACCAGCCTGGGCTTATGCTTTTGTGCTGAGCGACATCTTTTCTAACAGTGTACAGTATTCTTTTTTTAAGACTTTGGATATCAAGCAGCTAAGAGGAGGAGAGGTTGCTAAGCAACCATTTTCCCACAATTCCCCATCAGCTCAAACAAGATAAAAGAACTGAAGTGACAAAAAGGTGGGTTTTTCCTTTCTGATGTTTTTCAATAAAAATAAGATATAAACTATTTGTCAAATAAAGATGATAGGTGAGCAGGAAGTAAAAAATATAGAGTATAAAAGAAAATAAGAAAGGGTGATATAGAAAGGAGACTTTGAATTATATACATAGTAAGAGACAGATGAGAGACTGGAGGAATCCAATTATGTTATCAACTTCAATCCCCAGAGCTGTTCTAGTTTTCACAGGGTTTTATGATTCAGTCCCACTTAACCAGTGCACTACATGAATATTTTTTATAAATTGTGTCCCCACATGTATTAATACCTGGTAATATAACATAAAAATAAATTACATATTGCAAGGGTTGAATAAGTGAGTATGTGTGTGTTTGTGTGTGTGCATATGTGAATGGGTGTGTGTGTGTGCATGTTTGTGTGTGTGTGTTTGCGTGTATATATATATGTGTGTGCATATGTGTATGGGGGTGTGTGTGCGTGTTTGTGTGTATGTATGTGTGTGTTTGTGTGTGTGCATATGTGTATGGGGGTGTGTGTGCGTGTTTGTGTGTATGTATGTGTGTGTTTGTGTGTGTGCATATGTGTATGGGGGTGTGTGTGTGTGCGTGTTTGTGTGTGTGTGTTTGCGTGTATATATATATATGTGTGTGCATATGTGTATGGGGGTGTGTGTGCGTGTTTGTGTGTATGTATGTGTGTATATATATATATATATATATGTGTGTGTGCATATGTGTATGGGTGTGTGTGCGTGTTTGTGTGTATGTATGTGTGTGTTTGTGTGTGTGCATATGTGTATGGGGGTGTGTGTGTGCGTGTGTGTGTGTATATGTATGTGTGTGTTTGTGTGTGTATATATATATATATATATATATATATATATATATATATGTGTGTGTGTGTGTGCATATGTGTATGGGGGGGGTGTGCATGTTTGTGTGTATGTATGTGTGTGTTTGTGTATATATATATATATATATATATATATATGTGTGCATATGTGTTAGTATCTTATGTCCGTATGTATGTGTGTGTATGTGTATATATATATATATGTGTGTGTGCATATGTGTATGGGGGGGGTGTGCATGTTTGTGTGTATGTATGTGTGTGTTTGTGTGTATATATATATATATAATGTATATATATATATATATATATGTGTGTGTGCATATGTGTATGTGTGTTAGTATCTTATGTCCGTATGTATGTGTGTGTATATATATATATATATATATATATATTTATGACTGTGTGTGTGCGCATCTTTGAGTGTGTGTTTAGTATGTGTGCATTCTCAGTGTATTATCTGTGTAAAATGTGTGGAAATAAATGTATAAATATTTCTATGATTGTGTATGTAATTGTAGATAGATAGATAAATAGATAGATAGGTTGATAACTCATCTTAAATGTAAATCATATAAGCACTTGTCCTATTATAAATATAGTTTGCTTCATGAATATGTTTAAGGAATATATTATTTGGTTATCTAATTGCAATTTTGCAATTTGCTGATACGAGAACTACTAGTGAGAGTGTGACATAGTAATGATGTGTCCCTAATCTATTATGTCATTATTTGGTTAACCCCTACTAAGGAGTTTAACCCACTCAAAATGAACTAAAGAAAAACATAACTTAAATGTTCAACTTTCGAGCATAAAAATAGGTTATTTATTACTTTTGAGACAGTAAAATAGCTTTGTAATGCTGGTTCAAAAGCAATACATTTTCAATCTGTATGCTCAGAAATGGTTGCATTACTGCTCTATTTGTTACTGGCTCTAAATGGTTACATTAATGTCAATGTGTGTTACTGGCTTTAAAGGGTTAAATCATTATTATTTTTTGTGTTACTGACTTCAATTAAGTTAAGTCAAGCTATCTGTGTTCTTGGCTCAAAATCAATGAGGTCACTTCTCTGTGTTTTATAGGCTTAACATGAGTTAAATATCTGCTCTTAGTGCATTAATAACTGTGTGTGTTACTGGCTCAAAAAGGGTTAGAGCAATACACTACATGCATGTTACTGACACAGAAGTGGTTGAATAGCTACAGTATACTGTTAGTTTTGGACATTGATCAGTTCTTGTGTCTGGTACAGGAATTGCAGAGGACACTAATCTATAACTGGCATAAATCTTGCTGAAAATGTCTATTTCTATTACAGGCCACTATATTCAAAGCAGCCTCAGATCCACAAGAATTGCCTTTTTGGCCTCGCCAGTCTCGCAGTCTGTGAATCCAACAATATACTAAAAAATTCCAAAAAAGTGGATTGAAACTTTCTTTTCTAATAAGTGGCAATGGTTCTCCCTTTGGAAATAATAGGGATCACAGCTTCAACAAAAGTCCGCTCATGTCGCCCCTTAGCTGCGATTTCAGTGGAGGGGGGCTGTCTTCAAAGTGTGTTTACACAACATAGACTGTGCGTTTCGCAAAAACAAAAAATGGTTTTGGTGTCGTAACACTTCAAATTATGCAAACGTAAATTAAGTTTCCCTTTACATTCACTAGATTTCTCACACTGGAAATTCTCGCCACTAAAAAGCTGGCGAGACTGATATGGCTGAAATGGTGCATCTAACATAGAGGTTGGTGTCTTGAGTATTACAAGACAACCAGACAAATTACTTCCATGGAACAACCATGAAACGCCCATACATTCTATATTAGTAACATGTTTGCTACAGTGCGGTCACAATATTATATATTTGTAATGTAACACATTCAGAACATTGAGAACTCATATCGGCAATTCATAAATAAACAACAGAAGTCACGTCTACTGTCTTCTATAAAATATTAATATTGCGAACATGAAATCTTCCTAAAAAATAAAAAAAAACACGGCAAAGGGAAATACACATTTTTACAATCACAACATACATACATATTATAACATTATACAAAAGCACACAATACAATACACATAAATGAAACATTGTATATACATCAATCATTTACCCACAATTCACCAGCTCCTATTGGTGTATTAATGGTGTCATAATTCTACTGTTGTTTTGTTACAAAAGTGGTTGAGTTTCTGTTGACATATAAATTATATTGCCAATGTAGGTAGCATTGCTGCTTTGAATATATCGTCAGTATCTGAAGAGCATGGTGGCTACCCACTGAGATGTATATTAAACTTCCTCTCAGCGAGACTGCTTTCTAACACGGTTTTAAATATTTTTCCAGCAATCACATTCACGCAACGGACCCATTTTGAATATATAGCAACATTGTAGATGGTTTGATCATCAGGGCTTCCTTGTTTTTCTTTCTGTGTCTCTTTCCATCACTCTTTTTATCTCTCAGCTTTGCGCTCTCTTTTCCTTCCTTCCTTCCTTCCTTCCTTCCTTCCTTTCACCTCTCCCTGAAAAGTGTTATCCCTCTGAAGCTTATACCTATGGTAGCTTTCTGCAATTTTTCTAGAAAATCATTAAAGGGACAGTCTACACCAGAATTTGTATTGTTTAAAAAGATAGATAATCCCTTTATTACCCATTCCCTAGTTTTGCACAACTAACACAGTTATATAAATACACATTTAACCTCTGTGATTACCTTGTATCTAAGCCTCTGCAAACGGCCCCCTTATTTCAGTTCTTTTGACAGACATTCATTTTATTTTTAGCCAATCAGAGCTGGCTCACCTGAACTCCACGTGCGTGAGCACAGTGTTATCTATATGACACACATGAACTAACACCCTCTAGTGGTGAAAAACTGTCAAAATGCCCTGAGAGAAGAGGGGGCCTTCAAGGGCTTAGAAATTAGCATATGAACCTCCTAGGTTTAGCTTTCAACTAAGAATACCAAAAGAACAAAGCAAAATTGGTGATAAAAGTAAATTGGAAAATTGTTTAAAATGAGATTCTCTATCTGAATCATGAAAGTTTATTTCGGACTAGACTGTCCCTTTAAATGTATATGAATCAATTAGGTGGTTGCAATAAAATTTCAGGTTTAGCAAAATGTTTAAACAGTGATCTGGCTAAATTTGCCTGTTTGTCTGTGCTACACAGAACATAAATATTAGTTTGTAGAGTTAGCAAAAATATCCTCTATAATAAGCATTTTGAGAAAGAAAATAGTTTTTTAAACCATTAAATTGTCAAACCTTTAAAGTATTGATATGACTATTTGCAACAGTTCTTTTTATGGAAGCCTGTTATCTTTTAAGAATGTTTTTGTTTTTTTACTGGAAAACTAATTGCATGCACTAATCAACCGTATTGACAGGCATGAATAAAGTCTCTCCTGTTTTGGAGAAATGCAAATCATTTAAGATTATCGTAACTAAGACTTTTCTGGACAACTTTAAGTGGCTTACACAGGATTCTACTTGCAAGTGATAATTATTTTGGGATTCACCAGATCAATCATGAACATTTAGGCTAAGGTTCCAGACAGGTCACAACTATAAGCAAACAAATCTGCCCTTTAATTATTTGAAAACAAACTTGTCACAATTATGGAGTTTATTTTATAACATTTATTTTTACAGCAGTTATGCACAAAAAAACATAAAATACATAGGTCACAGTGAATAGTAGATCCATTACACAAAAGAGAATCATTGCATCATTAATGTCAATGCCGAATATCCTCTTTTCTGGGGTAAACTGTTCATTTTCACCATACATTTTATGTAACACAACTGCTTACTTTTTATTTATTTTTACAATAGAAACAAAAACAAAACAAAAAAATAAAAACAAAAGAAGAAAATGAATACACATAATAAACTCTTTAGGGAAACCAATAATACTATACAAATATCCAAATGTAGTCATTCTATCACTTAAAGCATAACTTGGTTTGCCAATCGTCTCTAATTCTTCCAGATATTCTTCGCCCTATGGTTTACTTCTAACATGCATATTGTGGGTATAAAGGTAGTCTAATTAGTAGGTCTAAGAATTTTAAAACTAGGTTCCATTTCTCAAGGAAGTGGGGCACTCTAAACGCAACATCAGACAATGGGGTCAATTTATTAAACCCCGGGCGGACATGATTCGCTATAGCGAATCATGTCCGCCCTGCATTGCTAAATGCTGACAGCATATGCTGACGGCATTTAACATTGTACAAGCATTTCACAAGTAATGCTTGTGCAATGCCGCCACCTGCACACTCGCGGCCAAACGGCCGCTAGCAGGGGTTGTCAATTATCCCAATCGTATCTGATCAGGATGATTGCAGTTGGCCACCTAAAAGATGTCGGACAAGTTAAGGAGCATCGGTCTTATGACCGCTGCTTCTTAACTTATGTTTTTGGCGAGCCGGAAACATTTGGGGTAGATTGCGGCATCTGCTGTTTGGTAAATCTACCGCATTGTATCAAATTGTTCCCAAACTACATATCGTAGCAAAGCCTTCTGCAAAGTCACTACAGAAGGTACATCTTTACCTAAACATTTACAAAATATACTTTTTCTAGCCAGCATGATAGATATAACAATAAATTTGATGTCATGTTTCCTAATTGTCATTTACTCTAAGAGCTGGATATCGGGAAGTGTTAGGTTAATTGAGTTATGTACAACCTTCGATAGCCAAAAAGACACACGTCCCCAGAATCTCCTAACTTTAGGGCAGTACCAGAGGTAGTGTAAAAAATCTGGGTCAGGGTGCAAGTATTGGCCACACACATTAGTAAAAATAGATTCATATACTTAATCTTCTGATCTGTGATTCCCTAAGGTCTGAAGCTAATGTTACTGACCACACCAGATTTAAACTTGCAAACACTGGGGCCGAATTATCAATGAATGGAGCTTGATGCCCCCGTTTCCGTGCGAGCCTTCAGGCTTGCCCGAAACAGCAGTTATGAAGCAGAGGTCTTAAGACCGCTGCTCCATAACTGGTCCGTCTGCTCTGAGGCTGGGGCCATCAATCTGCCAGATCCTATATGATCGGGCTGATTGACACCCCCTGCTAGCAGCCGATTGGCCACAAATCTGCAGGGTGCAGCATTGCACAAGTAGTTCACAAGAACTGCTTTTGCAACAATAAATATTGACAGCGTATGCTGTCAGCATTCATCGATGTCTGTCGGACATGATCCGCTGACTGGATCATGTCGGACAGACCGATAATAAATCGGCCCCACTGTGTCAACTGAATTTACCCTCTCCACCCTTTTATTCAAAACTCTTTAAAATATCCTGTTGAGCTTTGGTTATTTGTATCTGTAACATTATTGGTATATGGGGAAAATAGCAAAACTACCAGAAGGAAATAGGGCTTGTGTGGGACTAAGCGGAAACATCTCCCAGAACCTTGTACAGTCATGCAAAACATGATTCATATAATGATGCCATTGAAAATACATGAACAGATTATTACGGGGAATAAGGTACAATCCACGTATGCCAACAAAAGTTACAACAACACAGTTATCAGTTTCATCTAGTACTTTACTAAGGTTGTCAATGCCCCAAAATGCCCAAGTGTGAAACACTAAATACACGGACAAATCTCAGATTCCCACATATAATAACGTGAGTGGCAATAATCCACTCCCAAATGTCTATTCAAATATTTCCTGGCTAACAGAATGTCTCTGAACATTGGGTTTATCTGCAGATTAGCTGGTACCTCTGTAAAACCGGCATGCAGAAGGAAGGCTAATGAGATTTAGGAGGTTTGTGATTCCTCTAAATGTGTATTAGAGAAATGTTGTGTGGCTAACTGCCAGTCAAGGACAAATTTTGCAAGGGAGGCCCAGTTATAGTACATAACATTGAGAAAGCCTAAACCTCCTTTGGAATAAGATAAATAAAGCTTATTAAGGCCAATTCATTGTTTACTTCCTTGGCGTTTATTTTATATCTTACATTAATCAAATATGCAAATCACAGAATGACACAATATTTTCTCAGTTTCTCTTATGTCTGTTTCCTTATTGTAGCAGCCTGTGCTTTGCAGTTTCAGAATGATTTTGTGTAGGGCTGCCTGTATATCACATCCAGGCCTGCAAATGTCATTTACAAATATTATATATATATATATATATATATACACACAAACATTTTATTTAGTAAGAAAAAATAAGTGAAGACAATCTCCCTACTAGGGACTTCAGCTTTTTTTTTTAAATTTTATTAACAACAAATGTATTTAATCCTGGTCTTCCCAGACCAACACCTTGTCGTATACCATATCACTTTAAAACACTGTTGAAACAGTTTTTATTTCAATAAAAAAAAATATTTTGCATTTAATATGTACGGAGCCCCTCTAGTGTCACGCTGCAAGGAAAAATCTAAACATTCACCTGCTGTAATATACCATGCATGTGTTTTTTCTGTGTATAATGTAGTGCAACACATAACTCAACACTTGTTATATTAGTGATAATGGCGCACCCTGCCCTATCCATAGGACGCCCTAAAACTTTTAAAGATTCTCTGGTAAATTGATTTTTGCCAGTGTAATACCAGATTGTGTGCTATTCTTAGTGCTGGTACATGATGTGGATAGTACACCCTGCACTATCTATTGCCTTCTACTTGCAATTTAGGCTAAAATGTTTAGTTATGCTCAGTAAAATAACTTTGCAATATACTTCTTTATTTTGCCCACTTTTCATGTCATTTAGATATGGGGGGAGTGGATTTTCTAATTCCCAGTGCTTTAAATGCACCCTGCAGACCTCACAAGGCTAACTCTACTACATATATTTCCCCAATTGGCTTTTGCTGATAAAAACGGCAAAACAATGCTATTTATGACTGTGGCTAGCCTTGTTGTTCAAGAACTCAAGCCTGTTTGAGTTTCTCCAAATAAGGCAAAAGTTGGGTGGAGTTTGACTACTGAAGAACAATTACAGGACAAATTATTTAAATTTATTTTAAAACCATTTAGATTTGTCCAATATACTACTCTATAGCAACACAACAGAAATGTCTTGTAATATACAAGAGGTTCCAGTAGGCAGTGATTTCATGCAATGGGGGCCAGAACAGTACAGGATAAAGAGGCAGTGTACTTTAACCGTTTCTCCTCTTTAATGTGTTCCTAATTATCCACTTTACCTGCTGGAGTGTATTAAATTGTTTGCAAATAGATAATTTACCTTTATTTTTTCATTTGAAATAGCTGCTTTTCCTGTTGAAACCTCCACCTACGCATTTCAATACTGCAGCAATTGCTATAGAAAAGCAATGAAAACAAGAGACTTTAGAAGAAATCAACCTCCCAGTGGGAGGGTCCTTTTAAATGGTGTTCCCTCATCTACATACAAATAACTCTTATCTGCTGCTTGCACTTTAATAAGGTTGGAGGACCATTTAATGGTCTATGAGCTAGAGGGAGGATGAAGAATTTTATATGTCGGATAGAAAGTACTGGTCTCTACTTTTAATAGCATGCTGGTTTTTTTTTTACAAATAGTAGATCACCTTTAATTTAAAGGGACAGTCTACTCCAAAGTTTTTATTTTTAAAAAAGATAGATAATTCCTTTATTACCCATTCCCCAGTTTTACACAACCAACACATTTATATTAATATACTTTTTACCTCTGTGATTACCTTGTATCTAAGCATCTTCTGACAGCCCCCTGATCACATGACTATTTATTTATTATCTGTTGACTTGCATTTTATCCAATTAGTGCTGGGTCATGCACAACTTCACGGGAGAGAGCACAATGGTATCTATATGGCCCACATGGATTAGCAGTCTCCTATTGTGAAAAGCTAATACAAAGCATGTGATAACCAGGCAGAAATTTAGAAACAGGCAGAAATTTAGAGGTTTAAATGTTATAAAGAATATTAATATAACAATGTTGATTGTCCAAAGCTGGGGAATGAGTAGTAACGGTGTTATCTATCTTTCTAAACAATAGCAATTCTGGTGTAGACTATCCCTTTAATGATGCATGATTCATAGTTAACTTACGTTTTAGCACTTCAGTTGTCACCAATTGCCTATACTCCACTGCAATCTTGGCTAACGTGTTCATTAGTTAGATGCTATATGATTTGTTATTATTAATAAGAAAATCATCATCATCATTTTCATCGTCTTTATCCATCATCGTAACGGTGTTTAAAATGATGATTCATAGCTGTTATTTTACTTGAAAAGCTACACCATTTTCTTGATATCTAACAAGCACTAGTTTTGTGGAGGTTGATAAATTGCTCCCCAGAGGCTTGACTCATATAGTATTCACAGAAGAAAATATTCAAGAGAACAGTAATTTTAAGCTCACACACTCTCTAGTGTTCTTTAGCTAATCTGTCCACAGGTTTTTGCTTATCATTTTAAGTTCCATTTCTGCAGTACATCAATTTAGAGTGCTGCAATTTAACATCTAAAACCTTAGATTGTCGGCACTTTACCTAAATTGTATTTTAATAAATGTGCTAATAAATCTTATAATAATAATAAGAAGAAGAATGAACTGAAAATTAAAATATTTAACCCCTTAACGACTGTGACGTACCCTGTACATTGCTGGTCTTTTAGGGTGATTCAGGTCATAGTAGCACAGATCTTGCCACGAGCGTAAGGACAGTGCTATTATAACCTCCCTTCCGACTGCAGACTTTTTGGAATAGCAGTGAGACTGGGCTATAAAAAAAATCCCCATTCAAAGACGAGCGACGTACAGGATATGTTGCTGGTCATTAAGGGGTTAAGGATCCACATATGTTTGGCATATCCAAAAAATATATGTTATTTGCTTCTGGACCATGAAAATTAATTTAGGAAAAATAATTATTAATTTGATTAAAGGGACAGTCTAGTCAAAAATAAACTTTCATGATTCAGATAGGACATGGAGTTTTAAACAACTTTCCAATTTAATTTTATCCTCAATTTTGCTTTCTCTCTTGGTATTCTTAGTTGAAAGCTAAACCAAGGTAGGATAATATGCTAATTTCTTAGCCCTTGAAGGCCGCCTCTTATCTGAATGCATTTTAAATGCATTTTGAATTTTATTTCCACAAAAATCTTAGTTTATTTTGGCTATATACTACAAGTATTTGTTCAAACAATATAGACTTTATGTACTGCGGTAAGAGACTAAAAAAAATATTGTTCTAAAATTATTTTGAGGGTCCATACTCATTGCTGCCACCACCTAAATTTTTAGCATGAATTATTATTTCATATTTTTAGTATGTGAACAGTCAACTGTTTGATGACACCCATCTTGGAAAGGGTGCTGCTATGTTTCTAAAGGATAAATCCTTTGATGATATCTGAAAGTGTTGTGGCAGAAAGAATAAATAATATGACAGTGAGCTTTAAAAATAAAAAGTGCCACTACATACCATGAAATAGAAAAAATATGTTTAGCTCTAAAAATACATGGAATCATCATTTACATCCCACATTATGTGATATGATCTGCTATCATGAAACATAATCATATTTATAAAAATATTATTATTATTATTATTTTTATTATTAACGGCTCCATTTACTGAGCTGCATTTCAGTGGTGGCAGGGAAAATCATCCCAAACTAATTTGTTCTGAGTGATTGACAGGCCCTGATCTTGTGTGATTGCCGATTAAGGACAGGGGACGGCTCTGCACAAAATCTTTCTTGTACAATACTGAATGCAGGAAGAGAATGAACAGCGTCAACTACCGGCTTCCTGTGAAGATGAGCAAGCAGGTTCCCCAGCTGGGAGGCTTGTCCGCCTGTATAATGATAAATGGGCCTTAATTGTTGGCATGCGTTTACAATTAGTATACTATCAATAAAATGTGATCGTTGAAATTCAAACTTAGATATTATTAAGTATTCATTACAATGTTATTTGAGAAGCAAAACTATAAAAATAATTAAATTTATTAGAGGTAGAATATGTATGATTATTATTGTCTGGTAGTGTCTGTTAAAGGGACACAAGCCAAAATTAAATTTTCATGATTCAGATAGAGCATGTTGTTCTAAGAAACTTTCCAATTTACTTCTATTATCAAATTCTATCTATCATTCTTTTTATATACACACTTTCTGAGTCACCAGCCCCTACTGAGCATGTGCACAAGTTCACAGGGTATACTTATACTAGTCTGTGATTGGCAGATGGCTGTCACATGATACAGGGGGCCGACTAATAGGGGAAAATACATTTGTCAGAAAAAAAATTACATTACTGCTTTTTGAAATAAAGATACCAAGAGAACGAAGAAAAATGGATAATAGCAGTAAATTAGAAAGTTGTTTAAAATTGCATATTCTATCTGAATTATGAAAGAAAAACATTGGGTTTAATGTCTTTAAATGTGTAAATCCACCAAGTGCAAGCAATTTTCCTGATATATATATATGCAATTTCTTCTATAGCAGACATGATATACTAATTGAAGCTTTCAGTGTCTGAAGAAGGGACAATTATGCATTGAAATGCTACATAACAAAATTATTTATTTTAAAGTTACAAACGATTGAAATTAAATGGTCCACTTTATATAGCATGATGATTTGTGTAAAATATATTTCACCTCTATAAGGAATGCAGTATGCAAGGTTATACTGTAAATTGATTAAATAATCTGCATCTTGCACATTGATATATATATTTATATATATATATATATATATATATATATATATATATATATATATATATTTATTTTATTTTTTTAAATAAGTTTTACCTATTAAATATTTGAGGAACAAGATTTTTTCTGCAAATTATTAGGCAGCATTATCTTTTATATTGTCTTTAGAATTAGTTTAAAAGTGAATTATGAGCATGCAGTTTATCAATGACCTAATGTGGTTTTGTTTGCTGTTTTCATTTATCCTTCTGTTAGAGGTGCATCTATTAGATTTAGTTATGAGTCATTCGATTTTCTCCGTGCTATGATTAATATAATTGATTTTGGAGAATACTGTAGTCATCTTTACCATTAAACAGTAGTTCTCAAACTTTTTTGCTTCGGTAACCCGCATATTTTTGAAATGTATTTGACGTTTGTGGCTTATTTTTAGATACCCTTGAGACCCCAAGGAAATCATTAATGTAGAACAGTAATTAAAGAAAAATGAAAATATGGTGGTCTATTCATCTAGGTCTCATTCAGCTTTTTGCTTACCTTGCTGTGTGAAAAAAATATATATATTTGCAAGCATGATGGTTATGGCCTTAATATCTGTAATTTATGACAATTGGTCTTACAAATATAATAGAGTATTACATCTCTTTGAGAAATTATTTTGCATTAATCAATATCCAGATTTAACAAGTTCATAAATAAAAGTATATCAGCAGTTTTTACGGCAGTCAGTATGAATTTTGCACAAAAATGAAAATTTACTGTTTTGAGTAAAAATATATATAACTAAAGGGGCAGAGTACTGTAAAATTGGTTTCCTTAAAATGTGTTTTCAACAACTTGTTATACCAGCTGCAAGATATAAAATGTATGGGAATGGTTCCTTTAATTGTATTTTTGTATATGAAATAGCTGTTTCTGTTCATTGAAACCTCAACCAATTGAAATGAGCTGAGCTTGCAGGGAGAACAGACCTAATTTGTGTATCTCTATATTATTTAAACAAATAATATTTTTGTTTTCGTATCTCTCTATACACAGTGAGACCAATAGAAAATTAAAATTTTATACCCCTCTGTCTAACTCCATACTGGGAGTGTGATGTTTTCCTAAACCTTCTTGTTTAAAGAAGTTTTCTATAACCATTAATTAGGTATTGAAACTTTCAGTATAGGTGGAGATTATACCGGCAAAATCAGTTATTTCAAATAGCAAAATCAAGGTAAAGAAGATATATGTAAACAATGTAATACACTCCAGCAGGTAAAACTATTCACTGGGAACACATTAAAGGATATAGAAAAAAAAATCACAGTAAACTGTTCCTTTAATAAGATCTTATATTGTCAGAGCTTGTCAGACATTGCACCAGATATTATTGATGATAAGGGGCAAAATGCAAAAATTTGGGATTACTGGATTCTTAAACTTTATTTAGATTTTTTAACAATTATATACAATGGGTTTCTATTAAAGAGCAGGTAGATTAGATAAAAAGCAAAAAATGTCCATTAAGTATTATATAGTATAGAATAATACATATATAATATTATAATATTAATATAGTATATTATTGATTGGAAGCATTATACCCTCATCAACAATTTTTTGGAACCAATGCTTATTTATAAAAGTATACGGCTAGATTACGAGTTTTGTGGTTAGCTGAAAAAGCAGCGTTAACAGGTCCTAACGCTGCTTTTTCACTACCGCTGCTATTACTCGTGTTACAGGTTTAGGGGCACCGCACACTTTTTTGGCCTTACCGCAAACCGACTTAAGTAAACTTCTTAAACCCTTTTTTCTATGGGAATTCCATAGCGCTGGTATTACGAGTCTGTCCTGGCAGGCCAAAAAGTGATCGGTACATCCTCTACCTCCAAGATTCCTAACGCATTCTAAAGTCAGTAGTTATGAGTTTTTACACTACAACGCTGTAGCATAAAACTCATAACTGAAGTGCTAAAAAGTACACTAACACCCATAAACTACCTGTTAACCCCTAAACCGAGGCCCTCCCGCATCGCAAACACTATAATAAAAATTTTAACCCCTAATCTGCCGCTCCAGACATTGCCGCCACAATAATAAACATATTAACCCCTAAACCGCCGCACTCCCACCTTGCAAACACTAGTTAAATATTATTAACCCCTAATCAGACGCCCCTAACATCGCCACCACCTACCTACATTTTTTAACCCCTAATCTGCCGTTCCCAATGTCGCCGCCACTATATTAAATGTATTAACCCCTAAATCTAAGTCTAACCCTAACACCCCCTAACTTAAATATAATTTAAATAAATCTAAATAAAATTACTATAATTAACTAAATTATTCCTATTTAAAACTAAATACTTACCTATAAAATAAACCCTAAGCTAGCTACAATATAACTAATAGTTACATTGTATCTAGCTTAGAGTTTATTTTTTATTTTAGAGGCAAGTTTGTATTTATTTTAACTAGGTAGAATAGTTACTAAATAGTTATTAACTATTTAGAAACTACCTAGCTAAAATAAATACAAATTGACCTGTAAAATAAAATCTAACCCAAGTTACAATAACACCTAACACTACACTACAATTAAATAAATTAACTAAATGAAATACAATTAAATAAATTATATTAAATTAGCTAAATCACAAAAAAAACAAACACTAAATTACAGAAAATAAAAAACAAATGACAGATCTTTAAACTAATTACACCTAATTGCATCAGCCAATAGGATTTTTTTCTACCTTAATTCCGATTGGCTGATAGAATTCTATCAGCCAATCGGAATCTAAGGGACGCCATCTTGGATGACATCACTTAAAGTGATATTCATTCCGAAGAAGACGTCGTTTGAAGAGGATGCTCCGCGCCGGATGTCTTGAAATTAGTTTAAAGATCTGTAATTTGTTTTTTATTTTCTGTAATTTAGTGTTTTTTTGTGATTTAGCTAATTTAATTTAATTTATTTAATTGCATTTAATTTAGTTAATTTATTTAATTGTAGTGTAGTGTTAGGTGTTATTGTAACTTTGGTTAGGTTTTATTTTACAGGTAAATTTGTATTTATTTTAGCTAGGTAGTTATTAAATAGTTAATAACTATTTAATAACTATTCTAGTTAAAATAAATACAAACTTGCCTGTAAAATAAAAATAAACCCTAAGCTAGATACAATGTAACTATTAGTTATATTGTAGCTAGCTTAGGTTTTATTTTATAGGTAAGTTTTTAGTTTTAAATAGGAATTATTTAGTTAATTATAGTAATTTTATTTAGATTTATTTAAATTATATTTAAGTTAGGGGGTGTTAGGGTTAGACTTAGATTTAGGGGTTAATACATTTAATATAGTGGCTGTGACATTGGTGGCGGCAGATTAGGGGTTAATAAGTGTAGGTAGGTTGCGGCGATATTAGGGGTGGGAAATTAGGGGTTAATAAATATAATGTAGGTGTCGGCGATGTTGGGGGCAGCAGATTAGGGGTTAATAAGTATAATGTAGGTGGCGGCGATGTCGGGGGCGGCAGATTAGGGGTTAATTACTGTAAGATGATAGTAGTTTAGACTCGGGGTTCATGTTAAGGTGTTAGGTGTAAACATAAAATGTGTTTCCCCATAGGAATCAATGGGGCTGCGTTACTGATATTTACGCTGCTTTTTTGCAGGTGTTAGACTTTTTCTCAGCCGGCTCTCTCCATTTATGTCTATGGGGAAATCATGTACGAGCACGTACGACCAGCTCACTGCTAACTTAAGCAGCGCCGGTATTGAAGTGCGGTATGGAGCTCAATTTTGCTCAACGCTCACTTCTTGCCTTTTAACGCTGGGTTTGTAAAAATCTGTAATACCAGCGCTGCATGTAAGTGAGTGGTGATAAAAAACGGCACAGTAGCACCGTATAGCTCATAATGCAAAACTCGTAATCTGGCCGATAGTTAGGTATTGTTTATTTTATTGAATACAAGATTTTCTCATGGGATTGTTCCATTTGGCTAAATGTTGACAAGATTATTGGTTCATTATGCAATATGCACTATGTAAAGCGCCACCTGGAGTGGTGTAAAGCACGTCACCAGTGGAAAACTCACGCAGTGGAAACGTGTTCTCTGGAGTGATGAATCACACTTCACTATCTAGAAGTCTGATGAAAGAACCCATGTGTGGCAAATACCAGGAGAATGCTACCTATTGGAATGCATAGAGCCTATTGTAAAGTTTAGTGGAGGAAGGATAATGGTGTGGGGCTTTTCAGGGCTAGGCCCCTTCTTTCCAGTTTCTCTGTAGATTCATACTGTCACTGGCTCAAACAATCCACCAGAGTGCCAGCAGATGCACATTGATCAGACCTTTGAGAAAAAGTCAGCATCCTCTATAGATATGAGAGATAAGAAGCACATAGATATTTAGATTGTCATGGGGTGTATACATCCAAATGTGGTCCTTAAAGGGACAGTTTTTAAAAATCTTCTCCCCTTTAATTTGTTCCCAATGATCCACTTTACCTGCTGGAGTGTATTAAATTGTTTACAAGTATTTCCATTACCCTTATATTGGCATTTGAAATAGTTTATTTAGCCTGTGGTATTCCTACCCTTCCTGAAAGTTTTTGGCCTCAAGGCCAAGCTGTGTTAACACAGCCAGTAGAAGAAATTACACTCACAGTAGGTTATAGACGAGATAAGGTAATAAAATGTTAATTTTCCATTGTTCTCTCCAAGTATTGGTGATTGGTTTATGGACAGATATAAGAAAAAGAAGCATGTATATGTACACAATGTGATAAAGTAATGAGATCTGATTATACCTACAAGCTCAACCCATTTTATTAGGTTGTGGCTTCAAAACGCAAAATCAGCTAATTCACATACACAAATAAGCCTTAAAAAAGCAAATCTCATACATTTTATGCTCTGCAGCTGGTATATAAAGTAATTGGAAACACATTAAAGGGACATTAAACACTTTGAGATGGTAATATAAAATGATAAATTGTATATAATAAAACAACTCTGCAATATACTTTCATTATTTATTTTGTCCTCTTTGCTGAAATTCTGAAATTGTGAGCTTTTCAGTTCCTGTTAGAAATGGAAGTGCAGAACACTGTTAAATCCAGCACAACCATTGGCTGCACACTCTAATGACCTATGTATAACTGTCCCTAATTGGCCATTGCAGAGAAGGTAACACAAGTTACAACATGGCAGCTCCCAGTGTTTTATAGACACTAAAACTTTACACTTATTTTGTCACTTTTTAAACAACTAATGAAACTTTAAAAAATACATCTACATGTTAGTCATGGACTAATCTTTTCTTTGAATGCATCATTCTATCTAGCATGTATTTAGTGTTTAATGTCCCTTTAAGGGAAAAACAATTTTATAGTATACTGTCCCTTTAACTCCTTAACGACCAAGGACGTACGCCATACGTCCTCAAAAAAAATACAGTTAATGACCGAGGACGTATGGCGTACGTCCTTGGTCTTGGATAGCGGTGGAAGCGATCCTGATCGCTTCCAGCCGCTTTCCGGTTACTGCAGTGATGACTCGATATCGAGGCATCCTGCAATAACCCCCCTTGGCCATCCGATGCAGAGAGAGACACTCTGTGGCCCTCTCTGCACCGGACATCGATGGCCGGTATCGTTGGTGGGAGCCAGTCTGGGAGGCGGGTGGGCAGCCATCGATGGCCGCGTGGAGTGGAGGGGGGCGGGATCATGGGCGGGATCACCGGGGGGCGCGCATGGACGTGGACGCTTTGCACAGGGTGGAAGCGGGTGGGAACGGCTACACATCTGAAAAAATGTAAACATTGAAAATTAAAAAGGGGGGTTAAAATATAATTATAAATAAAATCTAAGTGATCTAGGAGATGGAGGGGGGTTGTTCTTTGGGGGGGAAGCTACACTACAGAAAAAAAAAAGAAAAAGGGAAAAAAAAACATTTATTTGGGAAACTGGGTACTGGCAGACAGCTGCCACTACCCAAGATGGCTCCAAGTAAGGTTGAGAGGGAGGGTTAGAGAGCTGTTTGGGGGGATCAGGGAGGTTGGGGGCTAAGGGGGGATCCTACACATGAGCAACTGTAAATATGCTAAAAAAATATATATTTTTTTAAAAGATACCTTTTATTTTAGTACTGGCAGACTTTCTGCCAGTACTTAAGATGGCGGTGACAATTGTAGGGTGGGGGAGGGAAGAGCGCTGTTTGGGAGGGATCAGGGGGTCTGATGTGTCAAGTGGGAGGCTGATCTCTACACTAAAGCTAAAATTAACCCTGCAAGCTCCCTACAAGCTACCTAATTAACCCCTTCACTGCTAGACATAATACACGTGTGATGCCCAGCAGCATTTAGTGGCCTTCTAATTACCAAAAAGCAACGCCAAAGCCATATATGTCTGCTATTTCTGAACAAAGGGGATCCCAGAGAAGCTTTTACAACAATTTGTGCCATAATTGCACAGGCTGTTTGTAAATAATTTCAGTGAGAAGCCTAAAATTGTGAAACAGTTAACAATTTTTTTTTATTTGATCGCATTTGGCGGTGAAATGGTGGCATGAAATATACCAAGATGGGCCTAGATCAATTCTTGGGGTTGTCTACTACACTAAACTAAAGCTAAAATTAACCCTAGAAGCTCCCTACATGCTCCCTAATTAACTCCTCCACTGCTGGGCATAATACACGTGTGGTGCGCAGTGGCATTTAGCGGCCTTCTAATTACCAAAAAGCAATGCCAAAGCCATATATGTCTGCTATTTCTGAACAAAGGGGATCCCAGAGAAGCTTTTACAACCATTTGTGCCATAATTGCACAAGTTGTTTGCAAATAATTTCAGTGAGAATCCTAAAGTTTGTGAAAAAATTTGTGAAAAAGTGAACAATTTTTTTTTATTTGATCTCATTTGGCGATGAAATGGTAGCATGAAGTATACCAAAAATGGGCCTAGATCAATACTTTGGGATGTCTTCTAAAAAAAATTATATACATTTTAAGGGATTCCTGAAAGATATCAGTGTCCCAATGTAACTAGCGCTAATTTTGAATAAAAGTAATTTGGAAATAGCAAAGTGCTACTTGTATTTATTGCCCTATAACTTGCAAAAAAAGCAAAGAACATGTAAACATTGGGTATCTCAGGACAAAATTTAGAAACTATTTAGCATGGGTGTTTTTTAGTGGTTGTAGATGTGTAACAGATTTTGGGGGTCAAAGTTAGAAAAAGTGTGTTTTTTTCCATGTTTTCATCATATTTTATAAATTTTTTATAGTAATTGATAAGATATGATGAAAATAATGGTATCCTTTGAAAGTCCATTTAATGGCGATAAAAACATTATATAATATGTGTGGGTACAGTAAATGACTAAGAGGAAAATTACAGCTAAATACAAACACCGCAAAAATGTAAAAATAGCCTTGGTCCCAAACGGACAGAAAATGGAAAAGTGCTGTTGTCATTAAGGGGTTAAAGCCTGGGACTAGATGTGAGGTACTAGTACATTTCAAAATAGACTGGATTGAGCTTTGATAACATCTGGGACTATAGGAGGACTCACAAAAAAAGATTTATTTATGATAACGACAAGTCACTTAATATAAATATATCTCCGTTTTCAATTATGATTATATATTTACCCCCACCACTGTGTTTTCCTAACTTATTTGTATATTCCTTACATCATCCTGTATTTGAAAGAGGATTTATTTAATGTAATTAAATTTTTTTAGAATAAAAAAATAAAAAAATAACTTGCAATACAAATCTTTTCTTATTTTCTAAACAATCAATAAATGTAGAGCTACATTTTATAAACTGCCATGACTTCTTAAGAGAAGGGGAAAGTTAGATGAAGTGGACTGAAAATGAGAGGTGACAACAGCCAAGAGGTGAGATGTTGGCCTTAACACTTTGAAAAAAGAAATCCATCTTCTTCTCTCAAGCTTTCCTCTGTAATATTTGTATTATTTTTTTTATTTTTTTACTAGTGGCGTGGGTGGACCTGTTAGCATAAGCATCTAGGCCTGGGAAATATCCCTGTTGCCATGGTAACCTTAAACACTGTAGAAAGAGGCACAGCTTAATTACTGGTCAAAAGAATCTGTCTCAGTGTGGAAATGGATATATTTTCTGTTTAAAAAATATCAAATGCTGTATCTATCGCTTTCCTGGAATGTCACCATAATAATAGCAGTAGGATCTGGGTTATAAATTAAACCATAAACATGAGTACTAAGGAAAAAAAAATATTATGTGCATTAAGTTTGCAGTGGATTGTAACAGATAATGCCTCTTTAATATATACAATTAGACATTTCTCTTCCTTGAGGGAAAGAGACCACCTTAATGCATACAGCTGCATAGTCATGGCTGCTAAGGCAAATGGGCATCCAATAAAAATGCCAACC
Source organism: Bombina bombina (assembly GCF_027579735.1). Classification (NCBI taxonomy): domain Eukaryota; kingdom Metazoa; phylum Chordata; class Amphibia; order Anura; family Bombinatoridae; genus Bombina; species Bombina bombina. Next base: position 171,999,648 of record NC_069506.1, on the reverse strand, counting down.
CCATAATTAGACTTTCACAGGAATGCAGAATGTCAGATCCTAGCGCTGCACACACTCACTTCATTCTAACACATACTCCCCCTTCACACAACCCATTACGGCCCCTCTTCAATAAAAGGTCATCTTATACAGTAGACCCTTGCAAGTGTTATTTACTTACATAATTGTCATACAAAACTAAGCTATATGTTCAGACTAGCAATCAGGAAATACTACTTTTTAATTTTTTTCCCAAGGACCCCTGAGTCTTCAAGCATCTGTTTTGTAGAAACTTCTATAGCGAGTCACATCTGAGGAAGATTTTAAAGGACACAAAAGTGCAATTAGAAAATGCTTTAATGTATTACAGTATTTTATTGTTGCACAGTTGCTTGCATATAATTATGTTTAACTCCTGCAAAAGGGTTAAACTGTTAAAAGCCATAAAACAGATTGAGATCTGTGCATATCCTAAAAAGGCTAATTAAGTACAAATAGTTTGCATAAAAAAATTGTTTAAAAATTGCTGGCAAGTATTTTAAAATAATTTTCAAATATAAGGAAAATTAGTTACAAAGCTGTGCTGTCTGGAGCAGCTAACTCCCCCCCCCCCTTCAGTGTTTAGACACAGGCATTGTATTTTTACTGAGTTCACAGCCTCTAGGCATGCTCCAGCAGATAATCCCTATTCACTTCTGCATTTTACCAAAACAAAGGTGGCTATAGCTACAGCCATATAAGGAAATGTGTAGGGGGAGTTAGAGCTAAAAAAAGGGTTAATGGCAAGGCACTGCTGTATACATTTTCAGGTAAAGTAATTAAAGTACATATTATTATATTTTGTCTCTATCACGACTTGTTTTATGTCCCTTTTAAGGTCAGCTTCAGACCTAGCTGGGACTTGGTTGAACATATCCCAATGACAAAAAAGCATATGTACATAGCCACCAATCACCAGCCAGTTCCCCATAGTGCATTGCTGTGGCTGAGCCTACCTAAGTATGCTTTACTATAAAGGATACCAAAAGAACAAAGTTAATATAATAGAAATCACCTTTCCACTTGTTATTTATCTTCTAACATTACTGAAAATGTAGGCTCAGTATATAAACATGGTGATTTCTATTTTGGCCTGACATTTTTTTACTTCCAGATAAGGCTCATTGTGCTGAACATCATAATTTGTACCTTATGGCTAATGAGTCTAAACAGGTACTTGACTGACAGCTGTTTTAGTTTAAACATCTTTTACTTTTATTTAAGGCAAAACAAAATCATGATGCTTAAATACTTTGCTCTTTAATATGAATTCTGAAAATAAAATTGAGTACAGTGTCCTTTTAAAAAGTTAAAGGGATACTGAACCCACATTTCTCCAACATTGGTGTGTCCGGTCCACGGCGTCATCCTTACTTGTGGGAAATATCTCTTCCCCAACAGGAAATGGCAAAGAGTCCCAGCAAAAGCTGTCCATATAGTCCCTCCTAGGCTCCGCCCACCCCAGTCATTCTCTTTGCCGTTGCACAGGCAACATCTCCACGGAGATGGTTAAGAGTATGTGGTGTTTAGTTGTAGTTTTTTATTCTACTATCAAGAGTTTGTTATTTTAAAATAGTGCTGGTATGTACTATTTACTCTGAAACAGAAAAAGATGAAGAGTTCTGTTTGTGAGAGGAAGATGATTTTAGCAGCAGTAACTAAAATCGTTTGCTGTTTCCACATAGGACTGTTGAGATGAAGTAACTTCAGTTGGGGGAAACAGTTAGCAGACTTTTCTGATTAAGGTATGACTAGCCATATTTCTAACAAGACTGTGTAATGCTGGAAGGCTGTCATTTCCCTCATGGGGACCGGTAAGCCATTTTCTTAGTCTCAAACAGAATAAAGGGCTTAATATGGGCTATAAAACTGGTAGACACTTTTATGGGCAAAATCGATTGCTTTATTTGAGCATTTTATACATGTTTATGTTTGAAATTCACACTTATAAGCTTGGGGAACGTTTTTTAACGTCAGGCACTGAGTTAGACACCTTTCCAGTCAGGAAGGGCCTTCCCAGTTGTAGGCTGAGCCTCATGTTCACGCCATTACTGCGCAGTTACTTTTGAAAGCAAGACATGAAGATGCATGTGTGTGGATCTGAAAGTAGTTGGAAAGGTTCCTAGAAGGCTTCATTTGGTATCGTATTCCCCCCTGGGTTTGGTAAAGTTGCAGCAAAGGCTGTAGCTGGGACTGTAGAGGGGTTAAAACTGTAACCGGCTCCGGTTTCTTTATTTTAAGGGTTAAAGCTCTGAAATTTGGTGTGCAATACTTTTAATGCTTTAAGACACTGTGGTGAAAATTTGGTAAATTTTGAACAATTCCTTCATACTTTTTCACATATTCAGTAACAAAGTGTGCACTGTTTAAAATTTAAAGAGACAGTAACGTTTTTGTTTTAAAACGGTTTTTGTGCTTTATTGACAAGTTTAAGCCTGTTTAACATGTCTGTACCTTCAGATAAGCTATGTTCTATATGTATGAAAGTCAATGTGTCTCCCCCTTCAAAATTGTGTGATAATTGTGCCATAGCGTCCAAACAAAGTAAGGACAGTACTGCCACAGATAGTAAAATTGCCCAAGATGTTTCATCAGATGAAGGGAGTAGACATAGTTCTACATCATCTCCTTCTGTGTCTATGCCAGTTTTGCCCACGCAGGAGGCCCCTAGTACTTCTAGCGCGCCAATGCTTATTACTATGCAACAATTGACGGCAGTAATGGATAACTCCATAGCAAATATTTTATCCAAAATGCCTGCATATCAGAGAAAGCGCGATTGCTCTGTTTTAAACACTGAAGAGCAGGAGGGCGCTGATGATAATTGCTCTGTCATACCCTCACACCAATCTGAAGGGGCCATGAGGGAGGTTTTGTCAGATGGGGAAATTTCAGATTCAGGAAAAATTTCTCAACAGGCTGAACCTGATGTTGTGACATTTAAATTTAAATTAGAGCATCTCCGCGCACTGCTTAAGGAGGTGTTATCTACTCTGGATGATTGTGACAACCTGGTCATTCCAGAAAAATTATGCAAGATGGACAAGTTCCTAGAGGTTCCGGTGCACCCCAACGCTTTTCCTATACCCAAGCGGGTGGCGGACATAGTGAATAAGGAGTGGGAGAAGCCCGGCATACCTTTTGTCCCCCCTCCTATATTTAAGAAATTATTTCCTATGGTCGACCCCAGAAAGGACTTATGGCAGACAGTCCCTAAGGTCAAGGGGGCAGTTTCTACTCTAAACAAGCGCACTACTATTCCTATCGAGGATAATTGTGCTTTCAAAGATCCTATGGATAAAAAATTGGAGGGTTTGCTTAAAAAGATTTTTGTACAGCAAGGTTACCTCCTGCAACCCATTTTGTGCATTGTTCCTGTCACTACAGCAGCGTGGTTCTGGTTCGAGGAACTAGAAAAGTCGCTCAGTAGAGAGACTCCGTATGAGGAGGTTATGGACAGAGTTCACGCACTCAAGTTGGCTAATTCTTTTATTTTAGATGCCGCTTTGCAATTAGCTAGATTAGCGGCGAAAAATTCAGGGTTTGCAATTGTGGCGCGCAGAGCGCTTTGGCTAAAGTCTTGGTCAGCGGATGTATCTTCCAAGACAAAATTGCTTAATATCCCCTTCAAGGGTAAAACTCTCTTTGGGCCAGAATTGAAAGAGATTATCTCAGACATCACTGGGGGAAAGGGCCACGCCCTCCCACAAGATAGGCCTTTCAAAGCCAAGAATAAGTCTAATTTTCGTTCCTTTCGCAATTTCAGGAATGGACCGGCCTCTAATTCCACATCCTCTAAACAAGAGGGTAATGCTTCACAAACCAAACCAGCCTGGAAACCGATGCAAGGCTGGAACAAGGGTAAGCAGGCCAAGAAGCCTGCTGCTGCTAACAAAACAGCATGAAGGAGTAGCCCCCGATCCGGGACCGGATCTAGTAGGGGGCAGACTCTCTCTCTTTGCTCAGGCTTGGGCAAGAGATGTTCAGGTCCCTGGACACTAGAAATAGTCTCTCAGGGTTATCTTCTGGAATTCAAGGAACTACCCCCAAGGGGAAGGTTCCACATGTCTCACTTATCCTCAAACCAAATAAAGAGACAGGCATTCTTACATTGTGTAGAAGACCTGTTAAAAATGGGAGTGATACACCCAGTTCCAACGGCGGAACAGGGAATGGGATTTTACTCAAATCTGTTTGTAGTTCCCAAAAAAGAGGGAACTTTCAGACCAATTCTGGATTTAAAGATCCTAAACAAATTTCTCAGGGTTCCATCGTTCAAAATGGAGACCATTCGAACGATTCTACCTACAATCCAGGAAGGTCAATTTATGACTACCGTGGATCTAAAGGATGCGTATCTACATATTCCTATCCACAAGGATCATCATCAGTTCCTAAGGTTCGCCTTTCTGGACAAACATTACCAGTTTGTGGCCCTCCCATTCGGGTTAGCCACTGCTCCAAGGATTTTCAAAAAGGTACTCGGGTCCCTTCTAGCGGTTCTAAGACCAAGGGGCATTGCAGTAGTACCTTACTTGGACGACATTCTGATACAAGCGTCGTCTCTCTCAAAGGCAAAGGCTCACACAGACATCGTTCTGGCCTTTCTCAGATCTCACGGATGGAAGGTGAACATAGAAAAAAGTTCCCTGTCTCCGTCGACAAGAGTTCCTTTCTTGGGAACAATAATAGATTCTTTAGAAATGAGGATTTTCCTGACAGAAGTCAGAAAGACAAAACTTCTAAACGCTTGTCAAGTTCTTCATTCTATTCCACGTCCTTCCGTAGCTCAGTGCATGGAAGTAGTAGGGTTGATGGTTGCAGCAATGGACATAGTTCCTTTTGCGCGAATTCATCTAAGACCATTACAACTGTGCATGCTGAAACAGTGGAATGGGGACTATACAGACTTGTCTCCAGTGATTCAAGTAGATTAGAAGACCAGAGACTCACTCCGTTGGTGGCTAACCCTGGACCACCTGTCCCAGGGAATGAGCTTCCGCAGACCAGAGTGGGTCATCGTCACGACCGACGCCAGTCTAGTAGGCTGGGGCGCGGTCTGGGAATCCCTGAAAGCTCAGGGACTATGGTCTCGGGAAGAGTCTCTTCTTCCGATAAACATTCTGGAACTGAGAGCGATATTCAATGCTCTCAGGGCTTGGCCTCAACTAGCAAAGGCCAGATTTATAAGATTCCAATCAGACAACATGACGACTGTTGCTTATATCAATCATCAGGGGGGAACAAGGAGTTCCCTGGCGATGAGAGAAGTGACCAAAATAATAGAATGGGCGGAGGATCACTCCTGCCACCTATCTGCGATCCACATCCCAGGAGTGGAAAACTGGGAGGCGGATTATCTGAGTCGTCAGACATTCCATCCGGGGGAGTGGGAACTTCACCCGGAGATCTTTGCCCAATTAACTCAATTATGGGGCATTCCAGACATGGATCTGATGGCGTCTCGTCAGAACTTCAAGGTTCCTTGCTACGGGTCCAGATCCAGGGATCCCAAGGCGACTCTAGTGGATGCACTAGTAGCGCCTTGGACCTTCAACCTAGCTTATGTGTTTCCACCGTTTCCTCTCATTCCCAGGCTGGTAGCCAGGATCAAGCAGAAGAGGGCCTCGGTGATCTTGATAGCTCCTGCGTGGCCACGCAGGATTTGGTATGCAGACCTGGTGAATATGTCATCGGTTCCACCATGGAAGCTACCTTTGAGACAGGACCTTCTTGTACAGGGTCCATTCGAACATCCAAATCTGGTCTCCCTCCAGCTGACGGCTTGGAAATTGAACGCTTGATTCTATCAAAGCGTGGGTTTTCAGATTCTGTGATAGATACTCTGGTTCAAGCCAGAAAACCGGTAACTAGAAAAATTTACCATAAAATATGGAAAAGATATATCTGCTGGTGTGAATCCAAGGGATTCCTATGGAATAAGATCAAAATTCCTAAGATCCTTTCCTTTCTACAAGAAGGTTTGGATAAAGGATTATCAGCGAGTTCTCTAAAGGGACAGATTTCTGCGTTATCTGTCTTACTACACAAACGACTGGCAGCTGTGCCAGATGTTCAAGCATTTGTTCAGGCTCTGGTTAGGATCAAGCCTGTTTACAGACCTTTTACTCCTCCCTGGAGTTTAAATCTAGTTCTTTCAGTTCTCCAAGGGGTTCTGTTTGAACCTTTACATTCCATAGATATTAAGTTGTTATCTTGGAAAGTTTTGTTTTTGGTTGCTATTTCTTCTGCTAGAAGAGTTTCTGAGTTATCTGCTTTGCAGTGTTCTCCGCCCTATCTGGTGTTCCATTCAGATAAGGTTGTTTTGCGTACTAAGCCTGGTTTTCTTCCAAAGGTTGTTTCCAACAAAAATATTAACCAGGAGATAGTTGTACCTTCTTTGTGTCCGAATCCAGTTTCAAAGAAGGAACGTTTGTTACACAATTTAGACGTAGTCCGTGCTCTAAAATTCTATTTAGAAGCTACAAAAGAGTTCAGACAAACATCTTCTCTGTTTGTCGTCTATTCTGGTAAAAGGAGAGGTCAAAAAGCGACTTCTACCTCTCTTTCCTTTTGGCTGAAAAGCATCATCCGATTGGCTTACGAGACTGCCGGACGGCAGCCTCCTGAAAGAATCACAGCTCACTCTACTAGGGCTGTGGCTTCCACATGGGCCTTCAAGAACGAGGCTTCTGTTGATCAGATATGTAAGGCAGCGACTTGGTCTTCACTGCACACTTTTGCCAAATTTTACAAATTTGATACTTTTGCTTCTTCGGAGGCTATTTTTGGGAGAAAGGTTTTGCAAGCCATGGTGCCTTCTGTTTAGGTAACCTGATTTGCTCCCTCCCTTCATCCGTGTCCTAAAGCTTTGGTATTGGTTCCCACAAGTAAGGATGACGCCGTGGACCGGACACACCAATGTTGGAGAAAACAGAATTTATGCTTACCTGATAAATTACTTTCTCCAACGGTGTGTCCGATCCACGGCCCGCCCTGGTTTTTTAATCAGGTTTGATGAATAATTTTCTCTAACTACAGTCACCACGGCACCCTATAGTTTCTCCTGTTTTTTCCTCCTGTCCGTCGGTCGAATGACTGGGGTGGGCGGAGCCTAGGAGGGACTATATGGACAGCTTTTGCTGGGACTCTTTGCCATTTCCTGTTGGGGAAGAGATATTTCCCACAAGTAAGGATGACGCCATGGACCGGACACACCGTTGGAGAAAGTAATTTATCAGGTAAGCATAAATTCTGTTTTTTTTCTTTCATGATTCAGATAGAGCATGCAATTTTAAGCAACTTTCTAATTTACTCCTATTTTTCTTCATTCTCTTGGTATCTTTATTTGAAAAATCAGGAATGTAAGCTTACAAGCCAGTCCATCTCTGGTTCAGCGCCTGGGTAGCCAGCCACCAATCAAGCAAGTGCTATCCAGGGTGCTGAACCAAAAATGGGCCAGCTCGTAAGCTTAGATTCCTGGTTTTTCAAATAAAGATACCAAGAGAATGATCAAAAACTGATAATAGGAGTAAATTAGAAAGTTGCTTAAAACTGCATGCTCTATCTGTATCATGAAAGAAAACATTTGGGTTCAGCATCTCTTTAAATACACCTTTATTCTTAGAAAAGATGTTCTTACATGTTTAATTGTTGCTATTGAAGATGCATGTATAGTTTGATGTCCCTTGTCTTTAATGTCTCAGTTGTCAATACATTTTGAGGGAGGTAAATTGAGTAAAAATATAAAACAACAAGAATAACTTTTCAGAGGAGTACCCTTGAATTATGACTTTCAAGAAAGCAAAACAAATTACAGAAGCAGGAGAAAGATAGTCACACAGAGCGGTGAAAGGCATATCCAACTATATTGTACATGTTTGGAATAAGAGTATTTTGGAAGACTCATTTGGTTAATTTGATTGCAAACTGTACACTGCTGTCTTAACTAATAGCAACGCTGAACACAGTCAATGGCTACATGTGTATATTAAGTCATTTATACAGGGCCCTCAGACATAATCCCTGTTAAGCAGCTCAAGCTCTGACCCTCTCACTAAAATGAACATTAAGGCTGCCTTTTATCTCCTGTGTCTCCAACAATTTCCTGTGCCACAGCATTTCCATTTGGGAGCCATCCATTACATTGACAACCAACTCCAGAACAATTCTCATAAGACACTAAAAAAGCAATGACACAATTAAATATTAATAAAATAGAAATTAATATATACTCTTTTAAAAGCAAGCAAATTGTTTGCTAACTTCCTTTCTGCAAATGGCCTTTATACACCTTATTGTGTTGACATACTTACTACGAGTCACCCTGTAACGGTTCTCAATAGGATATGGTATAAGTGCTTTCTATATTTGGAACCAATGAAATACAACATACATTTGTAAAACATTGATAAAAACGCACTCCAATGCACATAGTACAGCAAAACAGATTGTAAAACCTATTTCAAACTCCAGATTTTTATAACCTGTTATAGATATAAAGGGGTAGATTTATCAAGCAGCGGATGCTGCAATCTACCCCTGTAATTTCAGGTTCCCCTGAAACATAAGTTAAGAAGCAGCAGTCTCAAGACCGCTGCTCCTTAACTATTCCGCCACCTCTGAGGTGGCGGACATCAATCATCCCGATCCGATCTGGATGATTGACACCCCCTGCAAGCGGCCAATTGGCCGCGAATGTGCAGAGGGCGGCATTGCACAAGCATTTCACACAAAATGCTTGTGCAATGATAAATGCCGAACAGCATATGCTGTCTGCATTTATCAATGTCGGGCGGACATGATCCAATGTAGCCGCTCATGTCCGCCCGATTCACATGATAAATTGGCCCCATAGAGCTATAGATTACAAGTTCAGTGCAAAATATCGCTTGAACTATGCCCATAAACGTTTGACTTTAAAAATGCTGCAGTCAAAAAAAGCTATTTGAAAACAACACAACACATATAAAGCCTGGCACTTGCTGTGTGCTTTTGAGAGAGAGAGACAGACTTTCTATTAGTTATGTTTGCACCCAGGCTTGTCTGGGGTTAACTGCCAGAGTCCCTGAAACCTGTGTAGCTGTCTGTGAGTGCTGGTGAGCACCCATTGTTGTGAGCTTTGCAGGATCCTACAATGTGTACCTAGTTCTGTTTGAGAGTGCAGTCCATTTTCGAGTTTTGTATGTGTCTAGTGAAATTACAAAGGGCCTGTGTCACCGTTGGTTGTATTTCATTGTGTGGCTGAAGGTTAGGACCCAGGGAGGAAGAGACCTTAATGTGGTCCTGGGCCTTTTACCATTTGGCCAAATGCTGTAACTAACTCTTCCATTTTGCTTTTGATCTAGCTGTGTGCTAGCAAGAGTAAGAGAGTGCCAGACTTCCTATGTTTTATATATATATATATATATATACACACACACATAGATTTTATTTATATATATATCTCTCTCTCTCTCTCTCTCTCTCTCTCTATATATATATATATATATATATATATATATATATATATAATTTTTGTGATTTGAATGGTGTCAATCTGACATGGGATTATGATGCAGATTGGAAAGGTTTATGAAAAGACATGGGATGAACATTGTATTGGAATTCTTGCTGGGTAAGCGAAATAGATGTAAAAAAAGGCTCTACACTATCGTGATAGCAAACTAAACCCTGATTTTTAAAACTGATAAGAAAATTGCCATACTGCAAGTCTTCAGACGTTTTCTCATTTCTATATTCTTTTAGACTTTTACACTATTAATAATATAGCTATATAGTCTACAGGTAGCAATGATGGAAATCATTGACATTTTATTTAACAACTCTGTAGGGGACCATATTTCTATGAAAACATAACATATTACAATTTTGTGGTTCTTGCACAAATTCAATGCAAACATAATGTAGATGAGAGCCTTATTCATCATGTTTTGAACCTGATAATAAGAAAATCAAATACCTATTTTTAAAACTTAAGTAGTTTAATATAAAATACACTTATATATCAAGATGAATTGGTTTCTGAGAGTACTAGACACCTATGGTTGTTTGAAAGTAAATTGCCATTGATAAGATCTGCAGCACTGAAACGCAAATCTGTTCTGTGCCAGAAAATCTCAAAGCCATAATGTGTTGCTTTTAATGGACTGTAAAAATCCCAAAACAGTCCGAAATCGAGTACTTTTGTGGATGAACGAGAAAAGGTCATTATAAATAAAAACACAAAGCACACAATAATACACAGTCATGAAAGGCAACAAAACATCCAATGAGCAGATAATGCTCTAAGGGCTCATAATAACCCTTTAATTACAATTACCTGTAATTTATCTTTTATACTGCATTTTTTAACAAACACTGCACAGTTCTTGTTTAACTATTAGTTTATTGTGCAGTAGAATTTATTGCTGTTTATTGCTGTTTATTTATGCAAGTTTTCATATAATCTGTCGATCTCTCTCTGCCCATCTATCCCTCTATCTCTCTATCTATACATCTATCTAATCTATATTTATATTTATGTATAGTTACCTATCTATCTATCTATCTATCTATCTATCTATCTATCTATCTATCTATCTATCTATATCATCTATTTCTCTGCCTGTTTGTCTGTCTATCTTTTTATCTATTTATCTATCTTTATGTATATGATATACATAAAAATAGATTAGATAGATATATTGTCTATCTATCTATCTATCTATCTATCTATCTATCTATCTATCTATCATCTAGCAATCTATCTAATCTATCTTATGTATAGCTATCTATCTATCTATTTATCTATCTTCTATCTATTATCTATCTATGTATCTATCTATCTATCTATTTATCTATCTTCTATCTATTATCTATCTATGTATCTATCTATCTATCTATCTATCTATCTTGCTCTTTTCCTGTCTCACTGTCTATCTGTGTGTCTCTGTATAATGCTCTACCTTTGTTGATTTCAGTCTATGTTCCACTCTGTCTTTGCCATCTCTTCTCTCTTTCTTAATATGCATCAGTATTTCTTTACGTATATGTGTGTTGCTATGATTTGCACTATGATCCTATTGCTCCCTATGTGTCTTTCTGTGTCTCTGACATTCTCATCAACTCAATCTCTCTGCAAATCTCTGTTTATTGATGTACGACTCGGTTGAGGTCTCTGTGGTTTACTATGGGTTCGGTAAGTGGAGCTCAATTGATTGTGTAGGGTGTGCTATCATTTGCGCAAACTCAGTCAAAGAATAACGCACAATCTGGTATTACAAGTGAATGGTGCAATATTTTAACCAAAGTATCTTAATGTGTCTGAAACTATTTTTTAGCACACCCTGTACTTTTAAGGCGAAGAGGTATATTTATGAAGCAGCGGATGCTTCAGACCGCTGTTCCTTAACTCGTCCACCACCTCTGAGGTGGCGCACAGCAATCATCCTGATCAGATACGATCGGTATGATTGACACCCCCTGCTAGCGGAATGTGCAGGGAGCGGCATTGCACCATCATTTCACTAGAAATGCTTGTGCAATGTTAAATGCCGACAGGGTATGCTGTCAGCATTTAGTGATGTTGGGCGGACATTATCCCCTACAGCAGATAATATCCTTCCGACATTTGTTAAATCTGCCCCATAGTGTAGTGAGCACTATTAGGATGCTAATTGCACTTCTGTTACAAGTTATGAGGGCTTGAGCGCAATCTTAAAGACTGCTGCAAAATGTAACACTTTTTTTTTTAAATATATTTTTTATTCAGGCAATTGACAATAATAACAATAGGAACAGGTATACAAGTATCATTGGTATACAGTGCAATATTTTCAACATGCCACGTTTTACAAAATATAAACATCCATTGTATGGTTTTCTGAGCGGCACAGTCCATTGTCCATAGTTATATGAGACCCTCCGGAGCAAGAGGATGAAAATATCAATTACTCACCATAGAAAGAGGGATAGCCTTATTTTTGTTTTCTGTTTGTCTGAATGGACTTATGGGTTACAGATATTACACATAAACACAAAATAACTGTTCTTACCAGCATTGATATTTAACCATTGTGTGCTGAAATGCAGGACATTAAATTTACCATTAGGTCAACGCTAAGTGATAAAAGATGGAAGAAAAGAGAGCAAAGTAAAGGAAAAAAAAGGGGGGGGGAGAGGGAAGGTTTCAGACTAGGGGAGGGGGGGTAATTAAGGCCACTCACAGTGTCAGAGGGTATTACTATGTGAAATCATGGTGTGCAAAATTATGAATACATAAATAAATAGAGTTTGCAGCTGGGTTTTACTCAGGGCCGTGTGCCCAGATCATAATCTGGAGATCTTCCGAGCCATGTATGTGGAAGACATGTGATTCCATCGACTTTATATATCTCAGGGTATCGACAACCTGTTCCCAGGAGGGTGAAGCCTGTTGGAGCCACATTCAGGCTATAACCAGTTTTGTTGCTAGGAAAAAGTAGATACAGAACAGCTTTTGTGGTAGAGTCAAGTGTACAGGTAATATATGGAACAGGCCAATGCTCGGGGGAAGGTGATATTTGAATGCCTTTCATGATGCAGTACTGAATTGCTCTTTGCCAGATGGGGTTAATCTGCGAGCAAGTCCACCAAATGTGTAGTGGAGTCCCCAATGCGTCACATCCTCTCCAACACTTAGGAGAATTGGTTGGTGAAATTTTAAACAAGCGGATAGGCGTCATATGCCATTGTAATAAAATTTTAAGGAACAATTCATATAAGGTTATACAATGAACAGCTTTTTTGGTTAACTGAGTTGCGGTCTTCCACAGTTGTGGCTCGTGTGTGAGAGCAAGAGAAGTTTCTCAGTGTCTTATTGGTGGGGATTTGTAAAAAGGCGGGGGTTCAAAATATCTAAACACAAGAGTGAGAGTAGTTTTGCAGGGGGAAGAGCTGAATCCCATCTCATCTCCCACCTAGTTTTGGCTCTCAGGGGGCCTTTGTCGAAGCCCCAGGACTTAAGGAAGCTATGTAGCCTCCAAAACTCAAAATGTAAGAGTTAAGTTTGTAGTAACTGACTAGAGCAAATCTCTCCAGCAGAGAGAACATAGGTGAGAGGGTCAGAGACCAGTACTCTCAGGTCATCCGCAAATAGAGCTATTTTCTGCTCTATGTGGTGTATTTCCACATGTCTGATCTGTGAACAGGAGCGAATGGCCTCGGCCAGCGGCTCCATTATGAAAGTAAATATAAGAGGTGATAGTGGACACCCTTGCCTCGTGCCGTTGGTTGTTAAAAAGGGCTCGGAACAAAATCCCAATCCCCTAACTTTTGCAGAGGGATTGGAGTATAGTGCTGCTATGGATGTGATAAAAGAAGTCGGAAATCCAAACCTCTGCAGGACTATAAACATGTATTCCCAACTCACCCTGTCGAAGGCCTTTTCAGCGTCCAACGACAGGGTGACACAGGGCAGATGAAGTCTATGGGCCTCAAAATAAATATTCAGAAGCTGTCTTGTGTTGTCAGGCCCTTGACGTCTCAGAACAAAGCCTACCTGATCAGGGTCGATTAATGAAGGCAGAAGAGAGTTAAGGTGTAAAGCTATTATTTTGGCATAGAGCTTGACGTCAAGGTTTAACAACGATATAGGTCTGTAACTCTCACACATCGTGGAATCCCTCCCTTGCTTCGGGAGTGTGATAATAATTGCCTGTAAAAATTCAGCTGGGACGGTATCTCGAGAGCTCGCTATTGTGAAAAACGTATTAAAATAGGTATTAACCGTATTTGGAATTTCTTGTAAAATAAATCCATGAAGCCATCTGTCCCTGGAGATTTAAAAGCATATCACTAATAAGCTGAGAGCTCAGTTGCACTCTATCTAGATAGATCTAGAACACCCGATAATGTGGTGGGTATATAGGGAAAACATAAACAACATAGGCGCGCAGGAGGGGCTTAAAGCTATCTCGCCCCAGCATACATTCTTTAAAATAGGGGATACCACCTGTGAGAATCAGAGAGTTAAGGCATTGTAAATAACTTGTGACAAGTTGAGCTCTGTATCTAGGGATTATTGTGTCTCCCCATCTATAAGGAACTGAGGGTGTATCTAGAAGCAAATTAAGGTCCTATAGGTTATATATGTATGTGTGACTGTCAGGAAGGCCACACCAAGTTAGTGCAGTGAGGCCTTGGTTGGTTAAGATAGGGCTACTCATGATAGAGTAGGATCAGACCTCAGGGTAATATAGATATCACTATGATGAATAAATGGTATGAACAAACATATATTAGATAGACACAGTAGCATATTCCAAATATAGACAATCCATACCTAGATTCAAAGCTGAGGTACAGAGCATAGGCAAAACACAACCAAGAACAAAACCACATAAACAGAACAAGAGCAGAAACAAAACAAAATCAGAAACAAAACAAAACAAATGACATACAAAACAAAACAAAAAATAAAAAAAATTATTTACACTGACTCACTTAAACAGTATAATGAGGAATGGAGAATAACTCCATGAATTTAAGGTAACTTACAGTCTTCGCAAAGGCCTAGGATAAAGATAGACATTAACAAATATGTTACCCTTTATACCATCCTTATTCAGCCATATCCTCCTCTTGAGCTTGGCTTGGGACAACAGAGTTACTGGAGTGTCTTTGTGGAAGCGGGTCCCATTATGGAACCAACGGGTCCAGTTGGCTTCCTGAGGGATCATGGTGTGCCAACTCAGAGCTCCACAGCTTTGTGAGATGTTGGCTCTGTTCCAGTGTGGTGACGACATGCTGTTGGTTATTTTTAAGAATGAAAAGCCTGGTCGGGTGTCCCCATCTATATTTTATGCCGTGAGCTCTGAGAAATTTTGTAAATTCCCCAAATGATTTCCGTTGTTGAAGAGTGTGGAACGATAGATCTGCAAATATGTTGATGTTCCTAATCTGGTCAGGCAGGGTAGGCTTGGCTAGGGATGCTCTAACCAACCTTTCCTTATAAGTGTAAAAGTGCAGTCTCACTATAATGTCCCTTGGTTTATGAGAAGCCAAACTTCTGGGGCGCAAGGCCCTATGCGCTCTGTCGATAAGACCCTCACTCAAGGTGGAAGGTGGTGCCAGGCAGCCAAAGAACTCTGTCAGAAAAGCAACTAAGTCATCCGGGCCCGCACTCTCTGAGACTCCTCGGAGGCGCAAGTTATTGCGACGGGAGCAATCCTCAATGTCCGCCATTTTGTTTTCCAGTGTAGTAAGTTGCTCCGCCAAATTTTGGGCATAGGAGAGAACATTGGCCTGGTCTACAACCATGTCTTCCTGTTTTCTCTCTACAGTATCCAGACATTCTGAGGTGGAAGTAAAGTCTCGCTGCAGATCTGCTAGCGAGGCAGTGATTTGGGTCTGGAAGGATGAATTGTGTACCTCAAGTAGAGATTTTAGAGAGTCTAATATGAAGGTAGGGGTCATATTTGTTGGAGCAGCATCTTGTAAAGCCCGGAGAGTAGTGACAATAGTGTCAGACGTGGACCCGGGTATGGCCAGACTGTCCTGTGTGTCCTCATGTGAAATACAGTGGGGCCCAGTGACCTGTGGTCTCCCCCCACCCCCTACTGATACTTTCTTGAAGGGGTGCACCAAAAACAGGGGGATAAAAGTTAAGGAGCATAGCTGATGCCCTCAGGGGGAGTGCAGATATAATGAGATGAGACAAGGATGGTATCAGGCACACTCAACTGTTACGCTAAAAATGTATCTCATACTATGCAGTATCTAAAGTAGAGAATGAACCTCTGTATATTCGAATGTAACAGTGTATGCAATAGTGAAAAAATATTCTCAAAAGACCAATATTAAAATAATATGTAAATTTATTGAAATGTTTAAAATAGAAATAATTACTCTAATTCATGCATGAATATAAAAAACAAATATCTAAAAATAAGGATTTCCTAATATTATCCTTATTTAAAAGTGGCTAAAAAGATTTGGCTAAAAAGATTTCAGGTAGAGTTCATTTGCACCTTTAAAGTGCAATCATATGTTATACGGCAATTCCAATAGGTATAGGAGAAAAGACACAGTCTCTAGATATTTCTTAATATCCAAGTTTTTTCTTTTGTACATGTATTACTTTGCCCCTTCCCTAAAAATAAACAAATTCTAGTAGGTAAATGGGCCTTGTTTGAGGTGCCTATGTGGCTGGTCGTTACGGGGAAGAGAAGGGAAAGATGGCATCTTTTGGCGCCACTAGCAAATGTGTTTGTGGCCTACCTTGCCGTAGTGGGTATGGGCCAGAGGCCGGGTAATCAGCAGTCCTCCAGTTGTAGTGTTGTAGTGTTGTTGCTGGTGAGCATTTGTATTATCGAGAGGTACCTCTGCCGTATTCGGTTCTCCACAAACTTGTCGACTGGCGCACTATCTTACAGTATACTGGCATCCGGCTCCCTTCAGTTCAGTCACTGCACCACCGTGTCACCAGTTCCCGGCCCCAGAGTGGGGCCCCGACCCTCCGAACCAGGTACCAGTGACAAAGTAAAAGTCAATCCTCTAGGGGTTTCGCACCTGTTGCAGCTTGCTTTGTATGTTCCTCCTGAGCCGTGCCTTGCTAGATTTAGTTGCGACGGTGAAGATCCGAAAAGCAACACTTTTTTCCCAAATGTTAAGGCTCTCTCTCACTTTATACGCTGTGCTTTGCTGGGAGAGCTGTCAGATAAGGCAAAAATTTCCTTTTCTATCCCTTTTAGGAGATTTTGTTGTAAAGCTCTTCTCACTTGCGACCGTTCAGTCTGGCGGTTAGCTCTGCCCCCAATTTAACACTTTTTAACACCTGAAGTAGACCAACAAAATAATGTCACCAAAGACATGTACCCTAGGGGTGGCGCAATCAATTAAAATATCTTTGTACATGTATTAAAATAAACACTTATCTTAATGGATAATCCTCATGAAGCTCATTGAACATATATCGTGTAGTACAGGTATCGATGAACGCTAAGCTGCTATACCTCACACTGTACGGGTAATGGCACAAAAGATTCTAGAACGTCAGATGAAAAGAAAGGGCGCCACATAACATAATTTCATCTATGAAATGTAAAATGTAGAAATAGAAAGCTTGTCATCTCACAATGTTCTTGGCACTAATAAGATTAGTGCTTGATGGGTAGACAGTGGTCAGTTCTTTTTCTCTCAAAGGGTGAGCGCACACCCAAGAGATGCAGTTCCAATTGTTAAATGGCAATAAAAGAAACTGTAACAATTGGAACTGTATCTCTTAGTTATGGATTTTTATTAATAGTACAGTCCCACATGAAGAAATCCACTACTTGCACACCATCTGCAAAGCGCACCCTTGGCTTAGCGCATATTAACTTAGCGATTAAGAGATATCCAACATAAATGTTATTGCGCTCCACTATAGAAGTCTGTTATGTTGGCGATTTATCCTACATGCAGATTTGCACACTAGATTATTGCTTAAGCAGCTGGGTCATGCAGCTAATGCTGCTGATTGGGCCGGCTACAGTTTCCACTTGGGACCAGCAGTGTTTTATTGCTCTCAAGTGGTACTTTTTTTAAAGGGAAACTAAAGTCACTATTAAACTTTCGTTATTCAGATAAAGCAAATTAACTTCCACTATCAATTTATGATCAGTCTTGTTTTATGCACACTTTTTGAGGCACCAACTCCTACTGAGCATGTGCAAGAACTCACAGTGTATACTTATATACGTCTTTGATTGGCTGATGGCTGTCACATGATACAGAAGGTATGGAAATAGAAGCTGTATTTGAAATTCCTCAGAAATTATTCTAGTGATAATTTCAAAGCCAGAGTAAAATATGTGGATTATGCAAATTGACCATATTTAATGTTCCTTTAACTATGTGTTTACTGCCTTGGTTAGGGCTGCTTGCTGTAGTTAATCATGGTCTTAATCTATCAGTTTTCTAATATAATGGCTTGCTTCAAAGTTTACAGTCCAGACATATAAATTCAGTTGTTTTTCTAGTTGCAGGGTCGCTAGTAATAAAACTACGTTACTCTAACAAATTAGATCATGTAATTTTTTCCCCACGATAATATGTCCCTTTAAGCTTGCCATTGTTGCACTCACACAGCTGTCAATAAAGTTGCTTTATGCGATATTACAGACTGTAACTTTGGTCCTAGGCTATAAATGTTCTGAATACAGGAATAGGAGAAATAGCTAGTCATGTTTAGTTATGAAATTAGACTGTAACTGCCCATTAAAGATTAGTAACAGGGTTAAAAGGATTTTTCTGTGTGTGGTATTACAGGTTATATTTTTCTTGCTATATAATTGTTTTACTGGCTATATAAAAACAGATATGTTTTTTAAATTACCGGTTATAAGTATTTTAGATATGTGGAATTACATTTTGAAGGCTAAGTATTATGAAAAATTAAAGACCGTTTGTGCAATCAAAGGACAGAGACCAAACTGAAACCTGGTTCATACATTGTTATGATGACATTACAATACTGTTGCATTTTACTGATGTCTTCCAATACATTGCTGTATTATATTTCTGTGTATATATGCAAAGGATGTAATTATAGCTGCACCACATTTTTTAGGCCTGATAAAATATTGTTGTATTCCTGGACTTGGTTAGGAACCCTATACAAAACACCCCTTCTGCCCTTGTACTCAAATTATACTTAATAGTTGTCTTTCCAACTAAAATATAACTACTCACCCTGCAAAATAACTGCCAAGCAACATGTTTATGCTGTCAATATGCTGTAGTGCTGTAAAACACGTATTAAAAAATATTATGTTGGCTCCTGCTTTGATGTAATCTGCCTTAAAGCGTTTCCCCTAACTGCATCTTTATTTCATTCCTACTGATTGCACAGAAGCCAAGTTCAAAATATAGGAAGTGACATGGTCTGTAACCATTAATGTACATCAGCAATTAGTTCATCACTACAGTAAAATGAGTCATCCTTCAGAGTCTGTCTTTTTTTTTTTTCCATCTTCCCAAAGCACTGAGAAAAATCTAAATTCTGTGTTTTGTTTATTGTTATACAGCAGGTTTTTGTGTATATATATTCAACAGTACTGAGTGTATGTTATTGTTGCTCCTTATTTAATAAGATTTACTGTGTATCTAATCCTAATATTCTCTTTCTGAAAATATCTGCTCTTTTTTTACTATACGTTTTAATCATGCACTTACATCCTATTACAATTATATATTACTTTCTATTTCTATCCAAACCAAATTTAAGATTCTTATTTTTTTATCCCCCATCAATCCTTTTTCCTCTCTTTTCTCTCACACACTGACATGCTTTTTTAGAACGTGCAATTTCTTTCACTGGTTCACACCCACGCTGTGTCACTTCTCACCGGCATGCATATTTAAGTACAGACGCACTCTTAATCTACCCCTGCTGTTTTCCTTGTAATATGTTTTCTTTCCTGCTGAGCTTTTGCTAGTATTTTTTTTTTATTTGTATGGATTTTCAATGAGCATATTTGATTGTAATTTTGACCACATCCCAGGTGATAGGTTCTGACACCTTTTGTAAAGCTGTCAATCATTCAGCTCTTGATCACACAGGTGTTGGTGATATGAATTTCTTTTGTTAACCATTTAATTCCTTAGTTATCTAAAGCTATATTAGACACTGAACAATACAGTTTCTCTATACATTTGGTACTATTTAAAGGAATACAGTAGCATTGATGCTTTATTCTAAAGAACTTCTGCGTAATGATTTGTTTTGTGTATAAGAAATTAAGCTTGAAATGTATATTGTACATTTTCAAATTAGGTTCCCCTTTTATAGATCATTAAGGTGACAGTAAATTTTAGCCTGCAAGAAATGATATTATGGGGCCGATTTATGTCCGCCGCACATCGATAAATGCCGTCAGCATACGCTGTTGGCATTTATCATTGCACAAGCATTTCTAGTGAAATGCTTGTGCAATGCCGCCCCCTGCACATCCGCTAGCAGGGGATGTCAATCAACCTGATCGTATCCGATCGGGCTGATTGCTGTTTGCCACCTCAGAGGCAGCAGACGAGTTAAAGAGCGCCGGTCTTATGACCGCTGCTTCTTAACATTCGCTGCTTCATAACTCGACCCATTTGACTCCATGTAAAAAATAAACAGTACTTTCATTTATTAGTTCTAATGGAAGATGAACTGGAACATTTTTTATTTAGGCAATCTTTCTATTACATAACCTCTATCCACCCGCCCTCCGCAAAACAGTCTTTTTTCATGAGGTGAAGAGTCCACCTCTTATCCAATACTCCCGATTCAGAGGTATGCTGTGCCGTATGGCTAGCATGATTATTGGATAAAAGGTGGAATCATCACCTTATGAAAAAAGACTGTTTTGTGGAGGGCAGCCGGATGGGGGTTATGCAATAGAACAATTACCTAAATAAAAATAATGTTCCCAGTGCCTCTTCCATTAGAATTAATGAATGAAAGGTACAATTTACTTTGTACATAGAGTCATAATATGATTACTAGCAGGCTAAAGGTTACCATTACTTTAAACCTCACCTTGAATATTGTGCATAGTTGTGGAGACAGTATCTCCAGAAAGGTGTGAATAGAAACAGTTCCAAAGAGGTCTATTAAAACACATGGTCTAAAAAATAAAACTTGCAAGGAAATACTTCATGATCATATCATGTAATTATGTATAAATTAGAGGAGATAAGCGAGAGATATGATATGAAAAAAACCTTCAAGTATATTAAAGGATTTAATAAATCTGGGGCTGAAAGCATTTTTCACAAGACGAGCAACACCAGAATCAGGTGTCATGATTTCAAGCTGAAATGTATTTGGTTCTACAGAAAGTGGTTGATTTATAGCATTCACTTCCAATGGATGTGGTAAGGATGAAGAGTGTAAGGTTATTCAATAATTAAACATTATACAAGAACTAATTAAGTTTACATTTCAGAAATAAAAAATAGGCAGACTGTCAGTTATCTATAGATTCCTTCTGTCCATAGAAGAAAAGGGTTCAATACAGGAGCTAGTCAAACAGTGGAATAAAATAACGGATTTAGAAGAACTAGATAGAATACTTATGAATAGTCTTAAAACTACTCAAAGACTCTTCTCTGCTTCATATTATAGAGAAACACAATTTAGGGAGTACAGAGGGATTATCTAACCCCACGTAGGGTGGCTAAATGGAATAAAAGAGTGACCAATGTTTGCCCTAAATGTTCTTTTCAAGATCCCAATTTGGGTAATTTTTTATGGGATTGTCCCAAGCTCAAACAGTTTTGGGCGAAATTAGAGTATTATCTCTCAACGATAGGGAAAGGGAGGGTTTACTTGGAAAGGGACTCTATTCTTTTTTTGGTAGGCCACAATTCTTGGGGAAAAATATCAAACTTTATACTTACGGCAATAATAATTGTTAGGACACTTATTTTTAAACACTGGATCACCTCTAAAATTCCCTCCATGACGGAAGTGAAAAAACTTTTGCTAGACTCAATGATTTAGGCAGCTTTTGAGTGTAAGTTAAGTGGGGTAAGAGGAAATTGTTTCCTCAGGACTTGGAGGGATTTTGCCTGTTGTCAAAGTGAGGGTGTTGTACTCTATATAGAACAAAGTTAACTTGAGGGGAGAGGGAAGGAGGGAGAAATTAGGTAGAGTATCATAGGGGAGAGGGGAATGCGGGAGAGTTTTTTTTTTTTTTTTTTCTTCCTCTTAGGAATCACATAGATAGTTAGTCTGCAAGGAAGCAGGAAGGGCGGGATAGGGGGACAGGGAGATGAAAAAGACTAGTTTTGTATTTTTCTTTTCTTGATCTGAAACTGTTGCTATTTTGGGAAAATTTGTCTCATGTGTTTGTTATTGTTTTTTGTGTCTGTTTTTCTTTTTGGATGTTAATAAAGATTGTTATAAAAAAATAAAAAAATAGGTAGACTAAGGTCTAGATTACAAGTAGAATGCTAATTTAACATGCGCCTGTAATGGAGTAAATTTACCCATTTACGGGCGCACGTTAAATAACCAGCCATTACAAGTGGCTGGTTATTGCTACTGCAAGCTCGTGGAAGCACTTTGTACTAAGCAAAATTAACCAGAGGTCAAAAAATGTCCCCCAATTGCCCAATAAATAAAGTATATATTTAAACTAAATCTAAACCGCCACATCGCAACCTACCCCACTACACTATTAACCCTTAAACAACCACAAACCCATTGCAGACTTCCCCTCTACACTATTAACCCCTAAACCGCCACAACCCCACATCGCAATCTACCCCACTACTCTATTAACCCCTAAATCACCACAAACCTCATCGCAAACTACCCCTCTACACTATTAACCCCTAAAATGTCACACTCACACATCACAAACTACCCCACTACATTATTAACCCCTGAACCACCACAAACCACAAAATATCCACTAACATCTAAACCCCTTAACCAGCTAAACCTCCCAACCTCACACCCCCTAAGTTACCCCCTAAAAACTAACCTTACCTGAAAAAAACCCCAAAAACCTAAGCTTACCTGAAAAAAAAAAAAAAACACCTAACATCACATTAAAAAAAGGCTACCATTACAGAAAAAAAACAAAATAACCACAAAAAAAAAAGAAAACCCCAGTTACGCCTATTCTAAAACTAAAGGCCCACTGCTATCTGCAGTATCCACATCTAATTTTCAAGGGAATTAGAAAAAAACTATTTTCAAAGTTCAATTATAAGAGTAGGTGGCAAAATATATAATGTAAGCATATTGGTAATATTTTACTATGCATCTTACATTTTCTGGGAGTTTTATGTACATTTAATATTGGGTGTCAACCTGATATATATTACATATCTCACATTGCAAACTATCCCACTACTCTATTAACCCCTAAACCGTCACAACCCTCATTGCAATCTACCCTTCTAGGCTATTAACCTATAAACCGCCACACCCCCACATCTCAAATTACCCCACTACACTATAAAAGGGACAGTACACTGTAAAATTGTTTTTCCATTAATGTATTTTAAATGACTTGTTATACCAACTGCAGAGTATAAAATATTTGAGAAATTCCATTTTCATGCTTATTTGTGTATATGAAGTAGCTGATTTTGTGCTTTGAAACCACAGCCTATTACAATGGGTTGAACTTAAAGGTGCATATCAGATCTCATTATGTTCTAAGTTTGTGTAAACAGACTTGCTTCCTTATCTTTTATTTGGCTGGAACACCAAAGCTCAATACATAGAGAGAACAATTGAAAATGATAATTTTATTACTTAACTATCCTGCATCCCACTGAGAGTGTAATCTCTTCTGCTGGCGGTGTATACTTAGGCTATTCAATAGCCTATACTCCAGTATTAATTTGTTCAGTGTAGGTGGTGATACCACAGGCTAAATCAGCTATTTCAAATGCTAAAATAGGAGTAAAGGAGCTACTTGTAACCAATTTAATAAACTCTAGCAGGTTAAAAGGATCATTGGGAATAATTTAAAGGGGATAATTTTTTTGGGTGAACTGTCCCTTTAACCCCTAAACTTCCACACACCCACACCACAAACTACCCCGCTACACTATTAACCCCTAAACCCCCACAACCCCACTGCAAAATACCATATAATATATAAACCCCCTAACCAGCTAACTCTCCTAACCTAACACCCCTAAATTACCACAAAAAACTAACCTTACCTGAAAAAACCCCAAAACCTAACCTTATCTGAAAAAAATCATATAAAAAATCTACCATTAAAGAAAATAAAAAAAAATACCATTACTGATTTTTTTTTTTTACCAAAAAACAAAACAGTTATGCCTATTCTAAAACTAAAGTCCCACTGCTGTCTGGAGTATCCACATCTAATTTTCAAGGGAATAAAAAAAAAAAAAGTTAAATTACAAGAGAAGGAAGCAAAATAAATAATGTAAGCATATTGCTAATATTTTACTATGCATCTTACTTTATATAGGATTTTTATGTCCCTTTAATATTGGGTGTCAACTTGGTATATATAACATATCTTGATTCAGAAATAAAATCTAATAAAAAAATATTGTAATTTAAGTTAAAAACAGGAAATTAAAAAAAATAATAATAAAAAATTGGTGTGATGCTTTAGTATTATTTGTCCTTCATAATGTAGATATCCAACAATTTGTCTTTAGAGGAATTTAGTTTAATATTATATGTTCCATCTAATTGCTATCCTGGGGAGAAATGTTCTTTTCGTCATCTAATAAAGAGCCCCCGGCATTGCTGCACATTACTACAGGCATGGAATCTTCTAAGCAGCATTAGTGATTTGAATGCACAAAGGATATTATTAATACCTTTTTCTTAATCACTCACAAACCACCCTCTGTATATAACACAGTTTGTGGTAGGGAGAAGCCAGGAGTTCTCCAAATTTTTGGTGATTTTATTTTTTAATAGTTTTCTTGACTCTGACCTTATATTTATGTGCAAAACATTTATCCTTTTTAAAAACATTATGGGGTTGATCACAATCCTTTAGAAAAATGTATCAAACATTTTATCTCCATAGAGTGTTTTTCTAAGGGATTATTGTGTGGTGTAATGCATTATAGCGAATACAGGGGCACCATGTTTCTTTAAATATAACATTCCATATTTTATATTTGAAATAAAATCTTGCTCCTCTGATTTTATTACATAGAAAATGAGAAGTGAGAAAAGCACATTTCATATGCATTTTCTATTTTTATTTAAAAAAATAATTTAGGAAAACAGACTGAAAGTAACCTAATTTTATACACCCATCTGCCCAAAATTTTACACCTAACGTGTCAATTTTAGTCTGCTGCAGATTATATGTAGCATAAGGAACTTTTTTGTGTGCAGGAGATGTGGAACATTTTCTGCAATGAAAGAATGAGACATAATTTTATCTATCCATCTATCTATCTATCTATCTATCTATCTATCATCTATCTATCCAATATATTGATCAATCTATCTATCTATCTATCTATCTATCTATCTATCTATCTGTCTGTCTATAATCCAATAATCTCTTTTTACCTGTCTATCTATCTATATCTATTTATCTATCTATATATATCTATCTACCTACCTATCATCCTTATTATCACTACACTACATTTTACTGCAATCTCTCCATCACCTCAGAGGTAGTGAAGGTAAATCATACCAGAGGGACTCAGCACAGATGATTGACAGCCCTTGCTCTTATGCAATTGGTTGCATAAGAGCAGGTGGCAGTGTTGCACAAGCACTTGCTTGTACAATGTTAAAAACTGGCCAGAACATGGACAGACTGGTTTCTTTGCTAAATAGGTTCCATAGTTAGCTTGAGTCAGTGAAAAAAAGAAATATTATAATGAAATAAAGCATGCAAATTTTGTATAAGTACGTCTCTTTAATTTCAGTTTTACAATGTAGAAAATATTACGGCAGGCACAGTGTTTACCCAGTTTCAGTCACATATGTTTTCTGTTTTCATTTAAAGAGGCTCTAAACAAAAAATACATGTCATGTTCCACACTGTCATTATGGGAGCTGCCATTATGGAACCGAGGTTACACTGCAAGTGTCTGCAGGGGAGTCGCTGCATATGTTCAAACATATCAGCAGTGTAGTAAAGGTTAGATTTCAACATAGCGGCATCCATGTCTAGCGGGAGGCGGGGAATAACCTCAATACTATGCATATAAAATGTATTTATTGTTTAATGTCTCTTTCAGAGCCAATAGTAAATCATATTGGGTTCTTTGCTCCCGTTGTTAAATTTGTTAAACATTCATGCTAAAGTATACTGTATTTTGTTTCTTGGCTTTCTAGCATAAGATCAAAAGATTATAGAAAATTTACTGGTTTTGATTTGCATCTGAGCATAGCCCAAAATGCCCTTAAACTTTGCTACTATGAGTTTAATTACATCTGAAGGCCGAAGCCACTGGACATGATGGTCTTAGTCTGATGCCGGTTCACATTTTGCTTTGGGACTTTTCTGTGGACATGGTGTTGATTCTTTCAGACAAACTCCAAAGAGTGGATATAGGCCAATTTTTATGCTATTTGCTTCTATAAGACACTTTTCAAAATACTAAAATAAGTTGTATTATTTGGTAAGAAATAAAGATTACAAGTAATATATATATATATTATATTTTGCTTTTGATCTTAGCAGAGAGCTTGTAAGTGAGTGCTGGACTTTCTCTGTGTGTTGTATTAATTTGTTTTGTAATTTTCCCTATGGTTCTTGCACCCAGACCTGTCTGGGGTTAACTGCCTGTGACTCTGGGGACAGCACAGCTTCCTGTGAGTGCCCGTGAGTACCCAGGGCTGAGCATGTTGCAGGGTCATGGGATGTGTACCCAGTCCAGTCAGAGAGTGCAGTCCCCTTCCGTGTTTTGTATATGTCTAGGGTGATTACATAAGCCTGTGCACCCTTCACTTGTTCCCAGTTTGTTGGATTGAGAGCTTGCATTGTGTGGCTGTTTTAGGGTCTCAGGTTTTGGAAGGGACCTTGACGTGGTACCTGGGCTTGTCCCATTTGGCCAAATGCGGTAACTAACCCTTCCATTTTTGCTTTTAATCTTAGCTGATTGCTTGTAAGTGGGTGCTGGACTTTCTCTGTGTGTTGTATTAATTTGTTTTGTAATTTCCCTATGGTTCTTGCACCCAGACCTGTCTGGGGTTAACTGCCTGTGACTCTGGGGACAGCACAGCTTCCTGTGAGTGCCAGTGAGCACCCAGGGGCGGCGTAGCGTGGGGGGGGCAACAGGGGCGGTTGCCCCGGGCGCATAATTCTGAGGGGCGCTTCCAGCCTCAACTTAGCAAAGGGAAGAAGGGAGGCTAAAAATTCTGACAGGCCCCCAGCTCTGTTCTGCGACCCGTCAGGAATGTGGTGATGCCGCGACTAAGGTAAGGTGTCAGGACCAGACTTACTTATAGCTCTGTTTTTGCCTGATACTAGCAACACGCAAAATGCAGCTTAATTACGGTTCTATTATTACCCAACAATTAAGTTCCCTTCCAACAAAGGACCCAGAGCCAGAATGCCATGCATTGCCTGGGGCACTTTTAAGGATCTCTAAGCAGAGGTGGGGGGAGGAATCCTTAAAAAGTGCAATAAATCTCTTTCAAACCCGTGGCACTGGTGGCAGCATGGCTGGGCTCTGCCTTTCTGTTAACCCCAGTTACCTAGTTAGTGGGATGGTGGGGTGATCAGAGACCATACTTTCATGTTTGACCGGATTCTGATTACAACTTACACCATCTTGTCCTTGCACAAAAAAAGTATATTCGTGACAGTTGACAAAAATGAGACCTTGTTTCCTGTATTTGATTTTTCCCCTCCATGATCTTCCTAGGGCAGAAGTAGATTTAGGGATTTGTGTGCTGTCTGGCACCAGGATTGTGCTGCTCACCAGGCATTTCACTGTGTTTGTCTCCTATCAAAGAAGTCCTATGAATTCACCATCTTGAATCTATTTCTTGCTGGACTCCTAAGGTGTGGACTTTTAACGATTTTTAGGGTTTGGGTGCTCATTGCCTTTTTTATTTACATTAAACCCACCCTTACTGCATTTAAAGTAAAAAAAAATAACTATAATTTGTGTTAGTAAATAAATTTAACAGCACCCCCCTAAATACCATACACCCTCCCCCCATATATGTATGTAATGCTGGGTTGTCTGTCCCATGCCCCTTTTATATTGATTACTTACAATTGTTATATTTATTAAGGTAGAATATATACCCCACTTTTATATGTCATTGGCACCCAAAAGACAGTCTGCCCAGCAGGGACAACCTTATGTAACAGCTGCCAACCTGTGTGTCCCCTTTTCCTCTTTTTAATGACTTACCAAAAACCTATTGCACAACATATACAATATGGATTGCTGCAATGTGGGGGTGGGTGCACCCTGTGGTCTGCAGTATTTGTACCATGAAGTTTTACAGATCAGGACATGTCACCACCAGATGGGGGTTAAGGGGGGCTTTCCCCCATGTGTAAAACGAGAATAAATCTTAAAATTTAATATTGTATATATTTGCCCAGCTCTGGAGAGCTGCAGACAGGGTTTGATCACAGGGGGATAGCACATAATGCTTGCAGGCTTCACCCACTGCCTCTTGTATTGCCAATATATTATTTTCATGGCTTTGTTTGTAAGGCGCTACTGATTAGCAGCTGCTTATGACAAGGGACATATTTTGGGGATATGGGTATCATCAGCAATAACTGTTAGTTATCCAGTAAAGATGGTTAAGGGAGCATTTTGTGGGAGAGGAGACAGTGTCCCTTGCTTTATGTGATCTACCAGGCTTGGGTCTTTGCTTGATTTGTCCCAAATGTAAGAAGAAGCAGCATATCTAAAATGGGGTTGGGGGGGCGCAATACTTGCCTTGCCCTGGGCACTGACAACCCACGCTACGCCACTGCCCAGGGCTGAGCATGTTGCAGGGTCATGGGATGTGTACCTAGTCCAGTCTGACAGTGCAGTTCCCTTCTGTGTTTTGTATATGTCTAGGGTGATTACATAAGCCTGTGCACCCTTATCTTGTTCCCAGTTTGTTGAATTGAGAGCTTGCATTGTGTGGCTGTTTTAGGGTCCAAGGTTTTGGAAGGGACCTTGACGTGGTACCTGGGCTTGTCAAATTTGGCTAAATGCTGTAACTAAAAGTGGGTGTTCTTTTAGAATTCAGTGTAGACAATTTTATTTTTTGAATTTGCTAAATATATTCAGGCCAAGGATAATAAATATATATATATATATATATATATATATACATACAGTATATATATATTGTTATGCCATAATATAGCATGCTAAAAGTAAAGCAAAACCATCAATTTTCTTTTTACTTCAATAAAAATGAATGTTGTATAACCAATATAGCGGTTAGGTTATTATTGCAGAAACAGTTGCTCATGTTTTAAATAAAAGCATATTAGTCTCTAAATGTATTCCCCATAAAAGGTTCATCAACAGTTAAAAAAAAAAAAAAGGAGAAAAAAAGCAATGTAGCCTTTTTATTTATTTGCCTTTCTTTTCTTGTAACTGAAATCTGAAATTGTAATTTTTCTACTGCTTCCAGAGAAGCTAGAGCTTATCCTATTGAATTTAAAACCCTAACCCACTGCATATTGACTGTTTGATACCTGCAGGACCTCATTTATATACAGTCGTATGCAAAAGTTTAGGCACCCCTGACAATTTCCATGATTCCCATTTATAAATAATTGGGTGTTTGGATCAGCAATTTCATTTTCATCTATCAAATAACTGAAGGACACAGTAATATTTCAGTAGTAAAATGAGGTTTATTGGATTAACAGAAAATGTGCAATATGCATCCATAGAAATTAGACAGGTGCAAAAATCTGGGCACCCTTTTCATTTTGTTGATTTGAGTACCTGTAACTACCTAGCACTGATTAATTGGAACATACAATTGGTTTGGTGAGCCCATTAAGCCTTGAACTTCATAGACAGGTGCATCCAATCATGAGAAAAGGTATTTAAGGTGGCCAATTGCAAGTTGTTGTTCTCTTTGACTCTCTGAAGAGTGGCAACATGGGGGCCTCAAAATAACTCTCAAATGACCTGAAAACAAAGATTGTTCAACATTATGGTTTAGGGGAAGGCTACAAAAAGCTATCACAGAGATTTAAGCTGTCAGTGTCCACTGTGAGGAACATAGTGAGGAAATGGAAGACCACAGGCACAGTTTTGTTAAAGGGACACTCAATCAAAATTATACTTTCATTATTCAGATAGAGCATGCAATTTTAAAAAACTTTCCAATTTACTTCCATTAACAAAATGTGCACAGTCTTTTTACATTTAAACTTTTTGAGTCACCAGCTCCTACTGAGCATGTGCAAGAATTAGTGTGTATGCATTTGTGAATGGCTGTTTGCTGTCACATGATACGTGTATGCATTTGTGATTGGCTGATGGCTGTCACATGGTACAGTGGGAGTGGAAAAAGACATAACTTTTAAAATTGTCAGAAAAAAAATCTACTACTCATTTGAAGTACAGACTAAGTACTATTGCATTGTTTTGTTATCTTGCATTTGTTGATTATGCAAATCTACTGTGTTGACTGGTCCTTTAATGCCAGAAGTAAAATATCGGAGAGGCAAAGGATGGTGAGAACTGTCAAAAACATCTTGCTGCAGATGGTGTCACTGTGCATCGTTCAACAATTCAACGTATGGGAGAGTGATGCGGAAGAAGCCTTTTCTGCACACAAAAAGAGTCGTTTGAGGTATGCAAGTGCACATTTGGCCAAGGCAGCTTTATTTTAGAAGAATGTGCTATGGACTGATGAAACAAAGATTTAGTTATTTGGTATAACAAGGGGCGTTATGCATGGCATCAAAAGAACACAGCGTTCCAAGACAAACACATGCTAGCCACAGTAAAATTTGGTTGATGTTCCATCATGCTGTGGGGCTGCGTGGCCAGCGCTGGTACTGGGAATCTTGTTATAGTTGAGGGTCACATGGATTCCACTCAATATCAGCAGATACTTGAGAATAATGTTGAGGAATCAGTCATAAAGTTGAAGTTACGCCGGAGCTGGATGTTTCAACAAGACTACGACCCAAAACACAGCTCAAAGTACAATGTTCTGGAATGGCCATCCCATCCCAGTCCCCAGACCTGAATTTCATTGAAAATCTGTGGGGTGATTTGAAGCAGGCTGTCCATGCTCAGCAACCATCAAACCTAACTGAACTGGAGATGTTTTGCAAGGAAGAATGGTCCAAAATACCTTCATCCAGAGTCCAAACACTCATTACAGGCTATAGGAAGCGTCTAGAGGCTGTTATTTCTGCTAAAGGAGGCTCTACTAAATATTACTGCAATATTTCTGTTGGGGTGCCCAAATTTATGCACCTGCCTAATTTTGTTTTGATGCATATTGTACATTTTCTGTTAATCCAATAAACCTAATTTCACGACTGAAATATTACTGTGTCCTTCAGTTATTTGATAGATTAAAATGAAATTGCTGATCCAAACACACAATTATTTATAAATGAAAATCATGGAAATTGTCAGGGGTGCCTAAACTTTTGCATACGACTGTATATCCTTAATTGGCCATGAAAATGGGTGTGTACCTGGACTGCAAAAAAATGTGGATTCTGCAAATAAATTTTATTTTTAATGCTTTTAGAACATTTATTTTTATTCAGAAATTTTGAATAGAGTTATTAATTTCAAATGCATATTTTTAAGTCCTTTTCACAGTAATGTTCGCTAGGGAAGTCCCACTAATACAGTGGGTAGATATTCATAGTACAAAATACACACACCAGCATGGTACTGGAGCATTTTAGGATGCAAAATGAATAAGGATGTCCCATAAAAAGGAAATTATGCTATTAATAAAGATTATTTCACACAATTCCTTACTTATAGATTAAATAATGGGGGAGCTCTATTAATGATATACAAACCAATTACAAGGTAATACATACTTTAGATCCTGTGTTATTAAAGTGAAAGTAAAGTATACCAAATCGCTAAGTGTCATGAAAATACATTAAAAAAATAACTTAACTTTCATTCATCATTTTTTTTAAAACGTCTTATAAATCATAATTTTGTACCTTTTCAGCTGCTAAACTTGTTCCCTGTTGCTCCGCCTGCATGA
The DNA here is from genome assembly GCF_027579735.1 of Bombina bombina. Taxonomy (NCBI): domain Eukaryota; kingdom Metazoa; phylum Chordata; class Amphibia; order Anura; family Bombinatoridae; genus Bombina; species Bombina bombina. The sequence goes on along the minus strand of NC_069506.1, from coordinate 171,967,976 downwards.
ATCTTTTTTTTGTTTGATGTGCGGTGATGAATACCGCTAGATCGAATTCACTAGTCCCCCAGTGGCGTCTCTAACCAGTCTATCTATGCCCCCTGGTTGAAGTGTGCATGCAGCTATCACAGAATTTCCTCCGAATGTGTAGATGCGCATTCACAATAGCGAAGTTACAAGCAGAGAGGGTGCTACTGCGCATGTGCAATATTCTGCACGAGAGCGAGCACAGCTCCATACGTATACAGCGGGTGGGACCGTTCTTACATATTAGCCTACAGAAGCAGGAAGTTAGGGGGGCGGAGGAACATGACAAACGGTAGGAAAAAATAAAAGATAAATATTTTTCAATTGCACACGATTATAAAGAAAAGTAAATAAGTGACTATATAGTTTTAGATTAGGTGAATGCATAGCAGCATTCACGTTTATCAAAATTTACTTTCACTTTAATTAAACTGTATATGATCTCTGCAACCTAAAAAACAGTTTTCCAAGAATAACACAATAACTGGAAAATATCTTCTGTAGAGAATTCAGACCTATATGCAACAATAGGCCAACAATCAAATAGAGATATTAAAAACCAAGATCTGAAATGTACATTCTTTCTGTTTATTCTTTGGCTGTAGAGATGCAAGAACAGGGCTGAAATATAATACAGTTTGATTGGCATGTGTTAGCTGAAGGGCAGAATGCCAATTCATTGAAGTGAGATACTGATGACTTCTCCCTGCTCACTTCACAAAAACAAATTTAAAGGGACAGTCAAGTCAAAACTAAACTTTCATGATTCAGATAGAACATACAATTTTAAACAACTTTCCAATTTCCTTCTATTATCTAAATGTGCACAGTCTTTTTATATGCCTTTTTGAGGCACCATCTCTTCTGAGCATGTGCAAGATCTATTACAGGCTAAATGTATATGCATTTTGTGATTGGCTGATGGCTGTCACATGATAAATTAGGAAGGCATATGTAGCTAACTTTAACATTTGCCAGAAAAAAATCTACTACTCATGTGAAATTCAAACTAAGTACTTTTGCATTGTCTCTTTATTATGCATTTATTGATTATGCTATTCTACTGTGTTTAGTGGCTATTTAAAAAAGTGAGAAGTTACTTAAGGCTTAGGCCTCTATTTATCAAGGTCTGTCGGACCTGATCCGACAGTACGGATCAGGTCCGACAGACCTTGCTGAATACGGCGAGCAATATGCTCGCCGTATTCAGCATTGCACCAGCAGCTCACAAGAGCTGCTGGTGCAATGCCGCCCCCTGCAGACTCGCAGGCCAATGGGCCGCCAGCAGGGGGTGTCAATCAACCCGATCATACTTGATCGGGTTGATTTCCGGTGATGTCTGTCCGCCTGCTCTGAGCAGGCTGACAGGTTATGGAGCAGCGGTCCTTGTGACCGCTGCTTCATAACTGCTGTTTCCCTGCAGGCTCGCCAGAAACATGGGGCATCAAGCTCCATTCGGAGCTTGATAAATATGCCCCTTATTATCTTCATTTATAAAACTAAGGGGTTGACCACTTGCTTATAGTAGATAACAATTTCTTAACTTCAGCCGGTATTGTCAGTGTATTTTTACAGTGATCACAATTCAAACATGCCTTTGCCATTAATACCCCTGAAGTTCGATATTTGTTTACTTTCCAAAGAGAACATAAAGACCTATATTTCAAGTGGAGCTGTGTTTTGCTCAGGATTGCGCTAAAGTGGAATCCATACCGCTAGTATATCGGGAGCATCCGTGCACTTTTATTACAAGTTGAAAGTAAAGTTCTCACTCAAACACTTATATACCAGTATATCACTCAAGTGCAAGTTACCAGAACTGAAAGTAAACTGTGATTCTTATTGTGATTCCCTTACACAAATGCAAACCACTAATTCCATGTTCTTTTCACATCCAAAAGAATAGAAAAAATGTAAAAGAATTAGTCAAACATTTGAGCTGGGGCATTATGGGTATATAGAGCACATTTGTGTATGATGTGCACATTGTATGCATTATACTGTAAAATTGCGCATTATACATTCTTCTAAGTTTGTTTATTGCAAAAAAAAAAAGCATGTTTTTTAATTTGGTGTGGTTTTGGTCTAGAAACAAGTTTAACAGTTTGGAATATTAATATCTTGCAGCTTTTGTTTTCCAAAACTGTTATATCTCACTGTACCAACCATGCTGTAGCAATCCTGGTCTGGGTATCGACATGGTCGTGTATTACATTTCACTTTACCAAACTATAATCTTTGAGACAGCTGACTACTGTTGACCTTAGACTATAGTTAGGGTTGGCTCAAGGGTCTTATGTGCCTAAGCACAACATAAAATGCTTGTCCCTGCCTGGCCCAGCACTCAGTGCATAATATGAGCACTCACACTCAGAGGCCAGGCTCTTCTAACTGCTGCAACCAAGGCTAGTGGCTGTGTCTGGTGTACTCTGACAAAGATGTTGGGGCCTAGTGGTGGATATCAGCCAGCTGAAGCCTTAGCATCACTGAGGGAAGCAACTGCAAGAGGGACAGAGGAAAAGGGTGAAGGAGAGGAGGGGAGTTATAAGAGGGAATAGATACTGGTGCTCATTCAGCCCCATTAAGGGTCCATCTGAGGCAGCTACTGTCCCTTCCGTGCTCCCTGAGGCTCTTGAGTTTGAGTGGTCCAAAGCCTATGGGTCTCATCAGCACTCAGTCTCAGGTATCACTGCACAGACTGCACCATCTTTAGTTCTGTTCCTGGCTGTGCCCCTAGGTCCTTTGTGATCCATACAACCAAGGTAAAGGACCTCAGGGGCACATTTTGCCTAACAGACAGACCAAACCTGACCGTACTGAAAGAAAATTGGGGGTATCATTTAATTCTTGGGCCTGGCCAAAGGAATGCCTGAGCCAGCCTTGACAAATAGCTAGTAAAATATCCTGCATTTTATATTTCAAATGCAGGATTTTTCTGAAAAAATTAGATGTATGTTATACTTCCGTGAGTACTGGGAACCCCGAAACGCGTCCTGTGGCTTGGGATGTGGCTGCTCCAAGTATATTTTTAACCCTTTAGTATGTTGTTATGCCAACGCTGGTTTTGTGTTTTTGTTTTTTAAACATTCATTAATAAACTCTCTTGGTTTTTACGGAGCCGCTCTAGCATTACCTTTTTTTGAATGTATACTTCAGTGCGTCTTATACATAGTAACATATGATAATATTAGGTTGCATGTCAGAAAAGCCTCCCTGAGGATGTAAAACTGTAAACAAACAATGAGAGAGGGACTCTTAGATACAGTTTTATGTTATACATAACATTGTCTGCTCCATATAAAAAAAGTGTAAAGAATATATAAATATATTTAAAATCTGATGGATTTACTAAGACTAGAAGTAGAAATGCCTAAAAATCTCTACCACACACCAGTGAATATGAGAACAGAAAGAAGTCACCGTCACCTGACAGCCAGTGGGATAAATCGGATGACTGAATGTCTCCTACTAACTCCATGGAGGTTATGGTCTGTGGTGATGACAGAGCATGCTGGCTCCACTCTACCTGACCTGATTGTATTACAGCATCTTCCTAATCAGATTTACTGCCAAACTAAATTCAGCTACAACAAGAAATTTCCTACACTGACAATTGCCTTTTTGTGGAAACATTGTCAGTCTAGCTTTATTATCAGACAGTAAGAGATATCATACAATATAAAAATGTTACCTAAAATGAACATTGTAAATCTGAAATTCTAAAATAAATTGGGGAAATTATTATACTACAAACTCAGAATATGTGTAACCTAACTATTCACAATTACATTTAAAATAAATACCCTGTTATAGGGAAGCAAGTCATAAGAAAGTGATATCATTATAAAGAATAAAAAATAGAGACAATCTAAATGTATGTCGTATAATATCTGTACACAAAAAGTTTATAATAATGAATGATTATTAAAGACACACATACACCATTATTTTAATGACTATAGGCCTAAAAATAGAGTAGTTGCAAAGTAGATGCACTTAATATATATTTTTACAAATTTTTTTTTTTAAATGTCACATAGTGATACTGTTGTAAATACCCCCCATACAATTATTACAGAATGACTAAGGACAATTAAAGGGACATTAGCTGTAAACTGGTTTCCCCTTAAATGTGTTCCCAGTAATCCATTTTGCCATCTGGCGTGTATTAAACTGATTGCAAACTGTTATTTTGTTATTTAAAATATCTGCTACTGAAACTGCCACTTGTACTGAAAATATCAGTACTGCAGTATTGGCTATAGAAAAGCTATGCAAAAGAAATGTAGCAGCAGTACTCAACCTCTCACTCACCTGTAAGAGAGAGAGCCCAACTCAATTGAACATTTTTCAGGTAGTTGCTTTTAATTATTTGCGTCTGATTGTGTGAATATTGTCCTTTAAGAAGCATTACAGATATATAAGATTGCTACAAATAAATAAATAGATTAAGTAATTAATGAAATAATATCAGTTCATGAGTTCCTCCACCACCCATAATGGTCACTTTTTTATTCTGTGCTAAATGTACATCGTCTGTCAAGAGATATACTAGTGTCCCTTTGATATATTTTAAACGGCTATTTTTTGTGTATATATAAATAAATAAATATATATATATAAATATATATTTATATAGATAGATAGATAGATAGATAGATAGATAGATAGATAGGCCCAGACTGAGCATAGGGCTTATAGGGCTTCTGATTTTTTTTTTATTATAGTTCACTTTTTTACAACTAATTCACAAAATACATTGATAGTTCGAGAGTATGGTTATGTCAGTTTTGTGGTTGGAGTAGCTTCTGCTCATCCTTAAAATGCCTGGGCCTATTTTTGGTCCCAGCCCTGCATGTATATTTATATTTATCTGTGTGTGTGTGTGACTTTATGTGTTTGCACGGGTCTTTGCAGAGGCATATGTAAAGAGTAGATCACTGGGAATTGGAAAGGAGAAGATGTGAACATGCAGATTCAGCTGTTTGAGGTCAGATTCTCTAAAGCTCTTTAGTCTATATTTAATAAAGGTCTATCAGTGCTACACCATTCCTGCCAGGATTCTGGACTGGCAAAGTTAAACAATCAGGCTCTCCATACCTTACAGCATTTCTTAGAGGCTTTCCAAGACATGGTAAGGGAGGGACATATGGACCTGGGTTTGTCATCAGCAGAGTTGACCAAAGTCAAGATGTGTCATGAGTGGCACTGAGATATTTCCTAGAAATGGGAACATTTGCTCTGAAGGGGGTGCTGCAGGAAGGACAGTAGACAGACCTCCTAAACCATGACAATCCTACCATATCTGCCACTGTTGGAAGATATAGGCCCTGTACATACATAGTTTTTGTGCAGTGTAATTTTATTAATATTTCTACTGTGCACCTTAAATAGTTATTTTTCCTGCATAATTGTAATATGAATTTTAATTTTTCAGTAAATTACGATTTTCACAAAACTATTTAGTTACAATTTTTTATATATTTAAACAAAACAATTTTTTATTGCATATTTATATTTCTATATATATATTTTTTTATTTTTTTTTATGATTTTTAAATAAAAACAAATGGTGAGCCCTATTGTAATGTATGTATCACCTTTACATGCTTAAAAGCAGGGAACCCATTTGTGACACACTCTGTTCTTAATGTAAAAACTGCTTTAAATAAATTGCTCCCTGCGTGTAAGGATCCTGCTTTTTACAGTGTACCTATTTACAAGGTGCCTGCTATTTTATGATGCCAGTGATACAGGAATACCAGTTATTCCTTTCCATTTTCTGCTCTCTGACATTTAATTGAAAATTGGCTCACTAACTACGAGTTGTCATTCCTGCTATTTCACCACACGCAAAGAAGTAACTTAACTAGGGCTTTGACAGAGTCCCTGCTATTTAATTGCAGAGATGGTTCATAAATACCTAACTCCAGCAATTTTACAGTACATTAGATCATAATGTTTAGGGTAGGGCATACAGCATCTTAGGACAATGTGATTGGACTACAGCGACTGCCATTTGTATAGTGAAATAATAGTATTTTTAAATGCATATTCTTACCCACTATAGTACACAACTCCCTGCTTGCTAACTACAACCCATCACCCAAGTAAGAAAAAATAGATTTAGTTACTGGATAGAAGCACAGCACAGCAACACTAGGAGTTTGTGCAATGGATTGGAAAATATTATTAGTAATATTTGCATATACCTAGAATATATTAGAAATTAAGCACTGCAATTATATATCAGAAAATAAGCACTGCATTCCAAATACTTGCATACAATTATACACAATTACATCTATGTATTAAAATTAACAAAGGATTTGCAATTTATGGTTAACCCCTTTAGTATGTTTACCTGGATCCCTTTGCTAAGACCAGTCAGAGGCCAGATGTAAATGGGCTTCTGTACTGATTTAAGCAATAACTAAATGTATAGCATGTTGCAGGGTGATATACATTACAGAATGGCTAAATATTTAGGATTGACTCCAGCATTTTTGGAGGAAGTTGAAAGATGTTAAATTGATTGAAAATCTATTATGCACATACATTACAATTTTTGTTGCTATAATTTATTAAACATTTTATTGGGAGTTTACTTTTGAGACTAATGTCAATTTTAAATAAGTCTCTGTCACACATTTAACCCCTTGGCTACCAAAGAGGGCTAAAACAAATTGTAGTGCAAAGTGTAGCAGGCTTTTTTGATACCCAAAGGGTTTTCTTATGCGCTTTATAACTTTAAAAACATAATCATTGCTTTAAAAACAGTTATTACAATATTATTATTATTCTTATTCTTTATTTATAAAGCGCCAACAGATTCCGCAGCGCTGCCCATGGGTACAAGGATAACAGTACAATGGCGAAACAATACGATAAGACAAAATTTTACAGACAAAAACAGGGGGAATTGAGGGCCCTATTCCCGTGGGAAATTACAATCTAGATGAGAATCATATCCACTGTTTAAAGTTTTTTAGTCTGTTTTAAATAATTATATCTGCTATGTAAGCTGAGTTTTGTATTAATTTTATAGCTGATTTGAATAGAACATACAATTTTTTTTTTTTTATATATTTTATTTATCATATCAGCAGAAAGATTAAATACATTTGAAAAAAAGAAAAAAGGATACAGAACAAAATATAAAATATCAAGGTAACGAGTATGTTAGTTATCATCTTTTAGGCAATTAATTCTTGACCTTTGACTTCATCTGCTGTTTTATCAATTTACATAAAAAAAACCATAAATTCTAACGCTTCACTAAATAACACAAAATAAAAAAGAAAAAAAAAAGGAGAAAAAAAAAAAAAAAAAAAAAGGGGGGGGGGGGGGGAAAGGTTGATTCCTCTCTCACTTCCTTCACATCTCCTCTACCAGATATTTAGTTGTACCAGTTCTGAATTTCTGAAAGGGAAAACCATATGCTCTATTTCATTTTCTGGGAGGCTTTTAATTAGAGCTGACCATTTCTTAAAGAATGTTTTAATATCTTTTTCATTATTTATATTGGTATCTCTTTGCTCTAGCATGCATTGTTTTTTGAGGCAATTTTTAACTTCTAATATTGTAGGAGCCCTATGGTTTTTCCAACTTTTGATAATTAAGTACCTAGCTGCTAATATAGAAAGTATTACTAATTTTTCTTGAGGATGTTGCTCTTCACTTTGTTTTATACAAAATATAACTTGTGTAAGTGTGAGACCCAGAGGGGAGACCTTCAATATATTTCGGAACCAATATTCAAGTTTATGCCAGAATTGCCCAATTTTCGGGCAGCTCCAGAACATGTGTTTTAAATCAGCTGCTTCTAAGGAGCACTTTGGGCATCTATCAAAGTTGCCGTTGTGTAATTTATATCCCTTCTGTGGTGTAAAGTATGCTCTATGCAGTAACTTAGTATGAGTTTCTCTCCAGGTTGCTGAAAGCGTTGCCTGGGATACTTTTCTTATAGATTTTTGAAGAAATTTTGGATCTATAGTACAGGGGAGAATTATTCTATTCCACTCTTCAGCTATTTGGTCAAGGAAGGAGACTCCTTTAATGCTATTTAGAGATATGTAGCAAAAAGTTATTGACATGTAACCACTCTTCGTAAGTGTCAACCAGCTTTCCATCTTACCCATGTCCCAATTCCAGCCTATCTTTCTAACCAATTCTGAAACAAAATGCCGTAATTGAAGATATGCAAAAAATTCGTTGTTTTCTAACTTAAACTCATTTTTTAATTCCTCAAATGTTTTTACACTCTGTGTATCTTTTTTAATGAGTTGCTGAACCCTCTTCAAATTTTTAATATGCCACTTATCAAAAATTGCCAACTCAAGACCCGGGGGAAAATCGGGACATCCCCTAATAGGCATGTGTTGTGAAACATTACAATTAATTTTTAAGAGGTTCCCAATCTTCCACCATGCTCTAATCGGGTTTGAAATTACTTTAAGCTTTTTAATTTCTGGTGGTAGTGCTTTCGGTTCGCAATGAGCCAATCCTATGGGAAGAAATGGGTAACAGATGTTTTCATCTAATAGATTATTAGTCACATAGTTTTTAATATGAAACCAATCTGTTACTGTACGTGCTAGGAAAGCTAAGTTATACAACCTAATATCTGGGAGGGCTAGCCCTCCGAATTCTTTCCCTACGGAGAGCTTAGGTATTGATATTCTAGATCTTTTTCCTTGCCATATGAAATTTCTGATGGCTGAATTAAGTGACCTGATATCTTTTTCAAACATAAGTATTGGAATATTCTGTATGACATATAAAAGTTTTGGTAAAAGAACCATTTTATACAACGCTATTCTCCCCGAGAGTGAGATTGGCAAATTCTGCCACATTTTTAATTTCTCTAAAATAGTTAACAGTATTGGCATCACATTTAATTTGTAAATATCTGATGGGTTGGCTGGAATAATGATTCCTAGATATTTAAATGATTCTTTTACCTCCTTAAAAGGACATTCCTTAAATGAGTCTTTTTTTTTCCTTAACCAAAGTATTTCTGATTTAGTTGCATTTATTTTGTAACCGGAGAAAGACCCGAACTTATCTATTATACTAATGAGTTTAGGGATGTTTCTCTGTGTATTTGATAAGTAAAGAAGTACATCGTCTGCGTATAACGCGATTTTTGATTCATATTTGGTAATTGAGATTCCTTGGAGAGAATGTCTGATTTTTATTGCCAGAGACTCTATTGCTATGTCAAAAAGAAGAGGAGATAGGGGGCAGCCCTGCCTCGTGCCCCTTCTAATTTCGATTTCTGATGATAAAGAGTTATTTATTATTAACTTTGTGGAGGGGTTTTTGTATAAATTTTCTATGAACCGAGGGAAATTATGTTTAAATTTGAATTTATCGAGAGATGTGAATATGTGGTTGAAGTACACCGAGTCAAAAGCCTTTTCGGCATCAATCGCGACTATTGCCAGATCTGTGTCACCCCCTATCTCCTCCCCACTATTCGACTTTAAGGAAAAATATTCTGTTATTGCCAATACTTCTCTAATTTTAGAAGCAGAATTACGATGCTTAAGAAACCCTGCTTGATCTTTATGGATAATATGACTAAGACAGCTTTGTAATCTACTTGCTAAGATTGAAGCTAATATTTTATATTCTGTATTCAAAAGAGCTATAGGCCGATATGACTCTTTTTGGCTTGGGTCCTTCCCCCCTTTAAGCAGTAATGTTGTATATGAGGCTGTGAAACTAGATGGAATAATTTTGCCATTAATATAAAAGTCATTGTATTGTTTACACAAATAGGGGCCCATTTCTGGAGCTAGAATCTTATATAACTCATTAGGGAGCCCATCTGGGCCTGACGCTTTATTCAGTGATAGTTCAGAAATCGTTTTCCTTATTTCTTCCTCTAAGATTGGTTTATTTAGTTTAGTACATAATTCCTCTGGAACTTCTGGACATTTGAGGTCATTCCAAAACTCTCTAGACTGTTCCAGATCAGTGATTCTTGAAGAATAGAGATTTTTGTAATATTTTGTAAAGATCTCTGCTATATCCTCAGGTTTTGTCAATACACGCTCTTCCTGTCTTATTTTATCTATTATTGAGGGGTTTTTTTCCCCTTTAACCAATCTGGCTAGTAATTTGCCCGATTTATTGCCAAAACGGTACATTTTTGCCTGAAATCTGAGTTCTTTTTGGGTTTCTATGAGCAGTGCTAAATCGTCTCTTTCTTTTTTAGCTTTAGTGTATTTGGCCCAGTGGAATGGTGTCTTATGGAGGAGATAACTGTTATACGAATTTATAAGAAAATTAGTGGCTTCCTTTTCCCTATACTTCAGTTTTTTAGATAACTTTGCAGCATATGCTGTTATTTCTCCTCTTATTACTGCCTTTGCAGCCCCCCAGAAGATTTCTGGCCTATCAATGTAGTCTGAGTTAAATTGGACGTATTCTATGAACTTATCCTTCATATGTTTTTTAAATTTGGGATCATTTGTTAGATAGTAAGGAAACCTGAATCTCGTTGCTACTTTTTTTGAATTGTTTAATTGTATCTCAAGAGTGATGGGAGCATGATCTGAGACAATTATTGATGTAATTCCTGCTTTGGTATTATAGGAACAGAGTCTTTCGTCTATCAAGAATAAATCTATTCTAGATAGCGTTTTAAACGCTCTAGATATACATGTATAGTTTTGTTCATCAGGGTTTTGGGCCCTCCATATATCTTTGACCGATAGGTTTTGGAAAAGTTTCTTAAATATTTTTGTTTCCAGCTTATCTTTTTTAGTCTTTACTTTTCTGATGTTACTTCTCAGTCTATCTATTGGGGATTGTGGGGACATATTAAAGTCCCCGCCTAGAATCAGGTAGCCTTCTGATAAAGAAAGCGCCAGGGTTTGCATTTGATTCCAAAACTCGTAATCGAGTTCATTTGGTGCGTATATATTGAATAGTGTATAAATTTGCCTAGCAATCCGAATTTTCAATATCACATATCTTCCCTCTGGGTCACTCCTTACCTGCAGTGTATCATATTCTACCCTTTTGCCAAGTAATATTGCTACCCCTCTCTTCCTTCTAATACTAGGCGAAGCAATTACCTCTTTTATCCAAGAACCTTTCAGTTTCATTGTTTCTTCAATGTTTAAATGCGTTTCTTGCAGAAACATTATATCTGCTTGAAGCTTACGCATATGAGAAACTATGGTTTTCCTTTTTATAGGAGTTGAGATGCCTCCAACATTCCATGATATCATTTTTAATTTATCTTGTGGCCTTGTCATCTTGGATTTAGGAAGTTAATTAATTTTAAAACAACATATTGAGAGGAAGGAAGGGAGAGGGGAAGAGGAGAGGGAAGGAGAGAGAGAGAAAAAAAAAAAAAAAAAAAAAAAAGGGGGGGGGGGGGAGGGCATTATTAAACCATGACACTCTATTTTATGATTAGAGGGGGGAACACTCCCCCTCTCTTTTTCCCTAACACAGAAGGAACCCCGTCTCAGGAATTGTGATCCTTCCAATGCAGCCATAACATATTTTGATAGAAAGTAAAAAAAAACAAAGAAGAGTATTTCTATACTCATTTTTTCCTCCCTTTTCCTTCCTTCTTTGAACCAAAAAACTCCTTCTGGAGAGAAAAATTATCCCACTAATTCAATTCTGTGTAGAACCTCTCTGCCTCTGAAGCATTGTCAAAAAAGTGTATACTATCTCCAATAACTACTTTTAACTTGGATGGATACATTAAGATTGCCCTATGACCCTTTTGGATAAATTTTGAACAGATGGGTGTTAGATCTCTTCTTTTTGTTGAAGTTTCTACTGAATAGTCCTGAAATATTAAGATTTTGACGCCATCAATACTAATTGGTTGTTTTTTTCTATACTGTTGTAACATTCTAACTTTATCTAAATAATTCAAGAAACGAACAATAACTGGCCTGGGTCGTTTATTGATGTTATTATCTATCTGAGGAGGACCAATTCTATGGGCCCTTTCGATTACTACCTGTGAGTCTGTAATTTCCAGGAGATGACCTAGTGTCTCTGTTATAAATGCTGATAAATCTTCATTTGTTTTTCCTTCTGGTATACCGATTATCCTTAAGTTGTTTCTACGAGACCGGTTTTCTAAGTCCTCTAGTTTCATCTGCATCTTTTGTAGTTTATTCCCTACGTCATCTAGTTTAGAACCTTGGGCGATTGTGGTATCCTCTAAATCAGATACCCTTTGTTCTACTTCTTGCAGCCTATTTGAAAATTGTCTGATTTCTGAGGATAATACTTCTATGTCATGTTTTATTTCATTTCTGAGGGTGTCAAACTTGGGGGTCAATGCTTCTGAGATATTGTGGACTAGACTTTGCAGATTTAATGCTTCACTTATTGGGTTTAAATTAGTTGTTGGGTGTATTTCTGCAACTGTCTCAGTAGAGCCTTTGGTTTTTTTATCTCTGTGTCTTCCCGCCATACTTGGAGATGTGATTTTGGCGGAAGTGTTAAGAAACTTATCCATGTGCCAGGTGTCAGTGTGAATAGTTTATTAGTGTAGAGAAGACACCAATGTGGTGAATTGTGATACCAAAGTATGAAAGTGTGGTTGTGTAGGGAAGAAAAGAAAAAAAAGGGGGGGGGGGGGGGAAAGGAATGTGATTGTGAAAGTGATCGGGGGGAGTGAAGTGCAGAGAGAAGGGGGAAATTCAATTTAATTTAAATGACTATTTGTAAGTGATAGAGGTGAGTTAGGACCCTTAGTGAGATTGTATGGATAATTTCCAAATTCTATTTCTCAAGTATTGGCGTATTTGTTTAGTGTTGCAGTGAGAATTTTGGCCTAACTGGCCTTTTCCAGCCCGCAAAGCTTATGCCCCTTGTTACCTCTAGTATGAATTTTTTGTTAAATTTCCTACGTGGTAGAGTATATTAGTCCTCTACTAAGAGTGGTCTTTAGTTTAATTATATCCTATGATATCCTATCCTATGAAAGCTAATTTATTTAAATACATATCCAAAGATACTTTTGTAATTGTAAGATATTGCCTCTTATTTAGAGGTTTGTATTTGATCTAGGGTCTTGTCCGAAAGAACCTATGCCAAAATCCTTCTGTATAAACCACCTTTGGTTTTAGGAAAAATTTAAATAAAATATTACCAAAGAAAATACAGACTTGATATCTTTTGCACCTGTATACTGTCCCTAGGATTTCAAAATTTATCAATATGTCTAGTACTCTATTTCACAAAATCACAGAAAGATAATTATTACATATAATCAGGAAATGACAGTGAATGCTAAACAGTTACTTGTTGAACTATAACCAGTGAACAAAAACATTTAGAAGAAACAAGTCCCAACTGGAAAGAAGAGGCAACTGGGCCAAGCAAAAAAAAAAGAGAAATAAAAAAAAAAAAAATCTCCCTTCTCCCTTCTCCTTTCCTCTTTTAGGCAGGAAGGCAGTCCTTTTTCTTTAATTCAGCAACATGCTAAGTTCCGAGCTAAGAGCAAGATCTTTTACAATGTTTTAAAAGTTTCCTTTTCCTGTGCTATTCTGTTCTGCCAAATGTGGGTTAAGAGATAGGGAGAATAATCTGTCTTGAGGCTAATAGATCTTGACAAATTTATACTTTTGTTCTTTGTATCTAATGATGATACATAGTAGCATGTAAAGATACAAGAGTCTGTTCCCTTTCCAGCTTTCCCTTCTTCCTTTCCTTCTCCCTTCGCTCTCCTTTCCTTAGCTTGCTTAATGTTAGACTTTCTCAAATAAGTGGTTCTGCAGCTGACAATTTTCCCAGAGAGGGAGATTTTTCTTCTTTCTCCCCTTTCCCCTTCTTTTAAAACTTGATAACAAGTTTCAGTCCTGTTTGCTTATATTGTGCTTCTGCTCGCATTCCCCCTATTACAGCCTTTCTTCACTCTTTCTTCTCTTTCTTTCCTCCCCTTATACTCCTAGGATAATTCAGTTAAAAGTCTTGCAAAGTACAATAAGAGTACTCACCCTCCGGTGGATTTTCAGAAAAACAGCGGTCTGAGAATTGTCCACGGAGCTTCTGCTCCCTCTGGAGGCAGCCGGATTGGGTGAAGTATCTTTGCGGCGTGTGGAGTGCTATTTGGCAGAGGAGGCAATTATCTTCCTTGACCCACCTACTCCTGTACAGTATCGGTGGGAACCCAGTTGACACTCCTGCGCAGGATCCTAACTCAGGGACTCTGATAGCGGGACCAAGCCCGCCTCTCTCCCGGAAGAACTCCGATCCAGCTCCTGTGATGAGAGCTCCTCTGCAATGCCAGCGCGGCCGGCTCACACGAACACCTCCTCCCACGCAGCACCGGTGGGGGAGGAGGGGCAGCCGTCAGTCTCGTTCCAGGGACCCAGGTACTCCTCAGCACACGTAGGCTCGTCACCGGAGTATAGCGCTGTGAGTATACAGTTTTAACACCGGGAGGGGGGAGGTAGACACACTTTGGCTGACAAGGGGAAATGAAGCATAGACATGTTATACCTGCTTTCACAGGCTTTTTAAGTCAGCTTTACCCTCTTCGCCTCTTCTCTGTGAGGGGTTTTAAATCACAGCCAGAAATTTTCTTTCTCTCCCTTGCAGTATGGTTTGTGGAGTCTTTATTTTCCTTCAATGTAGGGAATTTTCAGTGGGTTGAAATTTCCACTTAGCGTTCCGGCAGCAGTTGCCTTTTGCCGTCCTTGTAGCAGCCCTATCTTCTCAGGGCTTGGCGCGTGGAAAACACCGCCAGGTGCTTGAGGCAGGAGAACAACTGCTCAGCTACCTGTGCTAAGCTCCTCCTCCGGAACCTGCTCCTCTAGAACATACAATTTTAAACAACTTTAAAATTCACTTTTATTATCGAATATTCTTAATTCTCTTGTTATCCTTTGCTGAAGGAACAGCATTGCACTACTGAACACAGCTAGGACCAGATCACAAGTGGAGCACTAATAAACACTCCCGCTCGAGCGTTAACTGCGCTAGAAGTAAGCTTTTTCCCCTTGTCGGGTTGCGCTTGTATTATGAGTTAAAAGTAAACTGTTTTCGCTCTTGCACTAACCCGACGAGCACAAAAAGCCAAACTTAGAATATCGCTTGCGCATTCACGTATATTCCATCATAAAAGTCAATGGAGAATTTTATAAAGAAAAAAACACCCTACTAGTAAACAAACCCGATCGCATGTGTGTTAACTTGACATGAAAATATGAATATTTCACATTCCAATGTTCTTCACATAGAATATGTTCTATGTATTTAAAAATAAATACACACATATATATATATATATATATATATATATATACAGAATATATATATATATATATATATATACAGTATATATACAGTATATATATATATATATATATATATATATATATATATATATATATGAGTATCTATTTAAAAATACTTAGAACATATACCCCTATGCGAAGAGCATTGAAATATGAAATATTTACAGTACAAACAAATTTAAATACTTTATTAAATATGAATATTGCATAAATATGATTTTTCATATTTTTTTTATATATATATGATGTTTTTTGTTGTTTCTAGCTCCCTCCTGAGCTTGTTTGTACCCTGTATGTGTGTTAAGACTTACAATAAAGTCTGTTTTTACCTGCATCACCATTGCGGACGTTCTCTCCTTGGATCAGGTTCATCCTTCATAACTGCTCATTTTATATATATATATATATATATATATATATATATATATATATATATATATATATATATATATATATATATATATATATATATCTATATGTGTGTACATACGTATTTGTGTTTATATGTGTATATATGTCAGTAAATACATATATACACACATATAAATACATATGTACACACACACAGACATATATATATATATATATACACATACATACATATACATCTTTAGACGTATATGTATATATCTCAATGTAAGAGCCCTTTGCCTGCCTTTTTTTGTTTTTCTAACACCTCAGATCTCATATCTTTGAGCCCTTATAACTTTTGTGTGCAATTTTTTTTAAAATAAATGATATTATATGGTGTTATTATGAGTGTAAATGTACTTTGTAATTTATTTTTGATGTGCTTTGTGCAGCTTTTTTGTTTCGCGAAACAGTTAACCAAAGCTCTGAGGATGCAGTAATCATTCTAGGGTAAATCTCGATTGCGCTCAAGCGATTGTGTTTACTTTTAACTTGTAATACGAGCAATAAGCCTGACGAGTGGAAACACCCACAATAAACCCCTTATTGCTTGTGTGCAAACATTTGCGCTCCACTCATAATCTGGACCCTAGTTAGCCAATCCCAAGTAACAAATGTATGCAGACACCAATCACCAGCTAGCTCCCACTAGTGTAGGATATGTGCATATTCACTTTCAACAGTGAATACCAAAAGAATAAAGCACATTTGAAAATAGAAGTGATTTTAAAAGTATCTTCAAATTGCATGCTCTTTCTGATTCTTGCAAGTTTAATTTTGACGTTCCTATCCCTTTAATCTTAAATTGTAACATGTTTATAATAAAACATTTTAAATAATAAATATATTGCTATAACAGACTAAAATAAAGTCAATATATAAACAGAGAATAAGTTTACCTTTTATATCTAAAAATAAATTGACTTACTTATATGTGTTTTCTGAATGCCTGTGGTATCAGCTGATAGATATTTTAGAAGTTGTGTCTGTGCTTGACAAAGGGGCAGAATACCCTAAATGCTGAATATAACAGGTTAATATATTTCTGCAGCTTTTGATAAAATGTGCTGACTTTATTGTGTCTATGCTATGTCCAGTTGATGTGATGGCAAGACAGTTTTATCTCATTATGCATCAATCATCTGATTAGGACTTAAAGGAGCACACACTAATGTTTTGTAGAGAGAGTTAGATGTAAAACTTAAAGGGGAATGAACCCTAAAATGTTTCTTGTGTGATTCAGACACAGCATAAAAAACTAAGGCCTAGATTTGGAGTTTGGCGGTAGAAGGGCTGTTAACGCTCCGCAGGCTTTTTTCTGGCCGCACCATAAATTTAACTCTGGTATCGAGAGTTCAAACAAATGCTGCGTTAGGCTCCAAAAAAGGAGCGTAGAGCATTTTTACCGCAAATGCAACTCTCGATACCAGAGTTGCTTACGGACGCGGCCAGCCTCAAAAACGTGCTCGTGCACGATTCCCCCATAGAAAACAATGGGGCTGTTTGAGCTGAAAAAAAACCTAACACCTGCAAAAAAGCAGCGTTCAGCTCCTAACGCAGCCCCATTGTTTGCTATGGGGAAACACTTCCTACGTCTGCACCTAACACTCTAACATGTACCCGAGTCTAAACACCCCTAACCTTACACTTATTAACCCCTAATCTGCCGCCCCCGCTATCGCTGACCCCTGCATATTTTTTTTAAACCCTAATCTGCCGCTCCGTAAACCGCCGCAACCTACGTTATCCCTATGTACCCCTAATCTGCTGCCCCTAACACCGCCGACCCCTATATTATATTTATTAACCCCTAATCTGCCCCCCACAACGTCGCCGACACCTGCCTACACTTATTAACCCCTAATCTGCCGAGCGGACCTGAGCGCTACTATAATAAAGTTATTAACCCCTAATCCGCCTCACTAACCCTATCATAAATAGTATTAACCCCTAATCTGCCCTCCCTAACATCGCCGACACCTAACTTCAATTATTAACCCCTAATCTGACGACCGGAGCTCACCGCTACTATAATAAATGGATTAACCCCTAAAGCTAAGTCTAACCCTAACACTAACACCCCCCTAAGTTAAATATAATTTAAATCTAACGAAATAAATTAACTCTTATTAAATAAATTATTCCTATTTAAAGCTAAATACTTACCTGTAAAATACATCCTAATATAGCTACAATATAAATTATAATTTTATTATAGCTATTTTAGGATTTATATTTATTTTACAGGCAACTTGGTAATTATTTTAACCAGGTACAATAGCTATTTAATAGTTACCTAGTTAAAATAATAACAAATTTACCTGTAAAATAAATCCTAACCTAAAATATAATTAAACCTAACACTAATTTGTTCCGATCAGCCAATAGAATGCGAGCTCAATCTGATAGGCTGATTGGATCAGCCAATCGGATTGAACTTGATTCTGATTGGCTGATTCCATCAGCCAATCAGAAAATTCCTACCTTAATTCCGATTGGCTGATAGAATCCTATCAGCCAATCGGAATTCGAGGGACGCCATCTTGGATGACGTCCCTTAAAGGAACAGTCATTCGTCGTTCAGTCGTCGGCCGGATGGATGTTCCGCGCTGGAGGTCTTCAGGATCCTGCCGCTTCGCTCCGGATGGATGCTGCTTGGATGAAGACTTCAATCGGATGGAAGATCCTCTTCTGCCCCGCTTGGATGAAGACTTTGACCGGATCATGGACCTCTTCAGCCCCCCGCTTGGGCTTGGATCAGGACATCGGAGGAGCTCTTCAGGACGGATCGGTGATACCTGGATGGTGAAGACAAGGTAGGAAGATCTTCAGGGGCTTAGTGTTAGGTTTATTTAAGGGGGGTTTGGGTTAGATTAGGGGTATGTGGGTGGTGGGTTGTAATGTTGGGGGGGGTATTGTATGTGTTTTTTTTACAGGCAAAAGAGCTGAAATTCTTGGGGCATGCCCCGCAAAGGGCCCTGTTCAGGGCTGGTAAGGTAAAAGAGCTTTTACCTTTTTTAATTTAGAATAGGGTAGGGAATTTTTTATTTTGGGGGTCTTTGTTATTTTATTAGGGGGCTTAGAGTAGGTGTAATTAGTTTAAAATTGTTGTAATATTTTTCTTATGTTTGTAAATATTTTTTTATTTTTTGTAACAGTTCTTTTTTATTTTTTGTACTTTAGCTAGTTTATTTAATTGTATTTATTTGTAGGAATTGTGTTTAATTAATTTATTGATAGTGTAGTGTTAGGTTAATTGTAGGTAGTTTATTTAATTAATTTATTGATAGGGTAGTGTTAGGTTTAATTATATCTTAGGTTAGGATTTATTTTACAGGTAAATTTGTTATTATTTTAACTAGGTAACTATTTAATAGCTATTGTACCTGGTTAAAATAATTACAAAGTTGCCTGTAAAATAAATATTAATCCTAAAATAGCTATAATATAATTATAATTTATATTGTAGC
The DNA here is from genome assembly GCF_027579735.1 of Bombina bombina. Taxonomy (NCBI): domain Eukaryota; kingdom Metazoa; phylum Chordata; class Amphibia; order Anura; family Bombinatoridae; genus Bombina; species Bombina bombina. The sequence continues at coordinate 171,948,787 of NC_069506.1, read as the reverse complement.
TATATTATGATTTATTTTACAGGTAAGTATTTAGCTTTAAATAGGAATAAGTTATTTAATAAGAGTTAATTAATTTCGTTAGCTGTAAATTATATTTAAGTTAGGGGGGTGTTAGTGTTAGGGTTAGACTTAGCTTTAGGGGTTAATTCATTTATTATAGTAGCGATGAGCTCCGGTCGGCAGATTAGGGGTTAATAATTGAAGGTAGGTGTCGGCAATGTTAGGGAGGGCAGATTAGGGGTTAATACTATTTATGATAGGGTTAGTGAGGCGGATTAGGGGTTAATAACTTTATTATAGTAGCGCTCAGGTCCGCTCGGCAGATTAGGGGTTAATAAGTGTAGGCAGGTGTCGGCGACGTTGAGGGGGGCAGATTAGGGGTTAATAAATATAATATAGGGGTCGGTGATGTTAGGGCAGCAGATTAGGGGTACATAGGGATAATGTAAGTAGCGGCGGTTTACGGTCGGAAGATTAGGGGTTAATTATTGTAAGTAGCTGGCGGCGACGTTGTGGGGGGCAGGTTAGGGGTTAATAAATGTAATACAGGGGTCGACGGGGTTAGGGGCAGCAGATTATGGGTACATAAGTATAACGTAGGTGGCGGCGCTTTGCGGTCGGCAGATTAGGGGTTAATTATTGTAGGTAGCTGGCGGCGACGTTGTGGGGGGCAGGTTAGGGGTTAATAAATGTAATACAGGGGTCGGCGGGGTTAGGGGCAGCAGATTAGGGGTACATAAGTATAACGTAGGTGGCGGTCGGCAGATTAGGGGTTAAAAATTTTTAATCGAGTGTCGGCGATGTGGGGGGAGCTCGGTTTAGGGGTACATAGGTAGTTTATGGGTGTTAGTGTACTTTAGAGCACAGTAGTTAAGAGCTTTATGAACCGGCGTTAGCCCAGAAAGCTCTTAACTCCTGCTATTTTCCGGCGGCTGGAGTTTTGTCGTTAGAGCTCTAACGCTCACTTCAGAAACGACTCTAAATACCGGAGTTAGAAAGATCCCATTGAAAAGATAGGATACGCAATTGACGTAAGGGGATCTGCGGTATGGAAAAGTCGCGGCTGAAAAGTGAGCGTTAGACCCTTTAATCACTGACTCCAAATACCAGCGGGCGGCCAAAACCAGCGTTAGGAGCCTCTAACGCTGGTTTTCACGGCTAACGCCAAACTCCAAATCTAGGCCTAAAAGTTTCCAACCTTACTTCTGATATTAAGTTTGCTTTGTTCCCATGACATTCTTTGTTGAAGAGATACCTAGATAAGTGTCTGGAACACTATATGGCAAAAATGCTGCTAGATAGTGCCCCAAACACATGCACGCTACTGAGCTTACATCCCTGCTTTTCAACAAAAGAGACCAAGAGAACCAAGACAATTTGACAATAGAAGTAGATTTGAAAGGATGTCATATCCCTTTAATACTTCTCTAAGTAACATTTACAAGATCAGAACTAAGGCAGAAATAACTGCTTCTTTATTTTTCATCCTGCTGAAAACACAATAAAATTGCTGCTGTGACTCGCGAGACCTTAGATTTCATTCTCATGCAGCTTTTTTTTCATGTTAACATCTAACACTGACCCCAATTTAAGTCCATTAGATTATACTGTACAAAAACTTTGAAGTTGAGTCGTTCCAGGCTTTATTTTCTATGGCATTTCAAAGCATTAGAATCACAGCTGTTTGAGTTAGTTTACCTGCCTGATATAATTATGTGTTAAATCTGAAACCTTTGCTATTCGTATGAAAAAAAATTCAGATGAAAAAATATATTAAAAAGTTTTTTTCACAGATCTCCTCAGATCCACACATAAACCAAATATATTGTACAAATTCAATGCATGATTCCAGAACTTCCTGTTTTCTTTTTTCTTTTTTTGAATTTAAAAGTGTCTGGCAACGATAACCTCAGGTAAGAAAGCATAAATCTTCCAATACATTCAATAATCATTAGAAATCCAGACAAAAATACATTTTATGCTTATTCACTATCAAACCTACCAAGCAATAAATATAATGAATGCAAATCATAGGCCAAATTACCACAAAAGGTTACTTAAATTGTATCATATTTTATGACATATAAGAATCACAAAATGACAACAATATATCCTTCACCTTCTATTCTAAACAGGAGTCAGTTATAGATCCACAGGCTGAAAAAGCTTAGGCAGGACTAGACTGGCTAAAAGGATCAATATGGGCTTTACACCTACATTTTAAGTTCTCAGGATGCAGCTAGAATTTCTAATACATTTTTTTCTTCTCTCATCTTAGTATTAACTTTTGCTGTATCTTACTTTTTCCATTATTTTTGTTGATATACTTTACATTCATTCTTATATGAAGCAAATCATTATTACTAGCAGTTGTAGTAATAGTATCAGTGGTATTATTATACTGATGCTATATTATTTAATATTTAATTCATCCAAAATTAATACTCCAAGATTATACATTGTTTGTTTAGACACAGAGAGAGGTCATGCTGTCTTATGTGTTTTTGTAGAGCTGCCTACTTTTGCTTCATCTGGGACAAGTAGAGGAACAAACGTATCATAGAATTATAGATTTTAATGGGAGATATAAACCATAAGCCCAACGTGTCTGCCCCAAATTTCCTAAAAGTATAAGCTTATTTAGTTCATATGGATAGCCTTATGCTTAACCCAGTGTTTGCTCTTACCTCTAATGGAAGGATAAATAGATAGATAGATAGATAGATAGATAGATAGATATAGACAGAAAGAGAGATAGGCCCTGATATTCAAAGATTCTCCAGCTTGGAGAAAATTTGTAGTTCAGACTTCACAGAAGCTGAACTCACTGAATTTTCAAAAGAAAAATGGCAGAACACTACAGCACTGCGAGATCTCGCTCATTTATGTATTTGAAGCAGCACTGCATGGTATGAGAGTTTTGTTACACTTACACTTTGCGCATTGCATTTTATATTAATATACATTTCAGATTGGGTCCACTAGTTTCAGTATTGTAGTATTCAAGCTTTGCACTTTCTCATTTGCAATTTAATACATTTAAAATTTGATCTAGAAGTATTTTACACATTCTGTTTATGCTTTGAAAGTTTCTGTGTTACTTTAATAACTTAGGATCATGCATTGTACATTTCTGTGTATCTTTTACAAATTATATTGCACTTTGTATTTTCTCCATTGTAAACTGACAGTTTTATAAAGTGGGAGGGACAGGGAAGTTCCCTTGGCTAATTTGTAAAAGATACACATAAATAGTCAAACTATGAACCTAATTTGGTAACGTTACACAGAAAATGTTCAGGCATTAGAATTTATAAAATCATAATCCCAGATACACTGCTGTACACAAAATAAAATTCAAAATAGAAAGTGCAAAGTTTAAATGTAATAAAATTTAATCTGAAGTGTAAAGTGGTATAAAATAGAAAGCACAACGTATAAATGCAGAAGAACTGTCATGTAATGCAGTGCTATATTGCACTAGGCTTGTCTCTCCTTTACATTCAGAAATGCAGGGAACGCCCCTTGGAGAAGTAAAGCAAAATCTGTCTTTTGAAAATTCAAGGCCATAGATAGATAGGTAGATAGATAGATAACAGAAAAACACCAAATATATGCACACAAATTAGCCAGAAAGGGATGTGTGCACTGGGCAGAGTATGCCAATCGCAGTGTTATATGAAGACCTCTTTTTAGAACAAATACATTGAAAAAGGTTTTTGGTTTTTTTTGTAAACTGAGTGCTTGATCTAAATAGCATCATTAGTATAATGGGTTTCAAGTAGGTATGTGTGCAAAATTAATTATTTGAATATTTGTTTGTCAACAAATTCCAAATATGGCTGTGGGTAGCAGCATTCTGCTATTCTCTTTGCCTGTAGTGCAAGGTGGAGGTGAAGTTTAGGTGTCTGATGAGAAGTTTTCTTCAATCAAGATTTTTTTTTTTTTTTTTTAGCAGAGTAAGCTTACTCTGTTACTTTCTGGGGTCTAGCCTAGTCCACATCAGTCTCTTCAGTAGGGGAGTGGTGGCTTTTGAGCACTTGAGAACTTGTACAACAACACTATCTTTCTATACAAATCACAAATGTCTCAACTTTTTTTTTTTTACAGTTCAGAACCTCAAACACAAAGAGCCTATAAACATTATAAATAACTATAATCAACTCTGTATGAGTGTTTTCCAGCTTGACCCTCAAGTGGGGGCAGCCGGAGTTGGATCTCATGGCTTCTCGTCAGAATGCCAAACTTCTGAGATACGGCTCGAGGTCAAGAGATCCACAGGCATTTCTGATCAATGCTCTGGCAGTTCCTTGGAACTTCAGTCTAGCATACCTGTTTCCTCCGTTCACTCTCCTTTCAAGAGTCATTGCTTGAATCAAGCAGGAGAGGGCATCTGTAATTCTCATAGCCCCGGCGTGGCCTCGCAGGATTTGGTATGCAGACCTAGTGGAAATGTCATCCTTTCCACCTTGGAGACTGCCACTGAGGAAGGGCCTTCTACTTCAGGGTCCCTTCCTTCATCCAAATCTCGTTTCTCTGAAGCTGACTGCTTGGAGATTGAATGCTTAGTTTTATCTAAGCGTGGATTTTCAGAGTCAGTCATTGTGACCTTGATTCAGGCTCGTAAGCCTGTGACTCGCAGGATTTACCATAAGATCTGGCGTAAATACTTGTATTGGTGTGAATCCAAAGGATACTCTTGGAGTAGAGTAAGGATTCCTAGGATTTTGTCCTTTCTCCAGGATGGTCTGGAGAAGGGTTTGTTGGCAAGTACTCTAAAGGGTCAGATTTCGGCATTGTCTATTTTGTTACATAAGAGCTTGGCGAATGTGCCTGACGTGCAATCGTTTTGTCAGGCCTTGGTTAGAATTCGGCCTGTGTTTAAACCTGTTACTCCTCCATGGAGTCAACCTTGTTCTTGAAGTTTTACAACAGGCTCCGTTTTAGCCTATGCATTCTTTAGATATTAAGAAGTTAACTTGGAAAGTTTTGTTTCTTGTTGGTATTTCCTCTGCTCCGAGAGTTTCTGAACTCTCTGCTTTACAGTGTGATTCCCCTTATCTTATATTTCACTCTGATAAGGTGGTTTTGCATACTAAGTTTAGTTTCCTGCCCAAGGTTGTTTCGGTCAAGAATATTAATCAGGAAATCGTTGTACCTTCTTTGTGTCCTAATCCTTCTTCTCACAAAGAACGCTTGTTACATAATCTGGATGTTGTGCGTGCGCTAAAATTTTATTTGCAGGCGACTAAGGACTTTTGTCAGTCTTCTGCATTGTTTGTTTGCTTTTCTTGGAAATGCAAGGGTCAGAAAGCTACGGCTACTTCACTTTTCCTTTGGCTGAAGCACGTTATTCACTTGGCATATGAGACTGCTGGACAGCAACCTCCTGAGAAAATCACAGCTCATTCCACAAGGGCTGTTTCTTCTTCCTGGGCCTTCAAAAATGAAGCTTCTATGGAACAGATTTGCAAGGCTGCAACTTGGTCATCTTTGCACACTTTTTCCAAATTCGATAATTTTGCCTCGGCTGAGGCTTCTTTTGGGAGAAAGGTTCTTCAAGCAGTGGTGCCTTCTGTTTAGGTTCCCTTCTTGTCCCTCCCTTATCATCTGTGTCCTCTGGCTTGGGTATTGGTTCCCAACAGTAATTGATGATGATCCGTGGACTCACTGTGTTATTAGAAAGAAAAAAAAAATTATGCTTACCTGATAAATTTATTTATTTCTTGACACTGTGAGTCCATGGCCCTCCCTGTATTCAGACAGTTTCTTTTTATATAAACCTCAGGCACCTCTGCACCTTGTTTTACTTCCTTTATCTCCTTTCATTTTTGGTTTTGACTGGGGGATTGTGGGTAGGGGAGTGATATTTAACAGCTTTGCTGTGGTGCTCTTTGCCTCCTCCTGCTGGCCAAGAGTGATATTCCCAACAGTAATTGATGATGATCCATGGACTCACCATGTCAAGAAATAAATAAATTTATCAGGTAAGCATAAATTTCATTTTTAATTTAATCTTTTCTTTTTTTTTTTTTTTTAATGCCCAAAATATAAACATGACAGAAACTAAATGGAGGATTTTTGTGTTTCGCTGACATTTTTTCCCAGTACATATCACATCAGATGTGACTACATGTCTCCCACATGTATGCAAGATTCATTCATCACTTCAAATTAATTAAGTTGAAGGACTTGGCTGAACAGCTTGCTATACTAGAGAAAGCATTAATTGGCACATAATGGCAAATCCATACTTGAACATGGAAAATGCTCCAAGTAATGACATCCTTGAAAGTACTGAGCAAGTTAAATGATGTTGAAAACCTTCCTGTATTAGCTTTGCATAATATATACATTGTTTTAAAGTGCAGATTTTATGGCATTTAGCAGCCAAGAGCTTTTGCAGAGAGCATTGTAACAGGACTGTTGTTACTTCAAGAGAACATATATGCTGATTTTTTGTCATTCATTATAACTGTATCTCTATGCAGAAAGGACATCATATACAATTGCTCAAACCATTGCTGTGATAACAATCCAATTTCTAAGTATCATATGAAAGATTCCATTCAATGCTCCAAATCTAAAAACCAACCACTGCTAAGGGAAACGGAATATTACAATAAAATCCTTTGCTTTTCTATTGTAAGAAGCTTTAATGAATTCATTAGAAAAGAATCTTTTTTTTTCTAAACGCATCTCATTATCCTAATTTGTCAGTCAAAAACAACTGTAGAAATTTCCACAAAAAAAACAACAATAAAACGTATTATTCCGAATTTTGAGAGCCTGCATTAAGCTGATACCTGAACAAATAATAACAAAAAAATGTGTGATTTATGCTTAAAAAATGTTAAACATATTTATGTAAGAGAAGATATATGCAGAGTTCTTAGTAAGGCAAAGAACTTAGGCGTGTAATCAATTTGTTAATGAGAATAAATAGAAAAAAAAAACACGTGCAAACGGTTCATTTACAAATATTCAATTTTAGCTTTTGATTTAAAGGGACATAAAAATAAAAAAAAAATCATGATTCAGATCGAGCTTACAATTTTAAACAACTTTCCAATTTACTTTTATTTTCACAATTTCTTCATTTACTTGTTATCTTTTGTTGAAAAGCAGGAAGGTAAGTTTAGGAGTGTGCACGTGTCTGCAGCTCTATATGGCAGCAGTTTTGCAACAATGTTATACATTAGCAAGATCAGTAGATGGTAGCACTATATCCTGTCATGTAGTGCTGCAGACGTGCACGCTACCTATCTAGATATCTCTTCAACAAAGAATAACTTAAAAACAAAGCAAATTTGATAACAGAAGAAAATTGGAAACTTTTTTAGAATTGTATTCTCTATCTAGTTCATATAAGAAAAAAATTGGGTTTCAGGTCCCTTTAATATTTGACCATGTCAGCGAGATCATGTTAGAAATTCTTGGCGTCTTACTTCACCTATGTTTTCTATATGAACACTAATGGGCATTCCTGCAATTAACATATATAGGGCCAGATTACGAATGGAGCGCAAAATTGCACTTTTGCGAGCACAATATTTGTGCTCCACTCGTAATTCCAGCGCAATTTTGTGCTGGTATTTTAAGTGGCTCACAATGCAAACATGACCTTGCGTTCACATTTCATGAAAGCTCTGCACTCAATAGAGTGTGCTTCCATAGGCTCGAATGGGTGCCATGGCTTGAGAACTAGCACAACAAAGGGGGTAAGTCATGCAGCTTGTAATGGCTGGTTATTTATCGCGCACCCGCAAACGGGCAAATTTGCCTGTTTGTGCACACACAATAAATTAGTGCTCCACTTGTAATCTAGCTCATAGTTGTTGGAAGTGGCCCAATTTTTATCTCCCACTGCCCACAGAAACCGCTAATAATGTAATGTTAAAACAAAAATATACAACTGCAGTACATATAAAACACATTAGCATATTCTTTAAAAGCATGTATTTATAAAGGGACACTAAACTTTATATAGATTTCATGCACCTTCCTCTAATCATGAGTGCCACCATTTTGGAACCTAGATTACACTACAGGTATCTGAAGGAAAATTGCTCCACATGTGCAAACAGATGAGCACTGGGATGTAGTGAACGACAGATTTCAACATGGCAGCACCTATGACTAGTGAGAATTGGGGAATAACCTCAATAGTATGCTTATAGAATGTATGTAGTGTTTAATGTCCTTTTAAATAGTCACATGTCTGTTTCTGTTAAGTTATCGTTGTCTCACTGGTTAGTCTCAAACAAAATGTTATTCTTTGGCATTCCGGGGGTATTTCATGGCATTTGTGTGGTGGGCTCTGGTTTTTTACTCAAATCTCCAATCAGAATTCAGGATTAAAAAAGACACAATTTCCCATGTGAAGCACAGTGTAGTCTCATTATTACAAAGCTGGCGAGATTGTTAAATATTTCTTTCACCTGTTCACATTTTTTCCATAGGTTTTTAGAAATCTTTTTGAATTTTGCCATTTTTGAGCTGCAATGCTTCAGAAAGTTTTTTTCAGCACAATCTTAGTTTCAGAAATTAGCCTTTTTAAAACTAGTTTTCTCAACTGACATTAAATCTGGACAGTTATTTACAGCAAGCATTGATATAAAAGGATATAATTATTTAATTGCTTAATTAATTAACAAAATACATTGGCAAACATGTTTGGAATTAATTATTTAATTTAGATTTTATGATTTACAATAAAAATGGCTGACCTTACAATATATTTGGGATATTTGTGCTTTCTTACTACTGATACATTATGCTTGTGTTCCTAATTATTATACACAGTAAAGCGCTGACGTTTTTTGGTTGGTTTGTTGGTATATTACATGTTTTGAATTAATTTTTAATAGGGCAGAGAAGTATCTGAAGCACTGTATTGCATACCTGTGAACTGGGCAAAAGGAAACAGGACCTGGGTGGGTAGGAGAATACATAGCCCAGGGGTAGAGCCAAGCAACCAAAGGGCAGGGTTTGGCTGTTACTGGATGTGGCTTATGATGTCTAAGGATTCTCAAAAAAAAAAAACAGGATACAAAGGGTATAAAGGGGGACTTTGTTGCAAAATGTTGCCATTCCAGCAAACTACAGGTCATGCACTGTAGGAGAACATAGCTACGCACTCCTATAGTGTCCCAACAAGATATATCCACTGATTAGTAGGATTGCTTGACTACTATTCCTGATTGGCTGAACTACCATGTCCTGCTTTGGACCTGCAATATGTGCAGCTCCAAATGAGAACTTTATTTATGTGTTTAACACCCAATTGGGGGTTAAATACATAGACATCTAGGGTAATTTCTGCATTATTATTATTATTATTTATTTGTATAGCGCCGCCAAATTCCGTAGCGCTGGGTACAGTGATAGGGGTATACAATGACAAAGATTTGTGATAAAATACAAAACATAACAAAACAAATCTAGTACAGGAGGAAGAGGGCCCTGCTCCAGAGAGCTCACAGTCTATAGGATTACAATGTCCCTTTTAAATAGGGTACCGTTCATAACTGCAAAATGTTATATCTTTATAAGTTCCCACAATAAAGCAATAATCTAAAGTTGAAATGATATAATTTAGTTCTATTTCATCTAAATTAATCAAACTAAAAAGTGTTTTCTGCAAAACGATACTCACTTTCTATGCAATTATTGGTATTTTCAGTTGTAACTCTATTACATTGTTTTTTCTACATCTTTCTTTAAAAACTACTTAAATAATTGTACAACTGGAATAAGTATTAATTGATTAATAAAAAACAACAACTGTTGTGTAAACATACTAGATTTCATTTAATTACCCTGACATTCTAATGCTGATCAACTGTAATCCAATAGCAGCATTCTCCTATGACTGCATGTATATGCTGCCGTATGAAAGACCATTTAATATATGTAAATTAAGTGGAAATAGACCCAGACAACTTAGACATGGGAATACCGCCATATAAAACAGTAACAGCTTATTACTTTGAACATCCTGCAATAATGGTATAAGAAATGCTAACTACTTGTTCTTTCACACAAATTTATATTTAAAAGCCCTGGTTAATGAGGCATATAAAACACAAAAACATATACATATTATTTGTATCCCTGTTCCAGTAATTCTCTACGTTATACTGCTATTTTTTTTTTTTTTTGCCTTGCCAAAGGCTTTTTTTTAAAAAGTCATCTTTCTCTGTTGCCAGCAAGTAATTTGTCAGAGCATGTAATTTTAGCCCTCTGTGGGTTTAAAAGTGGCAAAATGGTTAAACACATAGTCGAAGTATTGCTTTTGAGCTGCAGGAAACGGAAAACTATGCTGACACAATTATCAGCGCTAGTCACACATGCTCTGTGACTATCGCTGCTAATTGGCTGACGAATCCACATAAATGCTTTGAAAAGTGAAAAAAGATAAAACAATGACCCTGCACTTAAAGGGACAGTGTACAGTAACATTTTCTCCTCTTTCATGTGTTTCCAATAATCTATTTTACCAGCTAGTGTATATTACATTGTTTGCAAATAGCTTATTTACCTTTGTATCTAGAAATAGCTGTGTTTACCTGTTGGAGCTGCTGCCTACTGAAAATATCAATACTACAGTAATGGCTGCAGAGAGCTATGTAAAGAAGAGTTAGCAGCTGTAATCATCTTCCTATGTCAGTGGGAGAGATAGCTACTAACATTTTCAATTCCTATTGTACTCTCTAAGTATTCAACTGTGTATATACAGAAAGAAATAGGATAAGAAAGCCTTTGAGGCCCATTGATCAAGCTTTGAATGAAGCTTGAGGGCCCGTGTTTCTGGCGAGACTTCAGACTCGCCAGAAACAGCAGTTATGAAGCAGCGGTCTAAAGAGCAGGTGGACAGGAATCACCACAATTCAACCCGATCAAGTACGATCGGGTTGATTGACACCCCCTTGCTGGTGATCGATTGGCCGTGAGTCTGCAGGGAGCAGCGTTACACCAGCAGCTCACAAGAGCTGCTGATGCAATGCTGAATACGGAGAGCGTATTGCTCTACGCATTCAGCGATGTCTGTCGGACCTGATCTGCACTGTCGGATCAGGTCCGACAGACATTTGATAATTCGGCCTCCTTGTATTTATAGGGGGGTAAGATAAGTTCAGCTCTCCCTGCAAGCTTAACCATTTTTAATAGATAGCATTTTCAAAGAGAAAAACAGTGGTTTCATATACAAAAATAAATATAAGGGAAAAACTTCCCATACATTTTATACCCTGCAACTGGTATAACAAGTTATTGGAAAACACATTAAGGTTGAAAACAACTTTTTCAATACACTGTCCCTTTAAGTCCTATTCTATTACTCCTTCAGTATGCTCTTGTAGAAATTAGCTACATTTCAACAAAGGATACTAAGAAAAAGAGGTACATTTGATCATTTAAATTAGACTATGGGCTCTATTTATCAAATGGCCGGCAGACAAGATTCACTATCAGGAACCTTGTTTGCCGGCCTTGCTTGTGCAATGCCTCCCCCTGCTCACACGTGGCTAATCGCATGCGATCGTGGGCTGTCAATCATCCCAATCTGGTCTGAGTGGGGTGATTGAAGTCTGACGCACTTTAGGTGGCAGAGAGGTTAAGTAGCAGCAGATTTCACTAGCGTTTCAGCCTCACTCACACTGGGGCAATAATGCTGCTCTCACAGCTTGATAAATTAATCTATATACACATTAATGGGACATCATAATGCAAATCCTTACATGCTCTGATTAGTTCCAGTGTGTACCTTTAACATTAGTGCTCTAAGACTACTATGTTTTTAACACCACAAAGGGGTGAAACACATAGCTAAAGTCCTGATTGTGAACCACAAGCATTGCAGCCCTTAAACAGTACATGGATAATGACTGATGAATCTGTGTGACTGACCCTACTGAATGACTGACGGGAATAACTCTATTGCAGGGGGTTAAACACACTGTAAGTGGTGTAACTAATACACAAATATGATGTTTTTTTCTGTCAATTCTCTTTACATTTACCTTACAGAACCCTTTTAGTGCTTAAAGCAGTGATTTTTAACCTTTTTTTTGCCGTGGCACACTTTTTTACATTAAAAAATACTGTGGCACACCACCATCCCAAAATGTAAAAAAAATCACACATTGTAGCCTAATACAGCATATATATATACACATACACACAAACACACACATACTGTATGTATTGTGCTGTTATGCCATGCCTCCTACAAACTACCCCTGCACTGGGAGTAAAAAACAAGCAAAGTTTAAAAAATATGTCACACTGTTGTCAGTCTGCCGTGGCACACCTGAGGATCTCTCACGGCACACTAGTGTGCCACGGCACACTGGTTGAAAAACACTGGCTTAAAGAACTTGTAAGATACTCATCTAATAGTGTAACTGAAAGAATAACAATAATGAATTTCTAATAGATAAAATAAAGCATTTTACCTCAAGAAATTGTTCCTCTCCTGATAACAGTTTAATTTATTTAATGATCTTATCTTATTCAGTGACCTTTACAAAACAGTAATTAAGTAATTGGTGCCAAATGAAAAAGACTATAATATCTGTTAAATGCTTGAAATGTTACTTATGAAAAGACTGATTACTTGTTCTGATGGCAGACCCTGTAACTAGCTTGTTGTCAGATCACTGCTACAGCCTTATAATATTGCTTTATTACAACTAAAGATAAATTAGGTGCCCTTTATAGTATAAGCCCCTAGACCTTCTTTACTCCGGGTTACACCCACGTTTAACCTTTAAAAGTGTTTGTGCAGCTCTCTTACGCAACCAAATGTGCGCCTGCAAAACTTGTCAATCATCACCGATAAATCAGTCTGTTATGATTTAACTCTTTTAGCTATCAGGTGCTGGAGAGCTTAAAATGAAAGTCAACTATCCACAACCTCTATTCAGCATCTACAAATACATCTTAAATTAAGTTGAGTTTAATTCATCAATTTTTTTTAATGATCTTTATCTAGCAGAGTAATTTACCTTGCAAGCCGCAACACTATTTCGCCATTCCTCCGCCCGCCTTAAAAAAAATGTTGTGCGATGACGAATATCGATATACCTAATTGATTGGTCTCCCAGTGGCGTCTGAAAAGCTTCAATCTACACCCCCACATTCAAATGCGCATGCGTCTCTTACTGAAATTTCATTGTTTCTTATGTATCACAGCAGAGAGCGGATATTTGCGTATGTGCTAAAAATATTATTGACGAGAGCGAGCACGGGTGATCACGTATAGAGTGGGTGGGACCGCACTTACGTGTGAGATTAGAAAACCAGGAAATGAGCAGAGGCGGAGGAACCTAAAAGACAGTAAGATTGATCAAACATAAATATTTGTAAAATAGGAACAAAATTTAAAAAAATAAGTTAGCAACTACATAGTATGATACTAAGCAAATCCATAGCATTAATACAGTTTCTTAAAATTTACTTTCACTTTAAAAGGACACAAAACACTAAATACATTTCATGCATGCCCTATAATTATGGGTGCCATAATGAAACCTAGGTTGCACTGCAGGTATCTGATGAAGAAGAACTGCACATGTGCAAATGGGTCAGCAATGGAATGCAGTGAAAGACTTATTTCAGCATGGCGGCCGCCATTACTAGAGGGAGGGGGAATAGCCTCAATACAATGCTTGTTAATGTATTTAGTGTTTAATGTCCCTTTAAGAAAAAAAATGTCTTTAGTGATTCAGATAGAACATGCAATTTTAATTAACTTTCTATTTTACTCCTATTATCAATTTTTCTTCGTTCTCTCACTATCTTTATTTAAAAAGCAGGAATGTAAAGCTTAAGAGCCGGCCCATTTTTGGTTCAGAGCCTGGGTTATGCTTGCTTATTGGTGGCTAAATGTAGCCACAAATAAGCAAGCGCTATCCATGGTGCTGAACCTAAAATGGGCTGGGTCTTAAGCTTTAAATAAGATAGCAAGAGAATGAAGAAAAATTGATAATAAGAGTAAATGAGAAATTTGATTAAAATTGCATGCTCTGTCTGAATCATGAAAGAAAAAAAAATTGGATTTAGTATCCCTTTAAAGGGACAGTCTACCATAGAATCGTTATTGTTTTAAAATATAGATAATCCCTTTATTACCCATTGCCCAGTTTTGCATAACCAATACAGTTATATTAATGTACTTTTTACCTTTGTGATTACCTTGTATCTAGGAACCTTCTTCCAGCCCCCTGATCACATGACTGTGACTGTTTATTATCTATTGTCTTAAATTTAGCATTGTTTTGTGCTAAATCTTAAATAACCCCCTGTGCCTGAACACAGTGTTATCTATATGGCCCATGTGTACTTTCTGTCTCTTTGTGTTGAAAAGAGATTTAAAAAGCATGTGATAAGAGGCAGCCCTCAAAGGCTTAGAAATTAGCATATGAGTCTGCCTAGGAATACCAAGAGAAAAAAACTACAGGTATACCCCGCTCATACAGCGGGTTAGGGACCGGAGCCCCGCTGTAAAGTGAAAACCGCCTTAAAGTGAAACAAGGCAGTTTTAGCTTTCTTTTCAGTTGCCAGTGTGTTTAAAAAATTGAAAACATGTTTGAACTAACATATATTAGGGGTACAATAATGCTATGTTTAGTTTAACACTAGCACAGCACAGTATTCAATTAGTATTCAATAAATACTGTACCTGTAAAATAGTGACAATGACTATAGTAAAATTTGCCAGACTATAACACTGAGACACAGATTGGGCTGTAATGCTGTAAACAGAGTGAACTTAGCATAACAAAATGGTGCCAGTCACTTTTCTCGCAATCTCACGATGATTACAGTACTGTTTCAAAATCCTTGGAGGTTGAACTTCAGCTCCACAAAGCGCTGTATTAGCGAATCGCTGTAAAGTGAAGCGCTGTAAAGTGGGGTATACCTGTAATTTGATGATAAAAGTATATTGGAAAGTTGATTAAAATTAAATGTCCTATCTGAATAATGAAAGTTTAATTTATACTAGACTGTCCCTTTAAGGCTGCTATTTCTTATCTTGTGGTTGCAGCGTATGTAAGGCCATCTGCAGCTTCCTATATGGAACCCATAGCCTTTGTTTTATTTCAGACGTGATAAGTGGTTTAGAACAGATTAGGAAAATTAAATGGAAACAGATTGGGAAGGTTCTAGATTTTTTTAGAAAAAATCTACTAATTAAAGGGACACTCAAGTCAAAACTTTTATGAATCAGATAGAGCATGCAGTTTTAGGACACTTTCCAATTTACTTCCATTATCAAAATTTTGCACAGTCTTTATATATAACACTTTCTGTGAAATAAGATCCTACTGAGCATGTGCACAAGCTCACAGGGTATACATATACTAGCCTGTGATTGGCTGATATCAGGCCGGAAAATGGAAGAAGAAGAAAATACATTTGTCAAAAAAAAAATCTACTGCTTATTTGAAATTAGTAAGTGTTATTGCAATGTCTTTTTATTATGCACGTGTTAATTATACAATTCTACTGCATTGAGTGGTCCCTTAATAAGAATTGTACCACACTGACAGTCATGAACAGCAGTACTAGGAGGTACCCTGCCTAAGAGAGGCTGAAGGGATCCATTAAAGTACAGGAGCCAAGTTTTCTTAGCATGATGATAAGGTCCATGACCTCACTCAAAATGAAACATAATAAAATGAATAGAACATATATTATTTAGGTGATAGTTCCACAAGTGTTGCTATATGTTGAGGCAGTCATGTGATGTGTCCTTTTGTATACATTTGTCAAGGAGATCCTTATGAGGTGAGGAGTCCATTGTAAATGGGGACAGCATATAAGCATCTGCTTGGATGGTGTGGCTCTTGGAGGTTAGGAAGTGGGGCACCGTGCATTAAAGTAGTTATTTTATATCGGTTTTTTTTGTATGTAGGGAAGATTTAGTTTCAGGTATAATGGGAAAGTGAACGTTTAATACTAGGGGTTGGTATGGATGGTGGGTACGATTTTATCAATTCACCACATCCAAGGGGTTTCTAAACTACAGAAGATAATACATATGCAGTATAACAGCAGCACCTGCATTTATTTCTATTAAAAAGTGCTTTTACGGTTATTGTACACTTATCATTGCAACCAGGGATCAGATGTGCACACAGAAGTATGGAGATGGTTTACAAGCACGGTCCAGTAGGTCTATGGACACTTGTGCACAAGTGCTCTCTGGGGGAAGCATTCTCTAAAAATTGTCTTTTTTTTCCCAGTGTTACAGAGAGGTGCCAAAATGATGTCACATTTAGATGTAGCAATAACTATATCTCTGACTAGTGCATCGTTGTTGTTATTATTATTATTATTATTATTATTATTATTATTAATAATAACAATAATACTGTGCATTATTTATAAATCGTCAATGTATTTTGCACAAGGGTAAAATAAATAGACAATAACAGAACACAGACAGGCCAATACAGAGCCCTGTATAATGTAGTTGATGAAAGGGACAGTTAGCATCTTAAGATATTTATTTAAAATGTTTAGTTATGCATAGTAAAATAACTTTGCAATAATCTACGTATTTATTCTGCCCCCTTTTCATGTAATTTACCTTTGAAAATTGGGGAATTTCTAATTTTCAGAGCTGGAAATAAACAATGCAGACGTTCAAGGCTAGCCTTGTTACATATCTCTCGCTAATTGGTTATAACAGATTACACATTTAAAACCATGAACTTTATACAAAAATAATGACAGTGGCTATCCTTGTTTTCTGCAGACTAAAGTTTGGATAAGCCCCTTTAAATAATACCTTAATACCAGTGATGGGTGGAGTTTGGTTATTGAAAAACAACTGTCGCAAGCAAGATGTTAATTTATTTAAAAAATGTTTAGATGATGTTATTATACAGCAAGGCAACAGAAATGTATTATAATTACAGGAGGTTTACTGTTTCATTGAGATGATATGGACAAGAGATGACGCAACCGTTTGGTCAATGTTGGTCTAAATATGTGGAAGATAAGTAGTGAATTATTATTATAATTATTACTTTTAAGTAGATATGTGTGATTGTGTTATTGTAAGACAATACATGATACATGTAATAAATAAGTGTGATTGTGTTATTGTAAGACGATAAATGATACATGTAATAAATATGTGTGATTGTGTTATTGTAAGACGATAAATGATACATGTAATAAATAAGTGTGATTGTGTTATTGTAAGACGATAAATCATACATAGGGCGAAAGAAAGAGACAGCGCAGCCCCACATCAAGGTAGTAGTTTCACAATTTTAATTCACACTCAAAAAGTAATGCACTTACAGACAGACAATAAAGATATCGCATTAAGCAAGTCCCAGTTCTTTCAGGGATCTATTCAGGTTCACGGCTATCGATACTGCCGCTTCAATGTTGTTTGCAGACACACAGTCTCAATGAATCAAAGCCGTCCTTGGCTCCGCCCCCAACGCGTTTCGTCTGTGCTATCCAGACTTTCTCAAGAGGAAGTGATGCTGTCCTGCACGCTCCCGTGAGTCACTATTTACATCCGTTTGTGGGTTCTAATTGGATGATAACTGACCTATCCGGTATTAGTATACGGACAAGCCTCTCGTGTTGTAAATGATAAGTCCCACTTAGACTAAAACAAACATCTGAACGATCGTAGCAACATATGGCTATTAGACATTTTAGATTTACAATTTAATAGACTGCATAAATTACAAAATACAAATTAATATAAACAGCGTAAAAATATTTAAAACTTTAACATTGCCTGATTGACAAAATGGTGTAAAAAATATTATTAATAATAAAACCGCAACTTGTAAAAGAAGAATTTAGAAGTTATTTTGAAACGTTGAAAAAGAAAGAAAATTATAAATATAAGGACAATCTAACCTAGCAAGAAAGAAAGGCTTTAGATGAACTTAAATCAGATTTAACTATCACCATAAGACAAGCAGACAAGGGAGGAGGGATCGTTATCCAAGATCGAGATACATATGTCAATGAGGCGCATAGACTACTAAATTGTACTAAAACATACAAAAGACTCGAAAAAGATCCCTCCTCCCAATACAGTTTAGAGCTACATGCCTTTGTATTAAAAGGAAGGGAAGAAAGTGTATTGACAACTGAGGAAGCAAACTTTATTTTGATTTCGTGTCCTTCTGTACCTTTATTCTATCATCTTCCAAAGGTGCACAAGGACAAAGAAAACCCACCAGGGAGACCCATAGTCTCTGGGGTAGGGTCCCTAACTAGTAATCTTTCCAGCTATGTGGATTGGTACTTACAGCCAGTTGTTAGAAAGACCAGATCCTACCTAAAAGACACTACCCAAACTATTAAATTATTTGAAGGCATGACTTGGGATGATAACTTTTTATGGATATCCTGTGATATCACCTCTTTATACACGAATATTCCTCATGTAGAGGGAGTAAAAGCCTTTGAAGAGTTCTTTAACAGATTCAGTGATCTACCACCAATACAAGTAAGTTATCTAGCCAGAGGGATAGAGTTCATCTTGTTCCACAACTTCTTCTCTTTTGAAAAGAAGTTTTATCAGCAGATACAAGGAAAGGCCATGGGTACGCCCATGGCCCCTTCCTATGCAAATATCTACATGGCTGCATTTGAGGAGAACTATGTGTGGAACAACAATCCATACAGTGAGAGTGTCGTGATGTATCGGCGCTACATCGACGATATTCTCATTGTATGGAAAGGTAGCGACATTAGAGCCATGGAGTTCATTAGCCATCTCAATAACAATAACTTCAATTTGGAATTTACAAGCAAAATTCATAAGAAAGAAATAGAATTTTTAGATCTATGTCTTTACATTGATCCAATTACTAATAAAACAGCAGTAAAAAACTTCAAGAAAGAAGTTGATAGTAATGGATTCCTAAATGCAGGAAGTGGCCATCTACCCCAATGGAAAAGAAATATTCCTTATGGCCAATTTTTGAGGATCCGTAGAAATTGTACTAATATAGAAGATTTTGAAATAGAAGCGGATCTGTTAGAAGAGAAATTTCTAATGAAAGGATATGATAGTGGCCTAATTAAGAAAGCAAAAACTGAAAGTAGAAATAAAGTTAGAGAGGACCTCCTGCTTAGCAACAATGAAATAAAAACTACTAGAAAATCCCATAATGAAGATAAAAAATTGGGAGCTAAATTTATAACCACATACAATTTAGGTGCTAAATTTATTAAGACCACACTTAATAAGCATTTGAATATCCTGCAGGCTGACCCTCTGTTAGGACCCCATTTAGAGCCTTATCCAGTAACCATCTTTAAGAAAAATAAGAACATCAAAAATATTTTAGCACCATCAAGACTAAGAGAATTGAATAACAAAAAGAAAGGGACACTCTCAGATTGGTGTATAAATAAAGGAGGTACCTTTAAATGTGGTAGACTTAACTGTTGCATGTGCAATCTCATCAGTAAAGGTGATAGTGTGTACAATTGGGATTGTTCTAAGGAATTCAAGATTAAAGACAAAGCTTCTTGTGTATCCATATATGCGGTGTATTATCTTATGTGTGATTGCAATTTGATTTACGTAGGAAGAACGAAAAGGAAAGTCAAACGCCGCATATATGAACACATAGAGAATATAACAAAAGGATATGAGAATCATAGTCTGTCTGAACATTTTAGGAAGGTGCATAATAAAAATCCAAATAGTCTAAAGGTGAAAATTCTAGAGATCATACCACAGACAGTGGGTAATGAGCAGCAGAGACTAATGCACCTTAGAAAATGTGAAACTAAATGGATTCACTTACTTAACTGTATGGCCCCAAAAGGGTTAAATGTTGACATAGACTTACAAGCCTTTATGCTCTGAACTAGTATCCCTTGTCTTGGTTTCATCTTGCTTTTGTGCTAACTCTCTCTTTTTCATTATATAGGTTCCTTTAAAGAATTAAGAAAAACGAATTCTTATCAATTTTAGTAATTTTAAAATGTGTGCAAAATATTTCTTGTAAATTTTAGTTTTCTTTTACAGTATGCAAAAGTTGCGGTTTTATTATTAATAATATTTTTTACACCATTTTGTCAATCAGGCAATGTTAAAGTTTTAAATATTTTTACGCTGTTTATATTAATTTGTATTTTGTAATTTATGCAGTCTATTAAATTGTAAATCTAAAATGTCTAATAGCCATATGTTGCTACGATCGTTCAGATGTTTGTTTTAGTCTAAGTGGGACTTATCATTTACAACACGAGAGGCTTGTCCGTATACTAATACCGGATAGGTCAGTTATCATCCAATTAGAACCCACAAACGGATGTAAATAGTGACTCACGGGAGCGTGCAGGACAGCATCACTTCCTCTTGAGAAAGTCTGGATAGCACAGACGAAACGCGTTGGGGGCGGAACCAAGGACGGCTTTGATTCATTGAGACTGTGTGTCTGCAAACAACATTGAAGCGGCAGTATCGATAGCCGTGAACCTGAATAGATCCCTGAAAGAACTGGGACTTGCTTAATGCGATATCTTTATTGTCTGTCTGTAAGTGCATTACTTTTTGAGTGTGAATTAAAATTGTGAAACTACTACCTTGATGTGGGGCTGCGCTGTCTCTTTCTTTCGCCCTAGGATTTTCAATTAAAGAGAGCATTTGGAAACAAGCCTCTGGAACCAGCTGCACCTCATTTTCAAATTTGTGAATAGGAGTTGGCAATACTATTCCTGCAACCAATATAGCCATACGAGTGTACTCCTAAGACTACTTCCCTGCAGTGGGTAATATCATTCTGAAAAACATATCAGTGTTTTTATTTACCTGCGGTTTTTATTCACTTATGGTTTTTACATACCTGTTGTACTGTTTTTAATTTATTCTTACTTATTTATTTTTTTTATCAACAAATGGGTTTATGAACATGTATGAATATTTTTATTGATTTACCAGTGTGCAATATCTATTTAACAACTGTGAATTGTTCATAGCCATTTGCCATATTATCTAAAGTACTTTAATTTCACATCCACCCCTCCACCTAGTTGGGCTGTGAATACTTTAAGTGTAGTGTGATAAATCATGCATGTAATAAATATGTGTGATTGTGTTATTGTATGATGATAAATGATACATGTAATAAATAAGTGTGATTGTGTTATTGTAAGACGATAAATGATACATGTAATAAATAAGTGTGATTGTGTTATTGTAAGACGATAAATGATACATGTAATAAATATGTGTGATTGTGTTATTGTAAGACGATAAATGATACATGTAATAAATAAGTGTGATTGTGTTATTGTAAGACAATAAATGATACATGTAATAAATAAGTGGGATTGTGTTATTGTAAGATGATAAATGATACATGTAATAAATAAGTGTGAATGTGTTATTGTAAGACGATAAATGATACATGTAATAAATATGTGTGATTGTGTTATTGTATGATGATAAATGATACATGTAATAAATAAGTGTGATTGTGTTATTGTAAGACGATAAATGATACATGTAATAGATAAGTGGGATTGTGTTATTGTAAGACGATAAATGATACATGTAATAAATAAGTGTGATTGTGTTATTGTAAGACGATAAATAATACATGTAATAAATAAGTGGGATTGTGTTATTGTAAGACGATAAATGATACATGTAATAAATAAGTGGGATTGTGTTATTGTAAGACGATAAATGATACATGTAATAAATAAGTGTGATTGAGTTATTGTAAGATGATAAATGATACATGTAATAAATAAGTGGGATTGTGTTATTGTAAGATGATAAATGATACATGTAATAAATAAGTGGGATTGTGTTATTGTAAGACAATAAATGATACATGTAATAAATAAGTGGGATTGTGTTTGTCAGGATAATGGCATACTTATTCTCTGCACTGTCCCTTTAAAGCATCCTGCTCCCATTAACTTCAGCCTATTTAAGGCCCCTCCCAGCATTTTCACATTGCTTAGTATTGAAGTTTGTCTTAAACCTTAACCTGAGCCTGCACTCTGTGAGATTTATCATACTACTTCTGTTTGTTGGATTCCTCTACTCCATCTAACTGGATTTCTGTTGTCATTCCTCTCCTACCTGCCTGCTTCTCCCTCAGAAGATTCAGCTATTTCAAAAGCCTCATTGCAACCTTCACCTCTAACCCAGTTTTCCCTGCAGCTCACCGGCCTTGGGATTCACCTTTCACGGAGCTCCGCTTCCTCATGCTGTGACGTCATCAGCCAGCTGCTACTGAGCTTCCCTGCTCCCTCCGGCAAGTCGCCATTACAACCCGGTGTTTGCAACTATCATTATAACAGTTCTGTTAGCGGTAAGCCAGTCTCTGAATTTTTACTTAGCTGCTATACTTTCAGATTAGTATCTCAGTTGCTGCTGTTATTTCTGTGACTTTTTGTTCATTCCCTCATATCCTGCTGTTTTACCGTAACTCTGTTCACAATAGCAATTGCTTATTTTTTCTATGATCATAGTACCATTTTTTCCTTGCTTATTTAATTTTTACCTTTATTATTGTTAAAATCTCAGGTTTATATGGGCATACCCCTGCTGCATTTACTTTCTCACAGTGACTACCCAGACACATGTGGCAGCCATAGGGAATATGCTCAATTACTGCCTGTATACTAAAACTTTGCAATAAGGAATAAGGTTTTACATAGCTGCCTAATTCCTAAATTTTGTTTTACCTTTTCACTCTGTTGCAAACAACCATACAATTTTCATTGTTTTTTCCATTCCAGCAGTTGTGGTCCAAATAACTAAGCTGCACACATTTTTTCTTCCTTAGTTGTGCCTGACATAATACTAAGCCTAAACTATGGACCCAGCTGGAATGAACGCACATGTGCAAAATATCACACACAGGGTTGATTTATTAACTGAAGCTGTTAATACTTTGAAAACAGAAAATGATACTTTAAAAGCTTATATCAGGGATGTGGTTGATAAGAGGGTACCTATATTAGAACCACTGGTTAGTACACCAGAAAAATTTAGTGGTGAGAGATCTGAGTATAGAGATTTCAAGAATGCTTGTTTGCTTATGTTCTCCCTTAAACCTCATACCTATCCCACTGATAGAGCAAGGGTACTCACAGTTATATCCTATTTGAGAGGTGAGCCCCGCACATGGGCCAACACTTACTTTGAGAATAACGATGATATACTTAATTCTTTGGAAAGTTTTTTTTCTGCTATGGGTCAGCTATATGAGGATCCATATAAACAGCTTACTGCTGAAACTGCAATGCGAGGCTTGAAACAAAAGAAAAGAGTAGTTGAGGATTACATTGCCGAATTTAAAAAATGGGCGAAAGACACTCAATGGAATGACCTTTCACTGAGAAATCAGTTTAGATTAGGCCTTTCAGAAGGAATTAAGGATGAGTTGTCTAGATCTGAACTACCACATACTCTTGAGGCTTTAATGTCACTTAGCATAACTATAGACAGAAGACTGAGAGAGAGACAGCAGGAGAGATCATTTCATGAATATCCCGCAAAGAAACAAAATACACCCAGCCCCAGCAAATCAACTGCTGAACCTATGGATATAGGTTTTGTAAAGGGACCATTAACCCCTGAGGAGAAGATCCGACGAAGGGCTAATAACCTCTGCTTATACTGTGCTTCAGACAAACACACTGTCAGGGACTGTCCTTCCCTCCTGAAACAAAACAAGGGTAAGATGTATAAAGAACCTTTTTGTTGTACCACTCAGGATCATGCTCTCCCTTACCTAAATTTATCTCTTCTCTTACAGTGGGAGTCACATCGAATCAACGCTCCCGCGATTATTGACTCAGGAGCTACAGCCTCCTACATAGATACTGTATTCACTAAATTCAATAAAATTCCACTTGTGCAAAAAAGGTCTCCTGTGTTATTACGTGGAATAGATGGTAATCCAATCACATCAGGTCCAGTTAAATATCAAACAATACCCTTACTTGTTGTTACCCCAGAACACCATAGGGAGTATATGTCATTTGATGTAATATCATCCCCTATTTCACCCATAGTTCTCGGTATAAACTGGCTCCGAATTCATAATCCTGAAGTAAATTGGTCTACCTCAACAGTCACATTTAATTCTACATTCTGCTCTACTACTTGTTTCCCAGCTACTATTTTGCAAACCACTGAATCCAATGAGACAATTCAAATTCCTGAGGTTTATAAGGATTATGCAGATGTATTCAGCAAAACCCAATGCGACAATCTTCCTCCTCACAGGAAGTATGATTGTCCTATTGAGATCATACCTGGCTCTGAGATCCCCACGGGTCATATTTACCCACTCTCAAACCCTGAGTTAACACACCTTAAATCTTATTTAGATGAAAATCTAAGGAAAGGTTTCATCCGTCCCTCCACCTCTCCAGCTAGTGCTGGGATTTTTTTTGTTAAAAATAAGGATGGCTCATTGAGGCCAATCGTAGACTACAGACAACTAAATAAAATTACAGTAAAAAACAGATATCCTTTACCCCTCATCCCGGAGTTAATTGAAAGGTTGGAGGGAGCAAAATTTTTCACAAAATTGGACTTAAGAGGAGCCTATAATCTCATCCGAATTAGATCTGGAGATGAGTGGCTCACGGCGTTTCGAACAAGATACGGATTGTTCGAATACGTCGTGATGCCTTTTGGGCTCTGCAACGCGCCCGCAACTTTCCAGCACTTAATTAATGACATTTTTAGGGACATATTAGATGTCTTTATTGTCATTTATCTGGATGATATTTTAATTTATTCCAAGACCTATCAGGAACACATTTCCCATGTTAGACAAGTTTTATCAAGGCTCAGAGGTAACCACTTGTATGCTAAGGCTGAGAAATGCCTGTTCAATTCACAGACCATATCCTTTCTGGGATATGAAATTTCTCCTTCAGGTATCCATATGGAACAAAAAAAGGTTGATGCAGTTTTAAATTGGCCCATACCAACAACTAAACATCAAGTTCAGTCCTTCATGGGTTTTGCGAATTTCTACCGCAAATTTATTAAAAATTTCTCCAAACTTGCTCTTCCTTTAACTGTTCTAACAAAAAATAATTCACATTTCAGGTGGACTAAAGAAGCACAATCCGCTTTTGATTTGTTCAAACAAAAGTTCACTTCAGCACCAATACTCCGTTTTCCTGACCCTAATCTGCAATTTGTTCTTGAGGTGGACGCCTCAAATTCTGCTATTGGCGCTGTTCTCTCCCAAAGAGAAAACTTGTCAAAACCGTTACATCCTGTGGCTTTTTACTCCAAGACTTTGAATAGTGCGGAACAAAACTATCCTATTGGAGACAAAGAACTCTTAGCCATAAAACTCTCCCTGGAACACTGGCGACACCTCCTTGAAGGTACTTCCATTCCTACACTCATCTATACAGATCATAGGAACCTGCAGTACTTGAAGGCCACTAGAACCTTGTCAGCAAGACAGGTTCGCTGGAATCTCTTTTTCTCTCGTTTTAATTTCCTCATCACATACCATCCTGCTGGAAAGAACCAAAAAGCTGACGCACTATCCCGGTTACCCAAAAGTCTTCCACATCAAACGACCGACCAATCCATCATACCAAAAGAAAACTTCATTTCTTTTACTCTCGAAGTCTCATCTAACCTTAAAAAGGAACAGTTGGCCGACTCTACAAAGCCATCACATCTTCTTCAACTTAATACTCAAGGACTTTATTCTCATGATTCAAAGATATATGTTCCACCTTCCCTCAGACTCATTCTCCTTCAATCTGTACATGATTCACCTCTAGCTGGTCATCCAGGTATCCATAAAACTCTCGATCTAGTAAAAAGAGATTACTGGTGGCCTCATATGGCAACTGAAGTTAAGGACTATGTAAACTCTTGTCTTAATTGTACCATTTCAAAAAGGGATAAACACTCTCCCTATGGGTTGCTTTTGCCTTTGCCTACTCCAAAGAATCCATGGTCTGAGATTGCTTTAGACTTTATTGTAGATTTGCCAGTCTCTTCAAAGAATACCACCATCCTTGTCGTTGTGGATCTCTTCACGAAGATGTGCCATTTCATCCCCTTCTCCAAACTTCCTACCGCTTTGGAGACAGTACATTTGCTTCTCAAACATATTGTTAAGTATCATGGACTTCCCACTTCAATCCTCAGTGATCGTGGCAGTCAATTTTCTAGCAGACTATGGTACCATTTCTGTAAAACTTTATCTGTTGAGAGAAAGTTAACTACTGCTTACCACCCGCAATGTAATGGTCAAACTGAACGTTGTAACCAGTGGTTGGAACAATTTTTAAGACTCTTCTGTTCCTCTCAACAACATCTTTGGAGTGACTTCCTGCATTACGCTGAATTTTGTTACAACAACACTATTCATTCCACTACTGGTCAAACTCCCTTCTTCGCAAACTACGGTTTTCACCCCAAATTTCACATCCTACCATCTTCTACCGTTCCAGTATCTAGTATATCAGATTTGTCTGATTCCATCTCTTCCAACTTTAAAACCATCGAGTCCAACATCATAGCAGCAAAACAACTCCAGAAACAGTATTATGATCGCCGCAGAACTCCGCCTCCTGTCTACACAAAAGGTGATCTCGTCTGGCTATCCACCAAACACCTAAGTTTGAAAACCCCTTCGAAAAAACTTTCTCCGTTGTTCATTGGTCCATACCCTGTTGAACTCGTCATTAATGCCAATGCTGTCCGGCTTAAATTACCCGATAATTTAAGGGTTCATCCCACATTCCATGTATCCCTTCTCAAACCCTATAAGGATCTCAGGGATTTCTCTTTACAAACGTCTCTTCCACCTATTTCTCTCGACCCTGAAATGGAGTATGAAGTTCACTCAATCCTGGATTCCCGTTTCCGCAGGGGACGTATTGAATATCTTGTTCGTTGGAAGGGTTTTTCTACAGATGATGATTCCTGGGAACCAGCTACCAACATATCCGCTCCTCGTTTGATATCTCATTTCCACCAGAGACATCCGGATCGTCCTGGGCCTTGAGCCTCTGGAGTGGCTCCTTGGAGGGGGGATTCTGTCAGGATAATGGCATACTTATTCTCTGCACTGTCCCTTTAAAGCATCCTGCTCCCATTAACTTCAGCTTATTTAAGGCCCCTCCCAGCATTTTCACATTGCTTAGTATTGAAGTTTGTCTTAAACCTTAACCTGAGCCTGCACTCTGTGAGATTTATCATACTACTTCTGTTTGTTGGATTCCTCTACTCCATCTAACTGGATTTCTGTTGTCATTCCTCTCCTACCTGCCTGCTTCTCCCTCAGAAGATTCAGCTATTTCAAAAGCCTCATTGCAACCTTCACCTCTAACCCAGTTTTCCCTGCAGCTCACCGGCCTTGGGATTCACCTTTCACGGAGCTCCGCTTCCTCATGCTGTGACGTCATCAGCCAGCTGCTACTGAGCTTCCCTGCTCCCTCTGGCAAGTCGCCATTACAACCCGGTGTTTGCAACTATCATTATAACAGTTCTGTTAGCGGTAAGCCAGTCTCTGAATTTTTACTTAGCTGCTATACTTTCAGATTAGTATCTCAGTTGCTGCTGTTATTTCTGTGACTTTTTGTTCATTCCCTCATATCCTGCTGTTTTACCGTAACTCTGT
Source organism: Bombina bombina (assembly GCF_027579735.1). NCBI lineage: Eukaryota > Metazoa > Chordata > Amphibia > Anura > Bombinatoridae > Bombina > Bombina bombina. Next base: position 171,921,140 of record NC_069506.1, on the reverse strand, counting down.
TCACAATAGCAATTGCTTATTTTTTCTATGATCATAGTACCATTTTTTCCTTGCTTATTTAATTTTTACCTTTATTATTGTTAAAATCTCAGGTTTATATGGGCATACCCCTGCTGCATTTACTTTCTCACAGTGACTACCCAGACACATGTGGCAGCCATAGGGAATATGCTCAATTACTGCCTGTATACTAAAACTTTGCAATAAGGAATAAGGTTTTACATAGCTGCCTAATTCCTAAATTTTGTTTTACCTTTTCACTCTGTTGCAAACAACCATACAATTTTCATTGTTTTTTCCATTCCAGCAGTTGTGGTCCAAATAACTAAGCTGCACACATTTTTTCTTCCTTAGTTGTGCCTGACAGTGTTATGGTAAGACAATAAATGATACATGTAATAAATAAGTGTGATTGTAAGACAATAAATGATACATGTAATAAATATGTGTGATTGTGTTATTGTAAGACGATAAATGAGACATGCAATAAATATGTGTGATTGTGTTATTGTAAGACGATAAATGATACATGCAATAAATATGTGTGATTGTGTTATTGTAAGACGATAAATGATACATGTAATAAATAAGTGTGATTGTGTTATTGTAAGACGATAAATGATACATGCAATAAATATGTGTGATTGTGTTATTGTAAGACGATAAATGATACATGTAATAAATAAGTGTGATTGTGTTATTGTAAGACGATAAATGATACATGCAATAAATAAGTGGGGTTGTGGGAGAATTAAAAGTATGAAGATTGGGAAAAGTATTAAAGATTCAGAAAGGGATTTTCATAGCATAAATGCTACAAAGTAAAAGGAAGATGGTGATATATATATATATATATATATATATATATATATATATATATATATGCACGCATACAGAAAGATAAGCAGTCTCTCAGGAACTAGCAATAGCTTGTTCTATGGCAATTTACCTCCTGGTAGCAGCCTCTTATAGCACAATAGTGCTTTACACACACACACGTGCACACACACACAAAACACGCTCAAACACTTACACATACATACATACACACTCACACACGTGTGCACACATATACATACAAAAACACACATAATTACACACAGGGGTATCTATTTCTGGAGTCTCTTCACAATTAATATTAAAGAAGAGGGAAGTGCTGTTGTTCTGTGACCATCCCATAACTTTAGGACTGCACTACTTTGTATAAGAGTGAACCTCTAATCATTTAATGCTAACCAGTGATAACCAATGTAGTGAGCAGTACACCAGAGGGAGGACACATGATAAGAAGAGGGACAGAAAGGAAAGATTTTTTTTTTTTTTTTAAACAAGGCAACAGCAAAATCTGCTATATCAATGTTTATCAAATTTAATTGTAAATGGTGAAAATAGCAACCATCTGCCTAACTTACAAGAACATTAGGAACATTTGCTGGTTCTTCTATTTATTTGGAAATTTTAAATCTTTTGTCACATTCACTTGGCAATGTTGACTGCAACCCAAAGACTGAAATTACTCTTTCAGTACTTCTCAATTATTAATGTGTCTGATTAACATGAAATTGTATCAAGAGGTCGGGTTTAACGCTTCGTTAATAAACTATTTTGACTTTTACCTGTAGTAATATCCAAAATATGATCTATTAAAGAGAAATTAAACTGAAAATCTAATTACAAATAGAATGTTTAACTCTGCATAGAAAAAAAAAGTAATTTAATCATAAAAATAGTCGTTTCCCCGCATTACCTTTAAAGTGACTGTAGTGCATTCTGTAGGATCATGACCCTGCAACATTACACAAAGAGATTTGCTTGATCAGTGCAGCAGCTTATTTATATTTGTCACTAATTGCCATCACCAAGAGATATAAGATAACTTTATAGGCTTTCAGGATGTACAGTATGTGCATGGTCTGCAAGCAATATGTGTAACAATTTTAATTACTTTTAAAGCATTTATTTTGTATGTAATGCAGTGCTTAAAGTGAAGGTAACGTTACCTTGATCACAATATCTAATAATACTTGTTCCCCCTAAATCAATAGTAGTTTCATTCATCATTTTTTTTTTTGACTATAGAAACTGAGTTTTCGCAGTTAATACTCACTTTTTTTTCCCTCCGTAAATTGAACACGTCTTTTTTTTATATCAGGTCACGTTTTTTCACCGGCCTATTGAAATTCTGGCCTTAATGGCAGCCGTCAATCTACGTCATCCGCCTCCTGGATGATCTGTACATGCGTTCAGAATTATTTTTGGGTCTTGAAAGACAAGCTTGCTACCGTTTTGTGCATGCCTATTGAAATTATTATTGAATTGGCATAATACGTAAGAGGAGAAGAATGACACCTGCACATTGGAAAATAAGTAGCAGATTACCACATGCGCATTACTGATAGTAAGCGCCACTATGCGCATGAGCATTTCAAGGGATGATCGTGTAGACACATATAAAGTGAGTGGGACCGCTCTATACGTCACTCTAACTAAGATAAGGAAATGACTGTTGGGAGAAGTCAGGATAGTAACGGTAGGCAACTATAAAACCTCTTTCTTATATAAATGTATAAGGTATTGGGGAAAAAATGTTAGCAATTTAGTTTGTTAGACTATGACTAATTCATTAGTGTATTCAGATAGGTAAAACTTTACCTTTACTTTAACTCTATTACAAAACTGCTAAACAGCTGAGTAATTCCACCACCACAAACAGAAGTGTTTTGTTCACAAACTCACATTAGTGACAAAACAAATACACAAGCCACAAAATGACCATATTATGTGAGGTAACTTGGAGAGATGGGAGGGCTGCCAGCTGTGAGACAGAATACTATGGCAGGTAAGTAGCATCTCACCTACTGTATCATTAAACATCCTACACTCACATTTACATGAATTTGTGTCTAGAAAACATGTGATTTGTGTTAACCTTCAATATAAGATATATGTTTTAGTGCAGTGTAACATATTGGGCTCGATTTATGAAGCCTTCTCCTGTTGTTCAAATGCAGGTTCTCACAAGAGAACCCGTAGTCTTTATTTATTAAGCAGTGGTCATCAGGCTTTCTATCCTCTTCTCCACCTCTTAGGAGGCGAATTTCAATCAAGATTGACAGCTCCTGCCCACTGTGCGTGAGCACAGTGTTATCTATATGAAACACATGAACTAACACCCTCTAGTGGTGAAAAACTGTCAAAATACCCTGAGATAAGAGGCGTCCTTCAAGGACTTCGAAATTAGCATATGAACCTCTTAGGTTTAGCTTTCAACTAAGAATACCAAGAAAACAAAGCAAAATTGGTGATAGAAGTAAATTGGAAAATTGTTTAAAATTACATGCCCTATTTGAATAATGAAAGTTTGTTTTAGACTAGACTGTCCCTTTAAGCGAACTGCAAAAAAAAAAAAAAGCTGTCTTCACAAATAGTTACACTTAACCTTTCAAAGACCATCACATCACATTGTTTTAAAAGCAACAAATGTTTATGAGACCATTACAAATGTTTCTGAACCTGATAAAGAGGGCTTTAAATATTTAAAACGGTCTAATACTACTAATCTACTTACCCTTTAGAGTTATAAGTATTTATTCTTCACTAATAAAGATGTAATAGTTATCTTTATCAAAAAGAGAATAAGAACAACTGTATGTAACAGACCTGCTAGTTTCAATTCATATTAAAACATCTTTCATTTTGATTCAATGTTTGCAATATTGAAAATGTTTTAAAGCATAGAAACATTGATTCCAGGTAGATTAGAACCAGAAGGCCCATCAAACCTGCCCATATTCCTGTCTGAAGTGCAGGCTTAATTAACCTTCAGGACAGCTTTGTACAAATCCCCGGCTTTCTTCAAAATCCATTTCTGCAGCATCTTTACAACTTCCATTCTATACATAAACCATTATTCTGACAGTAATGTTTAATGGGGAAAAAAAAATTCTTCTGAAGTTTATTAAAGGGAAGGTAACGTTACAAATGAAACTATCATGGTTCAGATAGAGAATGTAATTGTAAACAACTTTCCAATTTACTATAGCTAATTAACTTTGTTCTCTTGGTACCCTTTGTTGAAAAGCATAACTAGGTAGGCTCTGGAGCAGTAATGAACTACTGGGATCTAGCAGCTGATTGCTGGCAGCTGATAAGTGTCTCTTGTAACTGGCTCACCAAATAACTCCTTTTAGTGAATTGTTGCTTCTTCAACAAAAGATGCCACAAGAATAAAGCAGATTGGATAATAGAAGTAAATTTTAAAGTTGTTTAAAATTGCATGCTCTATATGAAAGAAAAAAAAAATGTGTTTCATGTCCATTTAAATCCATTAATATACTTCAATGTTTTTTACACAATAACTTTCATCCTTGTCACTGTAAAACTTTGCATAGTAAGATATGTTCTTAAAGGGGCATTGTACACTAGATTTTTCTTTGCATTAATGTTTTGTAGATGATCCATTTATATAGCCCATTTTGTGTGTGTTTTTATTGTGTTTTTGTAAAAATGGATAGTTTTGCTTATTTTTAAATAACATTGTGCTGATTTTCAGACTCTTAACCAAGCCCCAAAGTTTTAGATGTTTACAATATATACAGTCTTTTCATATGCACTGGAGGGGGGAGGTTCTGTTTTCAGCCCTTTTCAGTGGGTGTCCCAGGCTAATCTCATTAACAGTGCTAAATAGGGAGCTTCGGAGTAAGATTTTAGAAGGTTTTATACTGGATTTTTATATCAATATCTGTGCATATTATTTTTTATAGTTGTGTCTATTACATGCAGTTAAATGTAAATTGGTGTATACTGCCCCTTTAAGGGGATATATGACTCAATTTTTCTTTCAAGTATATGAAACAGCAGTCAACATATTAAAAAAAAATTCAAGTCCTGGGACCTTACTGCTCACTGGCTGCTAGAGTTTGCACCATATTTGTTGGCCACCTTTGAACAGTTTATTGTATTTTTCTTAGTATATGGTCACCAGAGCTGTATATTAAAAATAATGTCTGATTAGCTATCTAAAGAGTCCCACAAGTACTTCGTTTTTATATAGACATTTTGCTACACTACCATCTATCCTGGACTTCCTGCTATGTTACTGCATTGTTCCCCTTTTTTTTTTAAAGGGACATTAAACACATATTACATTTCATGCGCCTCTCCCTAATTATGGGAGCCACCATTATGGAACCTAGGTTACCATGTAGGTGTCTGAAGAAGATTTGATGCACATGTGCAAATAGGTTAGGACTGGAATTTAGTGAAAGACAAATTTCAACATGGTGGCACTCATGACTAGATGGGCCAGGGAATAACCTCAAAACTGTACTTTTAAATAAGTTGAAATAATATTTCCTAAATAATGTACCACATTTGTTTACTGTCAGTAAGGTGCAATCAAGTGTAAATTCCATTGATGGGTTTTGTATCCTTAATACATAATTTTATCTTTTGTAAGGCCACTACTTACATTTATTTACATCTCCAAGATGTCAGGTACCTTATGTACTTTAATATCATATACTGAAAGACTAATCTTCTCTTGAAGCCCAATTTCAAAACAACTGATAAATACTGACAAAACAGGCCACTGCATTGAACAGAGAGGTATACCACTATACAGCCAGTCAGAATGATATTTTCCCAAGGAACTAAAGAAAGGAAGTAAAATAATTGTAACTAGTAGCTCCACATTGTATGCCAAAAAAAAAAGTAATGAAGATCAAGTTTTTATCTTTTATTTTTTTACTGTATGACAAATAGTGCAATTTCCACATCCCCATATCCCATTAATGTAAGATGTAAATAATACAAATTAAATTAAATTATCCCTAAAATTTTAATGGGATTACTGCATGCATTATAGAGACATAATACTCATAATGTTTCTCTGTACTATCTAAAAATTTTGTTTTATATATTAGCGTTTGTTATAAATGGATGTTCCTGTACTGAATAAACCAACATTTTACTGTTGGGGTTGTTCCTATCAGCCAGTAAGCAGTACCCTGGGACTCAGTTCCACTGGAGTCTGCATGTTACTTTTATCTCACAATTAAACAGCCCTTGTTTCATTTTTTTATGCAAAGAAAAGTATTGTTTCATATTTAACTGCTGCAATTTCATATACATTAAAAAATATTTGACTAAGTCATTTTAAATTGATTTGTCTGACAGCATCTTATTTGTCTGCAACCAACCCTGCATGGTAGTTGAAGAGATCTAACATACATTGTCAATACAAAAATAAAATACTATTGTTATTTCCAATAACCCCTATGCTTATTAATATGGAAAAAACATACAACTAAAAACATTTTTTGTTAAGCAGTACTGTCAATATGATTAATATTTTTGTATCCACCATCTTTTTAATTAAAAGGTTAATCTCCTTGAATAATGAGATTATATTTCATATTTTTTGTTCCAGAGAACTACTGAATATCTGACCACAGTAATAAGAAAATAAATTGATTGACTTCAGTGATTTTAAGTGAATTAAAAGGAAAAGAAGAGGTTTTTTTTTTTGTTCACACTGTGCAACATCAGACAATTTATTTGATCAAATAAGTATTATTCACCTTATTATCACATACTGTCTATTATTTAAATATGAACCAACATGAACCTAATGAATTTGCAGCCAACAATACATGCTGATATTCACAACATCACAACATAATTTTATATATATATAGACAAAAGCTTTTGTTTTTTCCATTAGCAATAGTGTATGTCAAGCAGGGTACTTTTCATTAGTCATATCTGCTAGGCAAGAATGTGCCTTGTGTTAGATATCCAAGTGGAGTCATGGAAACCAATCAGATAACTGTGGTATCTACTGGCAATATCCACTGTGAACTAAAAAAACAAGTGTACAGCAATCAAAACAAGCATACACCTGCCTAGCAGTGAGCTGAGTAAGACAGGACCTTCTGGCACAATGAAACTAACAGCTGACAGTTCTTCTTTTTCCCCCAGTCATGAGCTCTCATTAGGAGCAAAGCATATATCTTTTTTTAATCCAGGAAATATATGTCAGAAAAGCATCACCTTATCTGTATGCCTAATAGTATTTGTATCCTGACATATGTATTCACAGTTACAATGTAGCCAATATGATAATTGTAGAGGACAATATAACAAATGGATCCAGGTCTCTTATTATATATACAAAGATGAATTTCAGTGTGTTATTGTTGGATCTGATTACTTTGCTCATACATTATACCTAATAAACTGTTCATATTTTCCAAATCATTTGCAAAAATCCAAATTAAAACATGTTATTAAACACTTCACTAAATCTCATCTCTCTCTCTTAAAAAGGTCAGTAACCCTCTGAGCTCTTGTTTCTGACGTCTGCAAGTGACCATTCTCTTGAAAGAAAAAAAGGCAGATCAGTAGGTCGTAGCCAGGAACACAAGGTGCTCATTAATATTAACGAACTTGCTTTCGAACAATTTTCCATCATTACAATACACACGAGGAGCAACTCAAAGTGATGTCAGCCAGCACCAAACTTTGAAGATCCGTTTTTCATCAACACTGACCTCTTTAAACTCAAACCACTGGGGTGGGGGGGGGGGGGGGGGTGGAGCTTTATTTATATATTATATTGTTGTCACGCATCATAACAGCTAAATTCAGGGCTGTAGGGAAATGGATAATCTCTAACAGTGGCTATTTGTAAGTGTTGTACCAGTTGACAAATGACAATAATAATCCCTGAGATTTCAACCAACTGGCTGGTAACACACCACAGCCCTCTTTGACAAGGAATGGGTTACTAAGTTTCACACCAACACTCATTCTTTATATGTATATGTAGAGAGCACTGTTCTCCAACATTAATACATTTATGTTTTTTTTAAAAAAAAATCACAAACATTTGTATGCAGTTAAACACAATAACATAAAAGTATATTTAATAGACCTATTAACACATTCACAAGACAAATAGAAATCACTGCTCTCTAACACTAATACAGTGATTTAAAAAAAAAAATCATAAACATTTGTATGCAGTAAAACACAATAACATAAAAGTATATTTCATAGATCCATTAACACATTTACAAGACAAATATTAATGCTCCAGTTCAATATTTCACATAACATGTAAAACATTTGTCTCCCATAGCAATTCATGCAGGGACTGCTTACCTTTTTCTCTTTTATTCTGGGATTTTCCTCTTCTTTTTAATCAAGATAAGGAATGTGTAATGCTTAGAAAGTGGTCCCCAGCTGGATGTAAGCACTCCCTGTCACGTTAGATACAGTAGCTGGCCTTTTGTGTTGGTGGATGGAGCTGTTCACATCTCCCAGTGCTGAAAGCTCAGTGATCGTTGAGTTGTTTGGCTAAGGTGGAGCCCCAGTGAGCCTGAGAGGTGGAGACAAACACATATAAAGCCAGGAATCTTCTTTAATACAAGGACTCTTCCATCTGTCTCTTGAAGGCGGGGTGGTAGGGATAAATGAATCTTTCAAAAGCCACAAGTAAATTGTTGCTAGCAACTTTGTTACCTGTTATTATAATGTGCTTTAGAAAAATCCTGTGCCAGTAGATCTGTATCTCACTCCACTTGTGTTACATTACATAGTTAAACTCAACATGGTTTACTTATATTTATTCAGTTGTATTACGTTACAGTCATTTTCTATTTAGTGATGTCCTTTTATTAAAGAGGGATGATAAAAGTTATGAGCTAACAGGTGAGAACCGTTTAGCAAACAATGAAACTGTTTTAACTGCGACGCCCCAGATATTTTTAAGTGTCATCACTTTAAAGAAGGCAGAACCTGTAGGGATGGATTTCTCTAAAGACTTTCGGCAGCGGTTTCTGATGCCTTCCCTATCTCTACCAATATTTCTTTACACACTCTATACATATAGACGATATAGTGCTATGCAATATTACAGTATACCTATACATTGTATATGTGTATATATACACACATCTCTCTCCGATCTTTAATAATGGATTTGTTTGCACAGCAGAGAGTGTATGGTATATTTAATCACGTTAATATAAATCTGAAAGCACAAACCAATTTTTCTTAAAGGTACAGTCTCCAATATCATTTTTATTGTTTTTAAAATATAGCTAGTCCCTTTATTACCCATTCCCCAGTTTTGCCTAACCAACACAGTTATATTAATACACGTTTTACCTCTGTGATTACCTTGTATCTGAGTATCTTCTGACAGCCCCCTGATCACATGACTTTTTATTTATTATCTATTGACTTGCATTTAGTATGTGTTGTGCTAACTCTTAAATAACTCCTCGGGCATGAACACAATGTTATCTATATTGCCCACATGAACTAGAAGTCTCATGTTGTGAAAAGCAAATAAAAAAGTATGTGATAAGAGGCTGTCTGTAGTGGCTTAGAAAAAGGCAGACATTTAGAGGTTTAAATGTTATAAAGAATATAAATATATCAGTGTTGGTTGTGCAAAGCTGGGAATGGGTAGTAAAGGCATCATCTATCTTTTTAAACAATAACAATTTTAGTTTAGACTGTCCCTTTAAATATACTTAGCACATTGAATTTATGAACACATTTCCCCTGTGACATTGATGAACACGTCTCTAAACAATTTCAGTATAAAAGGGAACACTACAAAGTATGTTAAAGGCACATTAAACCTGCTGAGTGCAACTATATGGCTACTACTCATCATGCTATTGTTTTTCCTCTTGGACATGCAACTGTTTTTAAAGCAATTCTCTTATTTTTAACCCATAACAGAAGCCAGTTGTTAAAGTGCTGCCATTTTAGTACGCACATATTTTTGCATCCTATGACAGAGTCTTTGGACTTTCCCAAATCAGTGACGTTGATGGCTTTTTGACAGCTATAATTGCACTTTGGATTAGCTGGCACAGTAGAAAGCTGAAGAGTTACATTTTTGTAGTTATTTTTTTACACTGTTTAAAAGTTACATAACAAATATAAAAAAAAAAACCACTCAGGCATAACATAAAGAAATGTAACCACTGCAAACAATGTATTGTGCACTCTCTGTATTGTGCATACTAAACTGAAGTGCATGACAAAGCTTGCCAAGAAGTCTGCAATAGCACTGATTTCTAAAGGTGCTCCGTTTCTGTCAGAGGATGTGAGAAAACTTCCATTCCAAGATGGCAGCACCCACTGTGAAGATGCAGAGCTTCTCTAACCAGCAATGTTGAAGGGTTAAAAAATGAGAATTGCTTTGAGTAGTGAACAACAAGCTACTGTAGTTGTACCCAGCAATTTAATATCCATTTAAGTGTATAAGCAGGGCAGGGTATATAAAGTTCACAAGTTTACAGTTTGCTGAAAGTGGTTATTTGATTTTAACAGTTGTGTATCAGAACTTACATTTAAATGTCCTAAATGTGTAAAGACATTTACAGCTCACGTTTTTGTGCATGGTTTAAAGGAACACAAATGTACATGAAATATAATTTCTACAAAGAGTTTTGTTGTAAACCCATATATAAGAAGGGTTAGCATTTTACACTGTAAATCTGCAAAATATGTTTGCATGTTTAGTTTATATGTAAAGCTTTGGGTTCATGTAACAATATATTTTTTATAAGTCATAATAACCACTTATCTTTTGCTTATACTTTCTCTCTCTCTCTCTCTCCCTCTCTTTCTCTCTCTCTCTGTCTCTTTCTCTCTCTGTCTCTCTCTTTCTCTTGCTCAGCCCAATGATCTAAAGCTCTCCGCTCTGGCAAAATGATCTAAGACGTCTTGTCAGCAGTGAAATAGTTAATAAGGGAACCATACATTGTGGTCTGCATTGTGTAGTGCAGTGATTTTTAACCTTTTTTTTGCTGTGGCACACTTTTTTTACATTAAAAAATCCTGTGGCACACCACCATCCCAAAATTTTAAAAAAATCACACATTGTAGCCTAATACATCATATATATATATATACACATACACACAAACACACAAATACTGTATGTATTGTGCTGTTATGCCATGCCTCATACAAACTACCCCTGCACTGGGAGTAAAAAACAAGCAAAGTTTAAAAAATATGTCACACTGTTGTCAGTTTGCCGTGGCACACATGAGGATCTCTCACGGCACACTAGTGTGCCACGGCACACTGGTTGAAAAACACTGGTGTAGTGTTTGCTAACTCTAGGGTGTGGTTCCCTAATTTACTGCTTCACTGTTGGGCCTCTCACAAAATGTGGCCTTAGAGAGAACACTGCTTGTCAGTACAGCACAGTCCCTCAAAGAATTTCAGAAAGGCAAATTTTTGCATGAGAGCTGTTTATCTAGCTATATAAGGTTCTGTGTGTGAAGGAGGCACATACACAACAATATAATACTTAAAATAAAACAATTAAAAAAAAAAGATTTTGTTTGATTCTTCTCTATACCGACAATTTTTTTTATCATCAAGCCAATATATATATATATATATATATATATATATATATATATATATATATATATATATATATATATATATATATATATATAAAGATAGATAGATAAATAGATAGATACACACAACCACATACTATTAACACAGTTTCTCAGAACAAAACAGAAAAACCTGACCAATGGAAATAAATATATTTAACCACATAAATCCTTTGAAGCAATCGCCCCAAATTGTGACAATTTTGTGTGTTCCTATACATCTAAACCTGCACAGAAAATAAGAAGTAGCTATTATGCGACTCACCAAGAGTTTTACGTAAAACAGAAGTCATGTGGATCCTCAGAGCAGTCACTATAGCTACCGAATATAACCCTAACTGCACTGTATTTATGTAAAGGTTACAATAAAATAAAAAGGAGAATTAAGTGTCAGTATGCAACCAAATAATTGTGTCACACAAATCACAATCTGTTTTTTAACATGTTTTATTTCTAGAGAATGGTTTCTTGGACATACCCCATAACAGAGGTAGAAAATGGCAACTGTAAGCACATAGTTATGAGTTTTTGTCTATTGGTTTGTACAACTAGCTTGTCTTAAGTCCACCAATACAGATAAAGAAGTCTAAAAACGTCATCGCCATGTTGCTATGATTTCATTTGAAATGTACAGTGGTGTTGGTATTATTTAGTAGCTCAGACTAAGTAAAATATTTATTTTAACCACACAATGTAATTTCCTAAGGGCATATTTACCAGTTCTATTTGAGATCTGATTATACAATACTTCCAACAATATAATACACTGGTCACCATCTTAGGTCAGAGAGGCATCATTATTGTACTGTTTGAAATAAAGTAGGCCACACAATCAAGCTTGTATTTGTGAGGTCCATGTTAGAACCTGTCCTTGTTTCCAACTTGGAGATACAAATAATTATCAAACTGAAAATGGTTTAGTGCAATACAGGTAGCCCTCAGTTTACGCCGGGGTTAGGTTCCAGAAGGAATGGTTGTAAATCGAAACCGTTGTAAATTGAAACCCAGTTTATAATGTAAGTCAAAGGGAAGTGAGGGAGATAGGTTCCAGGCTCCTCTCAAAATTGTCATAAGTAACACCTAATACATTATTTTTAAAGCTTTGAAATGAAGACTTTAAATGCTAAACAGCATTATAAACCTAATAAAATAATCACACAACACAGAATATATAATTAAACTAAGTTAAATTAACTAAAACATTTGTTAAACAGCATTATAAACCTAATAAAATAATCCCACAACACAGACTTCACTTGCATTTTTCTGCAAACAGTTATTTCTATGCATTACAATCTGGACTGATTTATAGACAGGAAGATCTTCTTCCTTTGAAATCTGCTTGATAGCTCAGGTCTGGTTAAACTGATTAATTTCAGCTTGCTTGGCTTTGCTGCAACACAAGCGGACAGCTCCACCTACTGACTATTTTAATAAATGCACTGCTTCTCAATGCTTTTCAATAGCAGTCACATGACTGGAAAAAAGGTTGTTATTCTGAAACGGTGTAAATTGAACCGTTGTAAAACGAGGGCCACCTGTATACAATTTAGTTAGTTTAGGGGAAATATACTGATAAAAACAGCTGGATAGCCATTGGAGTTGGATACATGTATGGCTACCAACAGATCACCTTAATAGATTTCATTCTGGTTCCAATCATTGTTCAGACAATAAATTGTGGATTCTAAGAAGAATGCAGCATTTAAGAAGACACTCTAGCATCCTTAAAGGGCCATAAAACATGTTGAGATCTGTGCATATCCTAAAATGGCTAATTAAATAAAAATAGTTGGCATAAAAAATTGTTTAAACATCGCTGGAAAGTATTTTAAAATAATTTTTAAAAATAAGTAAAATGAGTTATACAGTCATGCTGTCTGGAGTAGTCTGATCATCCCCCTTGTCAATGTTTAGCTACAGAAACACCTGCATTGTATTTCACAGCTGCCTATTTGCTTCTAGGCATACTTCAGCAGATAATGAGTGTCTCCTTCTGCATTCTACCAAAAGCAAAGGAAAGGGTTAATGGCGAGGCACTGCAGTATAAATTTGCAGGTAAAGTAATTAAGGTAAATATTATGATATTTTGTCTCTATTCCAACTTGTTGTATGTCCCTTTAACAAGCACTTGTTAAACCTGGGATCCATATGCCTCTTTCTCACAAGGAGTCCACATCTGGTGTCCCTCATCACCCTTAGGGAGACTTTAACAGGGTCATATTACAAATGCATACAGAAAGAAAAGCACTTTCTCAGGTACGAACAACAGCTCAATAGCTTGTTCTATGGCAATTTCCCACCTGAAACCAGCCTTTTTTAGTCCAATTGTGATTTTCACAGATGAGAATTTTCCTGAAGTACATCAATCGGATCCCTCCTAGTAAATTCAGTCCAGCCCCAAAATACCAGGCAATCTTCCTCAGAATTTAATTTTTAATGTAGTCCACTTAGATCACAGCTATAAAAAAAGCATGCAAAGTTTTCACAAATTGGATGTAGTTGTTTCACAGAGTTGAGTAAATGAGGTAATTCCTCTTTTGTATGTTATTCTTGTTGGTGTGAGAAAGGGAATTGAAGCTCCCTAAACATGACATAACAAATAGCATTATTTTATTTAAAAGCACTTCACTGACTGAGTCAGTCACTGTCAGACTCAGACCACTCCTGTCCTGTATCTCCGTGGCTGAAGTCTCAGGCTCCCAGCATCATAACCTCATCCTGCACAAAGACCCAGTTCTGGTTAGGGGGATATTCAAGGTGGGTGACAAGTTCATCTCTTTCCCAACTTCCTTTCCACTTATTGTGCATAAACATTGGTTGCATGCAGGTAGGCAGGTTTAGTAAGGTCAACGGCCAGGCTAGTAGGTTGATATGCTAATCAGTAATATTAGTACTAGGGGGCATCATTTCATTCTCGGAACCAGGCAGCACAATATCTTGAGCCAGCCGTGATCCTCAGGCATAGTACCCCAGGACTGAAGTGGTATCACTTTTTAAAAAGGGAAGCAAAGCTGATCCAGGAAGCTATAGACCAGTTAGTCTGACATTGGTAGTGGGGAAGATACTTAAAGGTATAATAAGGGATTATATTCATTGAGTATATTTATGTAAACAATATTGTGAGCTCAAATCAGCATAGTTTTATGAGCAATAGACAAATGAATCTAATTGGAAGTAAAATAAATCTATGAGGAAGTAAAAAATTAGATAAAAAGTAATCAGTTGATGTGATATACTTAAATTTTGCAAAATATTTTGATACAGTGCCACATGAGAGATTATTGTACACAATTAAGGGACTGGGAATAGCTGAAAATATTAGTACACGGATAAATAACCGGATAAAAGACAGGGAGCAATAAGTATTAGTAAATAGATAATACTCTGATTAGACAAAGGTAATCAGTGGAGCCCCCCAGTGATCAGTACTGGGCCCTGTTTTTTTTTATTATTTTTATTAATGACTTGCAACAAGGATTAAATAGCAACATCTCTATTTTTGCTGATGATACAAAGTTGTGTAAGGTCATTAAGTCAGTACAGGATGAAATTGCTTTGTAAGGGGATTTACAAAAATTGGAAGAATGGGCAGGTAGATAAAAAAAATTAGACTTAATACTGGAAAATATAAGAGTTTACATTTTGGAAGTAAAAATAAGCAGAAACTCTATTATTTAAATGGGACTAGATTTAGCAAAACAGTGGAGGAAACATATTTGGTGTACTTCTAGATAACAAGCTAAAGATGGATGCACAATGCAGAGGAGCGGCTTCTAAGGCTAATAAGATAGTAGCATGTATTAAGATGCATTGATTCTCTCTAGAAAAGAGGCTCTTGAGAGGTGATATGATTACTTTATATAAATATAGTCAAGGCCCATATACAGAGTTGTCAGAAGCTCTGCTTATTCCATGGAAATTGTTTGTGACAAGAGGTCACAATTTAAGGCTGGAGGAAAATAGATTGAATCTCCAGCAATGTAAACTTTTTTTCACTGTCAGAAAAATGGAATTGTGCATCTTATTGCCTATGGGGGTAGTGAATGCCAATACCTTAGATACATTTAAAAATGGACAGATACATTTCTGGTTAGAAATAGAATTCTGAGATATGAATGCTCGTGTCACCTTTTTAATGGAATTAATTTAAGCTCAATTTGATCTTTTTTTTATAAATCAAGTAGGATCTGTATAGGTTGAACTCGATGGACTTCTGTCTTCTTTCAACCTTATCTACTATGTTATTATGTTACTATGTTAACCCTGTGAGCTCAGATGTTTATGGTGTATATTGCACCAGTGCAAGTAGATGTTCTAGGCTTGACCACTATTTTGGTGGTTTATATTTGGATATTTATCTAACTATTTTGAGAGGTAAACGTTTGTCATCTATTGCACCATGTGGCACCCAGCTAGTCTGTAGCCTCCATGTACATGATTTGTGTGCCATTTACCACATGATTTCTCTCAAATTATCTTTATTGATGGGGATTGGGAGCACAAGTTCATAAAGGCTTCTGTCCAAGATTTTTACCCCCTGCATATCTTCATGCTTTACTCTGTGCCTGCTCTATGAATTTTTTCTTTTGGAAGGGGAAAGAGCGAGTAAAATGCTTAAAGCACCACTAAATACAGTAGAATTGAATAATTGACTCTTGCATTACAATAAGATGATACAACAGTACTTACTTTGAATTTGAAACAAACAAGCAGTAGAATATTTTCTTGCAAATTTCAAAAGTTAATCCAACTTTCCCCTCCCCCTGTATCATGTGACAGTCATCAGCCTATAACAAAATGTACAGTATATACTGTGCACTTTTCCACATGCTCAGTAGGAGCTAGAGCCTCAGAAAGTGTGCATATAAAAAATAATGTGTATGTTTTAATAATGGAAGCACATTGGGAGTTTTATCTGAATCATGTAGCCACAAGCACTTCATGTTTTATATACACAAATCCAGCACACATATATACAGGGAGTGCAGAATTATTAGGCAAATGAGTATTTTGACCACATCATCCTCTTTATGCATGTTGTCTTACTCCAAGCTGTATAGGCTCGAAAGCCTACTACAAATTAAGCATATTAGGTGATGTGCATCTCTGTAATGAGAAGGGGTGTGGTCTAATGACATCAACACCCTATATCAGGTGTGCATAATTATTAGGCAACTTCCTTTCCTTTGGCAAAATGGGTCAAAAGAAGGACTTGACAGGCTTAGAAAAGTCAAAAATAGTGAGATATCTTGCAGAGGGATGCAGCACTCTTAAAATTGCAAAGCTTCTGAAGCGTGATCATCGAACAATCAAGCGTTTCATTCAAAATAGTCAACAGGGTCGCAAGAAGCGTGTGGAAAAACCAAGGTGCAAAATAACTGCCCATGAACTGAGAAAAGTCAAGCGTGCAGCTGCCAAGATGCCACTTGCCACCAGTTTGGCCATATTTCAGAGCTGCAACATCACTGGAGTGCCCAAAAGCACAAGGTGTGCAATACTCAGAGACATGGCCAAGGTAAGAAAGGCTGAAAGACGACCACCACTGAACAAGACACACAAGCTGAAACGTCAAGACTGGGCCAAGAAATATCTCAAGACTGATTTTTCTAAGGTTTTATAGACTGATGAAATGAGAGTGAGTCTTGATGGGCCAGATGGATGGGCCCGTGGCTGGATTGGTAAAGGGCAGAGAGCTCCAGTCCGACTCAGACGCCAGCAAGGTGGAGGTGGAGTACTGGTTTGGGCTGGTATCATCAAAGATGAGCTTGTGGGGCCTTTTCGGGTTGAGGATGGAGTCAAGCTCAACTCCCAGTCCTACTGCCAGTTTCTGGAAGACACCTTCTTCAAGCAGTGGTACAGGAAGAAGTCTGCATCCTTCAAGAAAAACATGATTTTCATGCAGGACAATGCTCCATCACACGCGTCCAAGTACTCCACAGCGTGGCTGGCAAGAAAGGGTATAAAAGAAGAAAATCTAATGACATGGCCTCCTTGTTCACCTGATCTGAACCCCATTGAGAACCTGTGGTCCATCATCAAATGTGAGATTTACAAGGAGGGAAAACAGTACACCTCTCTGAACAGTGTCTGGGAGGCTGTGGTTGCTGCTGCACGCAATGTTGATGGTGAACAGATCAAAACACTGACAGAATCCATGGATGGCAGGCTTTTGAGTGTCCTTGCAAAGAAAGGTGGCTATATTGGTCACTGATTTGTTTTTGTTTTGTTTTTGAATGTCAGAAATGTATATTTGTGAATGTTGAGATGTTATATTGGTTTCACTGGTAAAAATAAATAATTGAAATGGGTATATATTTGTTTTTTGTTAAGTTGCCTAATAATTATACACAGTAATAGTCACCTGCACACACAGATATCCCCCTAAAATAGCTATAACTAAAAACAAACTAAAAACTACTTCCAAAAGTATTCAGCTTTGATATTAATGAGTTTTTTGGGTTCATTGAGAACATGGTTGTTGTTCAATAATAAAATTAATCCTCAAAAATACAACTTGCCTAATAATTCTGCACTCCCTGTACATAGACACATATTATATAGAGAAACACACTGTAACTAACTAGGAGAGTGATATGAACAAACCTGGTAAATTAACTCGTAAATGCTTTAATCAGTAATCTATAATGCAAAAGAAACTAAAATTGATAGACAAACTAAAGCAAAGAATGTAAATTCTATCACTAATAAACATACCTAGTAAATTTGGTCAAATAATCCAGATGAAATTAAGTTCTGCACAGATAACTGAAATAACTGCAAGACTGCTAGTAAATTAAATGTTAAATAATATTTTAACAAATAACTTAAATGCTGTTCTCACAAAATGGAGGACATTATTGAAGAAAAACACATTAGTATGGAAAATAAGAATTTTGTATTGAACAAAAACTCCCAAAAAGCAATAGAGCATATTAGCTTGAAAGAGGAGTACAGGAAACATTGGTCAAACCAACTTAAAGAGATAGAGAACACAGTCACTAAACAGATGCATAGTCAAAACAGAGCATCCTCATTAACCCCTTAATGATAGATGCTGAACAAGGTATTGCTATTTCATGCTGTTGCTTGATCCCTGCATGTGAGACTACTATCCAGCAACATTACAGGAACAGTTAAGTATAACTGATATTGTGAATAAAATCACTGTGACAGCCAGCTTAATGACATGAAAAAACATTGGGTTTCATGTCCCTTTAATAGATTAAAAAATGTTGCATGCAAACTCAAAACAAGGGATGAAAGAAAGTCAAAATAGCAATATTAGTTCTAGAGTATGTGTCTCAATACATAAGCTGTCACATACTGCATAGAGGATATATATAAACGGCATAAAAATTAGCATATGTGCCTTCCTAGGTTTAGTTTTCCACAAAGAATACCAAGAAAACAAAGCGAATTCAATGATAAAAGTAATTTGAATTTTTTTTTAAATTGCATGCCTATCTGAATCATGAAAGTTTAATTTTGACTAGACTGTCCATTTAAATATAACTCCTAGCAGACTATATCATTAGCACCTGAGCTTGGTGGGGTGCTTATACCAATTGGAGGTAGCCAGTTTTCTAATTTCTAAATAGAAATTCAAAGTGTTTGGGTAACATACCAAACAAAATTCAGTTTCAAAATACACTTGGTAAAAGTGCAACAAAACAGGGGGTATGGGAATATTGTGTGGCTAATTTTCCAATTTCATCATAAAACTATATGTGATTTTATGCAGTCAATTCAAATGGTTTCATCTATATTTGTACATGTATGAGCTAACACCCCTTTTATGGTCTCATTGACAGCAGCAATATTTTTTCTTCTGTATGTTAACCAAAGACTGTAGGTTTGTAACTAAAACTAAGAAGACTGACCATCTGTCATTTGACTAATCACTTCACCCAATCTCAGGTGCTTATAAAAGTGTCCCAAGTAAGGTTGCCACCTCGGCCATGTTTTCCTGGACCCTTATGATTTATACATGCTGCAGGTTGCGCAGAGGGGAATATGAATAGTGCTGTTCACTGTCGCTATTTGTGTGCTGTTCAGAGTTGAAATTTATGTTCCTACCTGCAAATTCATAAGTGTCCAGGAAAACATGGCTGATGTGGCAACCCTAGTCCCAAGAGTTGTATTTATTGTGATTCTGTGTTAAAGGGAAATCTGACACATTCCTCGCAAAACTCCACAAATGGAATGGACAAAATTATTGGCACCTTCTAAAATTTTAAGAAATAATTGCATTCAAAGTTTGTGATGCTCCTGTAATTTGTAATTAAACTCAACTGTATAAATTAACAGGTGCTGACAATATATAAATCTTACCGGCAACAAGTTAAAATGGTGAAAATTTGACTCAACCTTTCTGTTGTGTGTCTCTGTGTGCCACACTGAGCATGGAAAAGAAAAAGAACAGCAAATAAATTTCTCAGGATTTGAGAACAAAAATTGTGGAAAAGCATGGACAATCTCAAAGTCCATCTCCAGAGATCTTAATGTTCTTGTGTCCACTGTGCGCAACATTGTCAAGAAGTTTACAGCCCATGTCACTGTAGCTAATCTCCCTGGATGTGGACGAAAGATAAAAATTGTTAAAAGATTGCAACAAAGGATTGTTCGAATGGTGGATAAAGAACCTCAATTGACTTCCAGTCAAATTCAAGCTGACCTTCAGGCACAGGGTACAAATGTGTAAGCTTGCACTATACATCACCATCTGAATGAAAAGGGACTTTATGGTAGGAGACCCAGAAGGATGCCACTGCTGACACAGAAACATAAAAAAGCCAGATTGGAGTTTGCCAAAACTTACCAGAGGAAGCCAAAATCCTTTTGGGAGAATGTGCTGTGGATAGACTAAACAAAATTACAGCTTTTTGGTAAAGCCCATCATTCTACTGTTTTCAGCAAAAGAAATGAGGCTTTTAAAGAAAAGAATACAGTCCCTAAAGTGAAATATGGTGGAGGTTCACTGATGTTTTCGGGTTGCTTTGCTTTCAGGCACTGGATGTCTTGACTGTGTGCATGGCATTATGAAATCTGAAGACTACCAAAGAATCCTGTGGTGCAAATTAGGGCCTAGTGTCAGAAAGTTGGGTCTCTTTCAGAGGTCATGGATCTTACAGCAGGACAATGACACAAAGCACACATCAAAAAGCACCCAGAAATGGTTTAAGACAAAGCACTGCAGAGTACTGAACTGGCCAGCAATGAGTCCAGGTCTCAATCCCATAGAGCACCTGTGGAGAGATCTCAAAACAGCAGTTGGGAAAGGAACCCTTCCAATCTGGGAGAACTGGAGCAGTTGGCAAAAGAAGAGAGGTCCAGAATTCCAATAGAGAGGTGTAAGAAACTCATTGATGTTTACAGGAAGCGATTGATATCAGTTATTTTTTTCAAGGGGTGTGCTACCAAATATAAAATTGAGGGTGCCAATAATTGTGTACAGTCAATTTTTGGAGTTTTGAGTGGAATGTCTCAGATTTGGGTTTTTTTCTCCACTTTTTTTGTGTCATATCAATACAAACAAAAGAAATAATCATGAGAATGCCTAAACGTTTGTAATTGAAACAATTTTCTAAACAAAGGGGTGCATTATCTGACAGAAATGCAGGGGTGCCAATATTTTTGACCATGATTGTAGATGATTTTATCGGGTCCTTTTTGGTCTATATTTGTATGTAGATGTGCGCTAATATATATATTATATATGCCAAGTTAGGCTTATTACCAACCCTTTTTTTAATTCGTATTCTTTCTAACACTTCCAGCCAAGTGCAGTCACATTGCTGATTTAACAGCTATAAAAGAGCAACACCAGTTAAAACATACAAATGAAAGTGCATAAGAATTCTCAATGCCACTTGTAGAAATACAATATAAGAATTGTTTGTCTTTAACATGTTATTAATAAATTACATGAAATGTACATTGCAATTAGTGGGAGGGACACACAGTAAAGACATCCTCACAATTAAACCAGTGACATTTAAATTATAATGAAATACAGGTCGTCTTAGCACAGCAAGAACTGGGCGTCCTCTTTACTAAAAGTAGCTTAGACAGAACAAAATGTTAATTACATCTTCAGTGAGCTGACACTATTCTGGGCATATGTTGTCTGTTATTAAGATGTTAGAATCGCTGCTGTTTTATTTTGGGGTTGTTTTTTTTTAGGAAAGAATCTGATTTTCATTTTGTCAAATGCCAGTTTAGTGCTTTCTCATTTAGAGCAGACATCACAGATATTGGGGTTTAATACATGCATAATATGCAGATCATAACCTACTTTCTAATACCCTTACTTTCACTCAACCACTTTACTATTTTTATAACAAATGTTACACAGTGAAATGTATATTTATCATCTTAAAAAGAAAACTGGAATTGTTTCTTTGTTGCATCAAAAAAACATAATTTAATATTACCCTTTTTCAGGGTTGTATTTTGGCCTAGGCAAACAAGGCACTTGCCTAGGGAGGCAGATTTTGGGGGGCAGCAGTTTTTGAGTCTCACTACACAAACACTCACTACACCCACACATACACGCACACTGCACTACACACTGAGAGCACTACACATTCTGCACTACACTCACCATATACTCACACAAACACACATGCACACACATATACACAAGCACTTGAACATTTAATGTCATGAAAAATAAAGTCACAATACATCCTCACCAAAAAATGTTATACACAAAAAAGGTCTAACACCTGAGGGGGGCAGCCTAGGGCAGCACAAAACCTAAATAACACCTGAGGGGGGCAGCCTAGGGCAGCACAAAACCTAAATATGCCACTGCCCTTTTTTTGTTCATTTGTAAAAATGAATTTTCCTGTACTGAGAAAAGTTTTTTTGTATGGTTTTATGTTTACGAAGCATGATCAGGGACCAGTCAGTCCTTATGGACCTGTTGTACACCGACATGCAAATCCTGTTAGTTTCAAAATCCAAGTAAACATATTTAAGTTACACTTTTATTTCAACATATCGAGTCGGTGGTAAGAAATAGATCAGAAATGAATCAACATACTGCAAATAGCGCTGCGGAATCTGTTGGCGCTCTACAAATAACCAATAATAATAAAAATAATAATAATAATAATAATAATAAATAGTAAGAGGTAGAGGATTAATGAGAGGTGTTGAAATAGGTTAAGAAAAAAAAAGCACCGGAGGGCTATGTTGTATCCCTGGGTCTTAGGCTTGACAATGTAATCCTGCTCTTCTATCTAAACATATATATGTTCTCCTTAGCTGCCTAGACATTACTAGAGGGGCACTGATTAAATAATGCAGCTTTTCACTCCACTTATTTCTAAAATTGTTTGTAAATAGTGCTTAGTTCAGCCAATCAGAGACTTCTTACTAAGCAAGAAATTGTATTGGGAACACCTGCTAGTGATCACATCACTGAGTCAATTCAAATAAAAAGTCATGGAGCGAGCTATGTCCTAAGGACACTAATAACGTAAATCCATTTGTGATAACCTTTCACAGTACCACAAGGCTGCTTTTATCTTAACCGTCCTGCTCCCCTACCATATATATAATGTGCAAAGCTATTTTGCTTTATCCTGCCAACTCTTCAACACATATTGCGGAGTGGCTGGCATCTTATTTTGCCAGTACCTCATACAGCTATCTTCATAATCTGCCCTCACCTTCAATGGCACAAACAGCAAGGTGTTGCTTCCATCTATTCTTGCCCATACACCCTCCCCCTCTCAGGAATAGACTAGGCAGCTGACATGTTTCCTGTTTTCCTTTCCTCATACACAATGGTGAGCTGCTGGTATCTTATCCTGTCCCTTCCCTAAACAAACATACAGTGCAGGACTAATGAGCTCATTACATAACGTCATAGGGAGTATGACGTGATGTAAGGACATACAGTGCTTACCTGCTAGCCCTTAGTCTGTTATCGATTAGCAAGGTTAGATCGTCAAATGATTTTCCATGAAGAGGGGATGAGGGTCTAGGGGTCTGACAGTGAGGTGGTTGGACCAGGGGTCAGATATGGCATGTGTCTGAAACAGGGACTTCAAAGTCAGGGACCTAGTATAATGTATAAAGATGGCTGATAGAGAGGTTGCATAGCCAAGGCTCTGACAAAGGTGAATTTAACCAGGCTACAAAAGTGGGCTGCTCTGCCTTTAAATGCCTAGGCCTCGCTTTGGTCCCAGTCCAGTCCTGCACACAGATACACAGGCACCTATAGAGCATTATTTTATGCTTTGTGTGATAATAGCACACAGATAATTAATTGTGTGTTTAGCTGTCAGGAACAGATATATAGTGAATATATAACCCCTTTGTAAAGTAATAAAGTGATAAATGGTTTTATATCTTGGATTACAGTAGCCAATTCAGATCTGTAATTGCACCCCACCCAATGGCTGCCAATAACACAGAACAATAATTTAACAGTTTTTTTTCTACAACACACATATTTTAGTGATCTCACCCCTTTGGCTGCCAGTAACACATACACATCAGTAGGCCAGTTAAAGGTCTGAGTGTGACCTCAAATCAGACACATGTAGCTTTTCTTTATTTCCAGCTATGTGACCCAGGTGGTGCCAGGTGAGATGCACCCATTTAGCCCCTTTTATGACAGTTATGACTCTGTGGGTTTGATTTATCAAGCCTTCTCCTCACCTACGACTGCAGGTTCTCACCAAAGAACCTGCAGTCAGTATTTATCAAGCAGGGGTCATGGGACCGCTGCTTCCCTACCCTCTTCTCCACCTCTTAGGTGGTGAATTTCAATCTCCTCGGTCTCTTCCGACCATAGAGTTTTACAGCCCCTGCCCGCATGTGATTGTCTTTGCGCGGGCAGGGGACCGGTTGGACCCAATTGCAAATTAGCACTCATGTGTAATGTTGAATGCTTCCAGCAGAGGCGAGCTGGGGTGGACAGGGGCGCATATGTACACCCCTGTCCACCCCTGTCCGCCCTAGCTTGATAAATCTAGCCCAGTGAGTTAAACATGCTGCATTTTATTGTGCTTCTGAGCAACACTATTAATTCCCCCCCCCTGCACACCTTGTACCATGTGTATCTCATAACTGTCCAGGATAATGTGGCAGATGTGACAACCCTAATTCAGATGCATAGCCCCTGTAGATCCTAAAACAATTGCTGCTGCTTATTCCTGGTTTATTTGCACACCTGTGCTGCCGTGGGGCAGTAGCAGGTGAGTGCGTGCATGGCACACAGGATGCAATATGTAATGGAGGGGGGAGGGGCAACACTAAAAGCAGGGATACTTACAGGATAGAGGATGAACAGGCAGAAGTTGCACAACAGGAGTTGACATGCAGGTTTTTTTCCTGAGTCTAGGAACCATGTGATGATGGCAACCTATAGTTTTTCAAAAAGCTGCCAATTGCGTAAAGCGGCTATTTGATTGCAGCATTTGCAGGCTACTAAATTTGCTTTTTTGCCTTCTCTAGGGATTGTGGGACAAGCACATATTTTAAACAAAGACAAGAGGTATTTAAAGTCCTTTAAAGTGTTGCAAGAGATTACAGTTAGTTGTCACTACCTTTGTAAACACATTAACAGAGTAAAAAATACCTTGCAGTATGCTCAGTGCTTATATTATTTCATCATCATTACTGAAAGTTCAAACATAACATCTCAGTTACCACTCCCCTTTCTTTGTGTTGATAGTAACAAAGAACGACTGCTCTACACAAACCTTCACCTGTAGCCAAACACTAAATGCCTGTATCAAGCATTATCACAATTGGTTAAAACTGACAAAGACAAACCAGGACAACATATGGTGTATTGACTATAAATGAGTAACAGGAAGAAACTAGGCTTTCTATAAATACACAAGAATGTATTCCCACCTCTCATTTTAAAACAATTATCTGCTTCAAGCTCCCTCTTCTGGTGTGAATTCATAATTACAAGCCATATAGAATATACACGCACATTTTTTACTGTTATACTTTTTTTATATTTTTATCACAACCAGAGAACATTGAACTCATTCCAACCCATCATAATTTCTATGTGTATTCCAATACATATTAAAGGGATCGAAAGGAAACATATGAATACTGTATGGGTGCCTTTCAGTTTTAGATTTCAGTTTGAATTATATTTGCAATATTCTTATACGAGAAAAAAAAGCTTCTAGTAAAAGTTATTACTATTTTTCAGCAGAATATGCACATATGCTGTGAGGGCCCATGCACTCGAAGCATAGTTTTTTCAATGTGGTTTTAGCAATGGTTTTAAAATCTCTTCTCAGAAGCATGTCTAAATCTAATGCAAAACATGATGGCTGCTTGATTCAGTATTGATGACAACCACCAAAAAAGTTTAAATGCAGATTTTTACACTAATGCAATACTTTTAATTTTAGTCATTTTATAATTAACATTTTTTTAAAGTCCAAACACTCCCAGGAGAGGCCAAAAAGAAAATTCTGTAACCTGCAATTGCTGCAAATTAAAGATCTGAACTCTGGTTAATTTACAGAGCTCTAATTGCTACAGCGAGCGTGTGGTAGCAATAACCAGCCACTTTTAAAGGCTGGTTATTTATCACACGCCCATAAACGGACGAATTTGCCCATTTATGGGCATGTGATAATTTAGCGCTCCATTTGTAATCTAGCCCTACATTAAAGGGACACTGAACCCAAATTTTTTCTTTCGTGATTCAGATAGAGCATGCAATTTTAAGCAACTTTCTAATTTACTCCTATTATCACATTTTCTTCCTTCTCTTGGTATCTTTATTTGAAATGCAAGAATGTAACTTTAGATGCCGGCCCATTTTTGGTGAATAATCTGGGTTATTCTTGCTGATTGGTGGATAAATTCATACACCAATAAAAAAGTGCTGTCCAGAGTACTGAAACAAAAAATAAGCTTAGATGCCTTCTTTTTCAAATAAAGATAGCAAGTGAACGAAGAAAAATTGATAATAGGAGTAAATTAGAAAGTTGCTTAAAATTGCATACTCTGAATCACGAAAGAAAAAAATTTGGGTTCAGTGTCCCTTTAATATTGTGATATTTATGTTATGTTCCTTATAGTGTAACTTCAGATAAAACTTAATGAAATAAAAACAGTTGTGCTCATTAACATACCATCTAGACATGCAGAACATTTTGATAATGAAAAAAACAGCCAAGGTATTTAAAATACAACTCAAAAGAAATAAAAATGGGTTTTCAAGAGGTCATGACTGTTGTTGAATTTGCAAAGTCCACAAATCCTGTGAAAAGTTTTGATAGAATGGAATATCATTGTCTAGTTGACACGATACAAGCTATGTTACTGATCCACAAAATCTATTTAAAACACTTGCAATAAATGGGATATCAATGGATTTTCAAATTGATTGGAATAACTTTGAATTTGATAACACAAGGCAAGACAGTTGTATAAAAATTCTAATGGTATGAACTGGGTATAATTATAAAAATAAATACAAATATAAGGGCACATTCTACATTAGTAGAAGTACAGCATTTATTTATTTGTGTGCCAAAAAATAATTTTAAGGAATGTAGCTAATGCGGCAGTATACATATATATGTGGTTATACATCATTTTAATTTGTAGGTAATAATTCATAGTGCACTTGCACTTAAGATTTCTATTTACTTTTATATTTGCTATCTTTTCTTATTTCTGTAACTCACCCTTTTTTTTTCTTTACCATAAAGGAAACTGCCAGAGAAGTGCCGAATGTTACGCTCCACTCATAATCTAGCCCATAATGTGAAAACAAAAATATAGATTAGTCCAATAGTAATCCGAATCCAATGCGTCTTTGAGATGCCAAGTTGAATCGAAGACTGTTATCAGCAAGGGCTGAACCACTCCAAAATGAGTACTGGAACTCACAGACTGAGACAATCACTATAATAAAAATATAACCCAGGGGCGCCATGTTGCGTATCACAACACTTAGACCTTCAGAAAATATAAATCAGGAGGAAATATGGTGACAAATTGTATTCACGTAAAAAGGTGAATATAGGCAAGCTGAGGCTTCAGAGCTGCTCACAGAAACAAACTTTAGTTGCAGCTTGTATGTGACAACGTTTCGGGCCTGCGATAGACCCTTAATCATGTCTATAGCAGGCCAAAAATGTTGTCAGCTGATGACCCAGATGTGACAATAAAGGTCTTAATTTAAAGGAAAAGAAGACTGGAACTGAAGTTTGTTTCTATGTATCAAGTTGTTGGATGTGGCAGATCCAAGGTCCTGTTCCCCTGAACAAGAAACTTTGTGTGCTGTTTTCCTACACTGGTTGATTCTGAGCTGCTCAGCTAGCTCACTCCTGGCAATACAGGAACCATTTACATCAGACATCCTCAAACTTTGCCCTCCAGAGGATTTGGAACTACATTTCCCATGATGCTCAGCCAACATATCAGCTGGCTGAGCATCATGTGAAATGCAGTTCCAAAACTTCTTGATGGCCAAGTTTGAGGAAGTCTGATTTACATAAATAAAGATTTCACTTTCTTTCTTAAATTTTAATGAATGTTTGCATGTGTGCCACTTATAAATTCCCACAATCATCAACAGCCTTTTGTCTTTGTAAAGAGGACATCCCAGTTTAGGGTAAACATAGGCTGAGATGATATATATTGTTATTGGATGTTTTATCACTTATCTGTGGTACCTCTGTATGCTACAGATAACATCCTCTTTATAACAGATTGATCACAAGGGCCATTTATAAACCAGCCCTTATCAGATATACCTTTCTTGGCAGTCTTGTAACACCTTAATTTTTGCTATTAATGACAAGACTTTAATAAGAGTTTTATATATTAAGTACCTGTTATCAAGGACTGAATACATTTGAATAACACAAAGTGTTGCTAACTACTTTTGCTTCATTCTCTTGGTATCCTTTGTTGAAGGAGCAGCAATGCACTACTAGATGAACAGAAGAGCCAATGACAAGGGGCATATATGTATAGGCACCAATCATCAAATTAAATAAAATAAGTAAATTAGAAAGCTTATTAATAGTGCATGCTCTATCTGAATCATGCTCTATCTGAAAGCTTAATTTTGAGTTCAGCGTGCCTTTAAGTGTAAAAGCACAGGTGATTAAAAGGGCTCTTTAAATTCATCATGCAATATTTATACATTGGACTAATATGTATTTTTTGGATTACAAGAATCAATATTTAAGTATGCAAGGATTTTCATATTAATCTCTTATGGGTATGGATGAGGCACTGAATATTTAATATATATTTACTGTATATATTTAATGTACTCATACATTTGTAAACAATCTTATGCATTAATTCTGTTGCAATTTTTTTGTAATTAGTCTATTTTTGTTGTAGGTTAAGGCAATAAATATTATTATGTGTATTTGTAATAATGTAATAATTAATAAGTGAGTTATGTTTATTTAATGAGTTTATTGGAATACTTCAATAAGTCTCAGGATTAATTAAGTTTTACTTAGCAAAAATTGCATAACACTATAGGTTTCTCTTATTCACAAACAATTCAACATGGAGTGTTTTTAGTAAATCATTGAGGTATTATTGATATATGACTATGGGGAATAATTCATATATTACATTTTAAAGAAAGAAATGTAAAATATATAGAAGCCCGTTTGCTTTAAAATATATATAAATCCCAACATTTGTCTTTCATAAATCAAATAGAGCATACAATTTTGAACAACTTTCTAATTTACTTCTTTTATCATTTTTTCTTCAATTTCTTGGTATCTTTGACTGAAAATGCAATGACATAAGCTTAGGAACCTGCCCATTTCTGGAGCACTCTATAGCTTTGCAAGAATGTTATCCAATTGCAAGAGCACTAAATAGCAGCACTATTTCCTGTCATATAGTGCCCCATACACCTAACTAGGTATCTCTTCAACAAAGAATATCATGGGAATGAAGAAAATTTGATAACAGAAGTAAAATTGATTATTTTTTTTAAAAAGTGGTATGATCTGTCTGAAGCGCAAAAGTAAAATGTCCATATCCCTTTAAAGCATATTTTCCTTTGTTTGTAGAGTCCTATATATTTTGTGATGCATATCAGAAGGTGTGTGACCACTCATTGAAAACATGAAAAAAAAGGACATTGTTAGATCGTCACTCCAGTGAGATTTTGAACCTGTAAAGGTTACAGCAGAAGAACCATACAATGCGTATGAAAGTATTACGTCATAATATATTAGTATATATTGTTTTTACAAATAACCTTTAAGATTCTGCTCACCTGCACCTCACTGTTTCTTATTCAGAGGCTGAGATCATTATGCTCCAGTTCACCACAAATAGCTAAAAACAGTGCCAGCCATAAGCTGAAAATATCACAAACACTAAAATAAATATATTTACACAAAAACAAGTTTGTGACTCCTAGAATTTACATTTTACCAGAAATGATGACACATTGTAATGAGCTGGCAGAAATGAACAAATACAAATCTGATTCTACTAAAGCAATACTTTGTCAGCAAATCTGAAAATAAAACCTCATAGATAAAATGTCATGGGAAAGATTACAAGTGGATAAAAAAACAAAACACTTGCAATATTGTGTGTTAGCATCGCTCAGTTGCAATCAATAGAGCTTCTATATTTGCGATCAAATTGCAAGGCCAAAGTTTGCTCAGCCGATGGTGCCCAAGTCATGTAATACTTCATATTGCTCTGAGCTATACTATTAATAATAATGGTTTACTGCAGGTCTTCTTAAAAGCACATTTTACGGAAGTATTTGGATTACACTGTATTTTTTATTGCGCTCAAGCTCAACACTTAAAGGGACAGTCTACACCAGCATTTATTTTTAAAAAAAAGATAAATAATCCATTTATTACCCATTTACCAGTTTTTCATAACCAACACAGTTAAATTAATATACTTTATACCTCTGTGATTACCTTATATCTAAGCATTTTCTGACAGCCCCCTGATCACATGACTTTGTATTTATAATCTATTGAATTGCAGTTAATATGGTGTTGTGCTAACTCAAATAACTCCTCGGGCGTGAACACAATGTTATCTATGTGGTCTACATGAACTAGCAGTCTCCTGTTGTGAAAAGCAAATAAAAAAAGCACATGAGAAGAGGCTGTCTGTAGTGGCTTAGAAACAGGCAGAAATTTAGAGGTTTAAAGGTTATAAAGTAAATTAATATATCAATGTTGGTTGTGCAAAGCTGGGGAATGGGTAGTAAAGGCGTTATCTATCAACAATAAAAATGTTAGTGTTGACTGTCCATTTAACTCACCACATGTAATTTGATTGTAATTAGCATGCTAATAGTGCCTTTTGCATTATTCATTAAAAGTATAGGGCAAGCTTACAAAGTTTTGACTGCCCTAAAGGGACAGTCAACACCAAAATTGTTATTGTTTAAAAAGATAGATAATGCCTTCACTACCCATTCCACAGCTTTGCACAACCAATATTGTTATATTAATATACTTTATAAGATTTAAATATCTAACTTTCTGTCTGTTTCTGAGTAACTACAGACAGCCTCTTTTTTATTAGCTTTTCACAACTAGACTGCTAATTCATGTGGGCCATATTCATAACATTGTGCTCTCTCTCCTGTGGAGTTGTTGCTGACACTGCACTAATTGGCTAAAATGCAAGCCAATAGATAATAAATAAATAGTCATGTGATCAGGAAGCTGTCAGAAGATGCTTAGATACAAGGTAATCACAGAGGTAAAAAGTATATTAATATAACAGTTTTCGTTGTGCAAAACTGGGGAATGGATAATAAAGGTATTATCTATCTTTTAAAACAATAACAATTTTGGAGCTGACTGTCCCTTTAATGTCCTTTGGTTAAAATATTTAATCATCCACTTTTGATACCAGATTATGGCCTCTAGTTATCAAGCTCCGTAAGGAGCTTGATGGCCCCTGTTTCTGGTGAGTCTTCAGACTCCAATACAACAAAGATAATATTTGCACAGTGTCTGGTAAAGTTACTGTTAGGAGTCTCTGGGGCAAATTGCCTTGGTGCTATTCCCAATATTATAATTACAATATAAAGGACCAGGGGAAGAAGGAGAGAAGTGGGAATTTATAGCACTCACGACCACTAAATTTGTGTCCTACTGTAATGAAACAGTTAATAGGTTCAGTGTTACTAGGAGATATAAAATATGTTAACTTTATTATAATTGCATTAAAAGTGATAAACATCACGTATCCCCTAATATGGGAGATATCATTCTAATTTAAATTTGAGATAAAAATAATGTGGTACACAAAAGCGCTCCAATGGGTGTACAGAAAGCCCTGGGGTAAAACCCTCCCTGTATTCCTGGCCGTAGCTGGATACACGGCTTCAGGTGACAGAGGCGTACCCCCCAGTACTTTTTAGATTATACTACCCAAAAGGAGCCAAATGTTTAAGGTTAAAATCAAAGTTTCTTTTACAAATGCATTTCGGCTGCGCAGCCTTTTTCAATGTGTCTCAGGTTAGTAAGATTAGCAAACCGAGTGTATTGGGTGGCTGCTTTAAAAGCCCATTCCTTGGTTGCGTTTATCCAATCAGATATCATGCTCTAACTGCGCCCTCCGATCAGCCAATAGTCATAGCGGTGTTTAGTCGCTCCTTCCTGACCTATGTGTCACGTTCCTATTGGGGCTACGTCACCCATGCATCCACATGCGTACACGCCCCTTCTGTAAACGCTGGATGTTAATTGCTGTCAAACTCTATCTATTGTAGTGTGAGATAACATGCTATTATGCAGTACCCTGATGTAATCCACTTCTAATGCGCCATTTACACTTTGGCACTTAAATCCAACATGGTTTCTCCAACCTAAGGGATATTATGAGTGTTATATTTTAGGGTATATGCGTTTTGAAGGGAGTATAGTGAATAACATAGTTAAGGTTTCTCTTTATATGGCATATTATACGGAATAAGGTATATTACTGATGATCTGATTGGATCGCAAAATCTAGGAATATAATAGCGGGTTATTACTTAATTCATAACTTCGTGATGTGCACTCACAGATTATTCCGACACAATCAGTGTCATTCCTCCCCAATAGAGCCTATATTAGGTTCCTAAAAACACATATTTATTCGGATATGGTCCCAAATAGGTCGGGGTTAACGGAGTTGTGTAGTGTTAGGATTAGATACAATCTGTCAGTTTGTGGAGCAGTGATGATAGCACCACCTCCTGCTTTTTGTCCCACGAACAAAGAACATGTATATAGAACATACCAAAGATTCTGGGTGCACATCATTATAGGGTAATACTTGTAAAATATTAGTTAACATATTCCAAACAACAACACTTCACCCCAAGTGTCTTTCATGGGTGTTTATTTATTGTAAGATGTGTTAATTAAATTACAAGTATACCCAAAAGTTATTATATTCATTCATGCCGAATGGTATTACTGAATTTAATCTGAAAATCCATTGGGCTTCTTTTCTGAGTAATGCATCCCTGGTATTGCCACCCCTGATGCCCGGTTTGATAGATTCCAAACCCCAGCATTTAAAGCTTTGGGTTTTACCATTATGTTTATCAAGAAAGTGTCTGGCAACACTTGTGATCTTTTTTCCTTTCTCCACATCACGTGCAGCTAGTCTGATGTTACTCAAATGTTCAGTCATTCTGACCCCAAGGCCTCTGGTTGTCATACCAACATACTTTATGTCACAATCACATGATAGACAATAAATCACATTCATACTCTTACAATTAATGTGATTTTTAATATACCACTTTTTATTGAAACGATCAACCACAAATTTTTTCTTTTGCATATAGCTACATATATTGCAATGTCCACATGATATAGATCCTTGGAATATTGGGATTTTTTGGCATTGCAATTGAAGTGACTTGTGTTTAGACTATCCCTTAAATTATGAGCCCTCCTATAAGTAAATAGGGGTTGATCAGGAATTAGGGTCTGTAATGTGGTATCACTTTTTAATATATTCCAATGTTTACGTATGATGCTAGCGACCTCATCACTTAATCCAGTATAGGTAGATATGAATCTTAATTGGTCAGATGACTCAACTTTTTTTGATTTCAGGAGTTCCACTCGGTCTTTATTTAGTGCTCTTCTATATGCCTTAGCCAATGCTTTTTTAGTATACCCCCTCTGCAGTAGTCTTAATTTTAATTAATCTGCGGCTTGTTTAAAGGCCTCAAAATTGGTACAGTTACGGCGAATTCTCAAATATTCGCCATACGGTAAGCTTTTAATCGTATTAGGGTGATGGAAGCTGTCCGCTCTTAGTATGTTATTAGTTGTGGTTGGCTTCCTATATGAACTAGTCATTAGATGATCATCCTTAATACTGATAGTAAGATCTAAAAATTCAACTTTAAGCTTGTCATAGGTCATGGTTAGATATAAACCTAGGGGGTTCCGGTTCAGTGTGGATATGAATTCCAACAATAAATCACTCGGTCCTTCCCATAAAAAGAGAATATCATCTATATACCTGGACCAGTGGGAGATATGAGATGTAAATCTACTCATAGAGTCATGAAACACCATGGTTTCCTCCCACCAACCCAGGTATATGTTGGCATACGTTGGGGCACATGAAGTCCCCATGGCCGTGCCACATGTCTGTAAATAAAAGCGTTCATCAAACACAAAATAATTATGTTTGAGTACAAATTCCAACAGCTCTAACAGAAATTCCTTGTTTTCCTTGGATATGGAGTCATTTTGTGATAGATAATATGAGACAGCCTTACATCCCCATGTGGTATCAATGCTGGTATATGTGTTTTTAGGAACCTAATATAGGCTCTATTGGGGAGGAATTACACTGATTGTGTAGGAATACTCTGTGAGTGCACATCACGAAGTTATGAATTAAGTAATAACCCGCTATTATATTCCTAGATTTTGCGATCCAATCAGATCATTAGTAATATACCTTATTCCATATAATATGCCATATAAAGAGAAACCTTAACTATGTTATTCACTATACTCCCTTCAAAACGCATATACCCTAAAATATAACACTCATAATATCCCTTAGGTTGGAGAAACCATGTTGGATTTAAGTGCCAAAGTGTAAATGGCGCATTAGAAGTGGATTACATCAGGGTACTGCATAATAGCATGTTATCTCACACTACAATAGATAGAGTTTGACAGCGATTAACATCCATCGTTTACAGAAGGGGCGTGTACGCATGTGGATGCATGGGTGACGTCGCCCCAATAGGAACGTGACACAGGTCAGGAAGGAGCGGCTAAACACCGCTATGACTATTGGCTGATCGGAGGGCGCGGTTAGAGCACGGTATCTGATTGGATAAACGCAACCAAGGAATGGGCTTTTAACCCCTTAAGGACCAGCGACGTACCCTGTATGTCGCTGGCCTTTTTTTGGGACTTGATTGTTTTATAGCGTGGTCTTGCCACCAGCGTTGAGACTGCTCTATTCCACAAAGCCTTCTGGAGGGAGGGTATTAATAGCGTCTTCTTGCTAGACTTGTGCTATTATGTCCTGAAAAAACCTTTAACGACCAGTGACATACAGGGTACATTGTGGTCATTAAGGGGTTAAAGCAGCCACTCAATACACTCGGTTTGCTAATCTTACTAACCTGAGACACATTGAAAAAGGCCGTGCGGCCGAAATGCATTTGTAAAAGAAACTTTGATTTTAACCTTAAACATTTGGCTCCTTTTGGGTAGTATAATCTAAAAAGTACTGGGGGGTACGCCTCTGTCACCTGAAGTCGTGTATCCAGCTACGGCCAGGAATACAGGGAGGCTTTTACCCCAGGGCTTTCTGTACACCCATTGGAGCGCTTTTGTGTACCACATTATTTTTATCTCGAATTTAAATTAGAATGATATCTCCCATATTAGGGGATAAGTGATGTTTATCACTTTTAATGCAATTATAATAAAGTTAACGTATTTTATATCTCCTAGTAACACTGAACCTATTAACTGTTTCATTACAGTAGGACACAAATTTAGTGGTCGTGAGTGCTATAAATTCCCACTTCTCTCCTTCTTCCCCTGGTCCTTTATATTGGAGTCTTCAGACTCACCAGAAACAGCAGTTATGAAGCAGCGGTCACAAAGACCGCTGCTCCATAACCTGTCTGCCTGCTCTAAACAGGTGGACAGACATCGCTGGAAACCAACCGGATCAAGTACGATCGGGTATATTGACACCCCCCTGCTGGCGGCCTATTGGCTGCGAGTCTGCAGGGGGCGGCGTTGCACCAGCAGCTCTTGTGAGCTGCTGGTGCAATGATGAATACGGCGAGCGTATTGCTCGCCGTATTCAGCAAGGTCCGACAGACCTTGATAACTTTGGGCCTATGCGTTATTCTGTGTTTTCAGCTGCTCTCCGTTTGTTCTCTAGTAATCTAGAATCTAGACCATGATGTGTGAAACATAATTGTTTTATGGCAAATAGTTTTATTGTAGCAATTACAAATGTTAAAAAAAGAAAAATAAAGGTTTTCCTAGAAGTAGAAATTCAGTTACTATTTCATTTCTTTGTAGACATTTAAAATAATCCTAGGTACACATAAAATACGTCAAATAGCTCTAAATAACGCAGCGTGACTAATACTGATAACAATAATAATGATACACTGAATAGATCTCAGTCACCTTGTATTGGTTTAGAAATGCACATTCACTTAACATTGTCGTCTGTAGAGATGGCAGTTTGGGCAATAATATACTGAAACATATATCAGCATCAGATAATAATATACTGAAACCAGTGACGTGCAGTGACATCAGAGGCTGGTGAGGCAGTGGCAGGATACGCCTTCATTCTTTAGATATCCTTTGTTGAAGAAATAGCAATGCACATGGGTGAGCCAATCACATGAGGTATCTATGTGCAGCCACCAATCAGCAGCTACTGAGCATATTTAGATATTATTTCCAACAAAGGACATCAAAAGAATGAAGAAAATAAGATATTAGATGTAAATTGGAAAGTTATTTAAATTTGCATATGGGTTTCATATGGGTTTCATGTCCCTTTAAATGGTGTCTTGGAAAACTGGTCAACTTAGTAAACATCTGATTTTAGTCTAAAAGGATTGTAACAGAAACTCTTGCCAGATAACACAATGCTTGCTCTGATTATGAGATCTAGAAATCCATGCCCATTAAAATATGTTTAAAACATACTTTTTACTTTAATGCTGCAAATTATGCTTATAGATTCTTTCATTACATAAGGGATGACAGTCAGAGGGGGAGGAAGAGAGACAGAGAGAGAAAGAGACCATGGGGGAGAACAACACATAAGGAGAGAGATGGATAGATATATAGAGAGAGACACACACACAAGGGGGGGGGGCACTGCATTTTAAGTAATAAAACAGCAGAGCTACAGACAGTTCAGAGAATTAGTCTATAATTTAGTGTGAAGTACAGAGGCAAGCTGCTAAGTTAGTGGGTGTAAAGTTTGAGTAAACAAAATACAAAAGCGACCCTGCTGTAAAAGAGTAAAAAAACACTAAACCACATTCATTAAATTATAATTTTCACTAACAGAATCCCTTTCAGTAAAATCTTACTTTAATAAGATGTGGCTGAAACACTGCTCTCTGTGCCTCTTTTCCTGCTCTGTAAGGATTCAGGAAGTGACAGTGGCACATTCCACTGCACTTAGAGGGGAAGAACAGAACTCTCTTTTTCACTTTAGCAAAGCTAGCAGGTTCACAGGACAGCAACAAAATATATGAAAGTTGTTTTTTTCCGTTTTTGTTTTGTTTTATATGATTTAACATCCAGCCCCAACCCTATGTTCCACTTACTAATGCCTCTCGCTGGATTGGTTCAGCCCAAATAGGACTGCCTCAAATAAAGCACTTATGGGCCATGCAATGATCTTAACCACTTGCATCCAGTAGATGGCGCAGCATGTTGTGTAATGGTGGGCAGACCTGCTTGTGCCTCTCCATTGCACAACATATAGCTGTGAGAAAAAAAAATGCTGGGGAAAAAAAATTACAATTATTTTTTTTAAAGCCAATAAAAAAAATAATTTTTTTGCCCATATGAGAGGTGAAGCACTGCCTCACCTGCCTCTAGTGACTGCACATCACTGACTGAAACATATATCAGCATCAAATAATAATATACTGAAACATATATCAGCATCAAATAATAATATACTGAAACATATATCAGCATCAAATAATAATATACTGAAACATATATCAGCATCAAATAATAATATACTGAAACATATATCAGCATCAAATAATAATATACTGAAACATATATCAGCATCAAATAATAATATACTGAAACATATATCAGCATCAAATAATAATATACTGAAACATATATCAGCATCAAATAATAATATACTGAAACATATATCAGCATCAGATAATAATATACTGAAACATATATCAGCATCAAATAATAATATACTGAAACATATATCAGCATCAAATAATAATATACTGAAACATATATCAGCATCAAATAATAATATACTGAAACATACATCAGCATCAGATAATAATATACTGCAAGATATATCAGCATCATATAATAATATACTGAAACATATATCAACATCAGATAATAATATACTGAAACATATATCAGCATCAAATAATAATATACTGCAACATATATCAGCATCATATAATAATATACTGCAACATACATCAGCATCAGATAATAATATACTGCAAGATATATCAGCATCAGATAACAATATACTGCAACCTATATCAGCATCAGATAATAATATACTGCAAAATATATCAGCATCAGATAATAATATACTGTAACATATATCAGCATTAGATAATAATATACTGTAACATATATCAGCATCAGATAATAATATACTGTAACATATATTAGCATCAGATAATATACTGTAAGATATATCAGCATCAGATAATAATATACTGTAACATATATCAGCATCAGATAATAATATACTGCAACATACATCAGCATCAGATAATAATATACTGTAACATATATCAGCATCATATAATAATATACTGTAACTTATATCAGCATCAGATAATAATGTACTGCAAAATATATCAGCATCAGATAATAATATACTGCAACATATATCAGCATAAAATAATAATATACGGCAACATATATCAGCATCAGATAATAATATACTGCAACATATATCAGCATCAGATAATAATATACTGCAACATATATCAGCATCAAATAACATACTGCAACATATATCAGCCTGAAACATATATCAGCATCAGATAATAATATACTGCAATTGTCCTACCCCCCCCCTTATGACATACTATTTTAGGTATGGTTATTTGTTATGTACGCATTGTATTTGTTTTTGGATGTTCAATGTTCAGCCCAAATAGGACTGCCTCAAATAAAGCACTTATGGGCCATGCAATGATCTTAACCACTTGCATCCAGTAGATGGCGCAGCATGTTGTGTAATGGTGGGCAGACCTGCTTGTGCCTCTCCATTGCACAACATATAGCTGTGAGAAAAAAAAATGCTGGGGAAAAAAAATTACAATTATTTTTTTTAAAGCCAATAAAAAAAAAAATTTTTTTGCCCATATGAGAGGTGAAGCACTGCCTCACCTGCCTCTAGTGACTGCACATCACTGACTGAAACATATATCAGCATCAAATAATAATATACTGAAACATATATCAGCATCAAATAATAATATACTGAAACATATATCAGCATCAAATAATAATATACTGAAACATATATCAGCATCAAATAATAATATACTGAAACATATATCAGCATCAAATAATAATATACTGAAACATATATCAGCATCAAATAATAATATACTGAAACATATATCAGCATCAAATAATAATATACTGAAACATATATCAGCATCAAATAATAATATACTGAAACATATATCAGCATCAGATAATAATATACTGCAACATATATCAGCATCAAATAACATACTGCAACATATATCAGCCTGAAACATATATCAGCATCAGATAATAATATACTGCAATTGTCCTACCCCCCCCCCCCTTATGACATACTATTTTAGGTATGGTTATTTGTTATGTACGCATTGTATTTGTTTTTGGATGTTCAATGTTTTTTACTTTTTCTTTTTCCTCTCTGCAGTTCCTGCAAGTTTCAGCTCAAGACTATTCTGTTCCTTTCCCTGCCTTTCCCCTCCCCCTTCCCTCTCCATTGAGACCAGAGACCCAGCCGGAAAAACGCAGACAGTTATTCTGATCCTCAGGTATGTCACCCCATGTTCTACACCTTATAACAAACATTCACGTACTACACGGGATGCATACACAGCAATGAAGCCACCCTCCTATATGAGACCATGCTTTACGGCACCCATAAGCTATAGTCAGTCCAACATTAATACACTCCCTTGTAGCACATATGGCAATTCCTGAACTTTTACTTATATCACAAAACGTAAAAGGTCTTAACTCCCCAACCAAGAAATCGATAGCCCTCAACTGGTTCCACAAACATAAAGGGGAAATCATCTTTTTACAGGAGACCCACTTTTGCAAACTCACAGAACCCAGGTGTGCATCTAGGCATTTCCCAATAGGCTTTTTTAACTCAGCTTCCACTAAAAGAAATGGTGTGGGCATATTGTTTAGTAGTAGGGTCCCCTTCCAGCTTACCCAAAAATATGCAGATAATGAGGGCCGGTACTTGATTCTGCTAGGCACACTCTATAACCAACCGGTCACATTAGTGAACATTTACGCCCCAAACACAGGGCAGGCTCGCTTCTTTAAAAAAGTGATTAGGGTCTTATTAGGTATAGCACAAGGTACGGTGATCCTTGCAGGAGACAGTAACACAGCTATGGAGCCTACTTTAGACTGTTCCAACGCTAAAAGCTCAGTGCCCAGAAGCTCATTAGGAGCTATCACAAAGTCCCTACGAGAGGCAAATTTATTAGATGTGTGGAGAATCCAACACCCCTTACAGAAATCGTATACCTTCTATTCCAACCCCCAAAAATCCTACTCTAGAATAGATCACATATTTATCGACCAGCAGAGCCTGCCCCTGGTGAGGTCTACAGAAATTCTACCGACCCCTTGGTCAGATCACTCGATGGTGACTTTATCATTGAACATACCAGACAGACCGTTGACAGAACCTACCTGGCGACTTGACGAAACACTTCTCCTACAACCAGCTATTCGGGATAAAATTGTATACACACTTAAGGATTACTTTCAACACAACACCACGTCCAATACCACCCCTACCCTGTTATGGGAAGCACATAAAGCAGTAGTTAGAGGAGAATTTATGAAGCAGAAAGCGATAATTAGGAAAAACTACAATGAAAAGTACAACAAATTACTGCACCAACTGAGACATTTGGGAAATTTGCATATGCACGCGCCTAACAACACTCAATACACGGCACAACTGACTACTGCTAGGCGCGAATTAAATGATTTACTTAATAAAGAAGCACATAGGAAGGCGATTTACCTAAAGAAGCTATACTTCGTGGAGGGCAACAGAGCGGGACCCCTCTTAGCAAGAGCATTAAAGGCTCGAACGAATAGTAATTTTATCCGCAAACTAGCACACCCCACCGAGCAAGGAGGGTTCACATACGATAGCAAGTCAATAGCAAATATATTTAGTGAATACTACAAAAAACTTTATAACATTCCAGAGACATCCCATTCCTTAGACTGCAAGGCAATAGATACATATATACAAGACTCCAATATCCCATCCCTACCCGAGCACATCTCTAAACAAATGGAGAACCCCATCACCTCACAAGAGGTTATCACAGCCATAAAAGATACACCCCTACACAAA
Organism: Bombina bombina; assembly: GCF_027579735.1. NCBI lineage: Eukaryota > Metazoa > Chordata > Amphibia > Anura > Bombinatoridae > Bombina > Bombina bombina. The sequence goes on along the minus strand of NC_069506.1, from coordinate 171,879,825 downwards.
AGCCCAGGCCCTGATGGTTTCTCAACACTTTATTATAAACAATTCCAAGATATCCTGGTTCCACACCTCACCAAACTCTTTAACTCCTTAGATAAAGAAGGCCAATTTTCCCCTAACCTGCTAGAAGCACACATCTCGGTCCTCCCCAAGCCAGGCAAGCCCCCCACAGAACCGGGTAACTATCGTCCAATCTCCCTCCTGAATGGGGATGTAAAAATTTATGCTAAAATCCTTGCGAACCGAATCAATAAGGAACTTTCCACAATTATTCATGTCGATCAGGCTGGCTTTGTTCCGCTCAGGGAGGCCAGGGATAACACGATCCGTACACTCCACCTGTTGGAATATGTGAAAAAGCAAAAAATCCCTACGGTTCTGGTCTCCACTGATGCGGAAAAAGCCTTCGACAGACTAAATTGGCCCTTCCTACGCTGCACCCTAAAACAATTTGGTTTTGGAGAACTGATGATTAAACACATTTTCCACCTATATAATGGCCCCTCAGCTAGGGTACGCACTAATGGAGTTCTCTCACAGAGGTTTAATATATGTAATGGGACAAGGCAGGGTTGCCCCCTCTCCCCCATCCTCTTTGTCCTCACGATGGAGGTTCTAGCCTGTCATATCAGGCAGAATCTAGATATCCATGGGGTAACTATTGGCCCAAATACACATAAACTAGCTATGTTCGCGGATGACATATTGCTTACCCTCTCTGAGCCTGCTTCCTCCCTACCCATCCTGACCGCAGAATTTGATAGATTCAGTAAGCTTTCACACTTCCTTATCAATTGTTCCAAATCCGAACTCCTAAATGTCTCGATGACTTCCACCAGTTTTACGAATTTCACTAAAACATGCCCATTCAAAATACAACATTCACATCTCAAATACTTGGGGATAATGCTTTCTTCCAACCCAGCAAAATGGTTCTCACTTAACTACCAACCACTCCTTCACTCTACCCAACATTCGCTATCTTCATGGAAAGACAAGCCACTATCGTGGTGGGGCAGGGTACAGTCTGTCAAAATGACAATACTGCCCAGAATCCTTTATATACTACAGGCGTTACCGATAGCCCTTCCCAAATCTTATATACAACAATTACAAAAGGCTGTGAATTCCTTTGTGTGGGGCAGACTCCGCCCAAGGATATCAAGAGAAACTATGTATAGATCCCTCCAGAATGGTGGGCTGGGTCTGCCAAACATAAATGCTTACTATCAAGCGGTCTCCCTGCAAAGAATAATAGACTGGCACTGCAGAAAAGATTCCAAAGCATGGGTGACAGTTGACTCTCAGCTACTTAGATCCCCTAATCCAGGTCCTCTCTGCTGGCTCCCCAGAACTAAGCGTACTCCCGCATGCTCGTCCTCCATATTATATAAACACATATTCAATACATGGGACTACCTACTCAAGACGACCCCAACATTGTCCACACCCACCTCGCCACTTACCCCTATCTTCCCCAATATAGAACTTATGGGAGGGTATGGTACCTCAAAATATGACACAGTAATTAACGAACTCCAGGACTCCGTTCCCATAGCACAATTACTCTCGCAAGGCAGGCTCAAGGCACGAGCGGATCTATCGCAGACTCTGCATGGAGCATTTGCACCATGGCTAAAGTACGCGCAATTACAACACTTCCTCCAGACAGCACACGATAAACGAGACCTACTGAGATCACCAACCCCACTAGAGCAAATCTGCCTGTCTGGCAGGATCACTAGAGGATCATTATCACTGGCGAAAACCATACTCCTGAATGCCCAGACACCCACTCTTTCCAATTACACAGACAGATGGCACCAGGATCTGAATACGACTCTGGATACTAAACAATGGTTACAAATCTTCCAAAATACACGCACTTCATCCACTTCCCCTAAAATTATAGAGCTTAATTACAAAGTTCTTCTGCGCTGGTATCTAACCCCGAACAGACTAAACAACATTTACCCCTCCTCTTCATCCTTTTGCTGGAGGGGCTGCGATGGACAGGGCACCATGTTACATATGTGGTGGTCTTGCCCAAAATTGGGTCCCTTTTGGCATGGCATTGAATCTACCTTGAGGAAGCTGGCTGAACCAGATTTTTCATTAAACCCACAAGTAGTTCTCTTAAATGAGACCCCCCCTTTACAATGTAGAATTAGAAGGGCGCTAATACGTATAGGCCTAAACTGTGCAAAAGCCCTTATTGCCCTTCACTGGAGATCCCCCATCACCCCTTCCCTAGAAAATTGGCTAAAAAAGACAGATGCGATGCTTTCCTGTGAGGAATATGGATACTATAAGAGAAATAAGTCTACATTCTATGCAGACCTGAGGTTCTACTGGGACACCATAACACATCCACATACATAGTAAAGCTGCTGCCATATTCAGAAATAAATAAGCAGACACTGACGGTGATATAGCATTTGCACCCAACTGTGGCTATAAAAGGTCTCTTCCTCGCCCTCCCTCCCTCCCCTTCCTTCCCCCCTTTTCTTTCCCTCTCTTTCCTGCTCTCTTCTTTTTAGTTCCTTTTTTTTCTTTTTTTGAGTTTAGGTTTAACACTGTTTACTTGAATTTGAATTTGCTTAATAACGATCACCCACTATGAGCTACGAAGAGGCACAGCTGCAACAATCCCCTGGGGTAAGCTAGATAGACCTAGGACTGCTTCAAGTTTATGGCTCCCCTAGGGATTACAAACTCATGCATTGCAGCATACTAGTTTTTTTTTTCAAACTTTAAGTTTGGATGTTAGACACACGATACAAGATGTGAATGCCTCGTTTATATATTTTTTGTAACCTGTATGGGCATGCTCCATTGTCTATGTTGAATTGTTACTATCTTTCTTGCAAACCAATAAAAAGTTATTTTAAAAAAAAAAAAATAATATACTGCAATATATATCAGCATATATATATATCAGCATCAGATAATAATATACTGCAACATATATCAGAATCAAATAATAATATACTGCAACATACATCAGCATCAGATAATAATATACTGCAACTTATATCAGCATCAGATAATAATATACTGCAACATATATCAGCATCAGATAATAATATACTGGAAAATATATCAGCATTAGATAATAATATACTCCAAAATATATCAGCATTAGATAATATACTGCAACATATATCAGCATCAGATAATAATTTACTGTAACATATATCAGCATCAGATAATAATATACTGGAAAATATATCAGCATTAGATAATAATATACTGCAACATATATCAGCATCAGATAATAATATACTGCAACCTATATCAGCATCAGATAATAATATACTGCAACATATATCAGCATCAGATAATAATATACTGTAACATATATCAGCATTGGATAATAATATACTGTAACATATATCAGCATCAGATAATATACTGCAACATATATCAGCATCAGATAATAATGTACTGCGTCAGATATCAGCATCATATAATAATATACTGCAACCTATATCAGCATCAGATAATAATATACTGCAACATATATCAGCATCAGATAGTAATATACTGCAACATATATCAGCATCATATAATAATATACTGCAACCTATATCAGCATCAGATAATAATATACTGCAAGATATATCAGCATCAGATAACAATATACTGCAACCTATATCAGCATCAGATAATAATATACTGAAACATATATCAGCATCAAATAATAATATACTGCAACATATATCAGCATCAAATAATAATATACTGCAACATATATCAGCATCATATAATAATATACTGCAACATAAATCAGCATCAGATAATAATATACTGCAACATATATCAGCATCAGATAACAATATACTGCAACCTATATCAGCATCAGATAATAATATACTGAAACATATATCAGCATCAGATAATAATATACTGAAACATATATCAGCATCAAATAATAATATACTGCAACATATATCAGCATCATATAATAATATACTGCAACATACATCAGCATCAGATAATAATATACTGCAAGATATATCAGCATCATATAATAATATACTGAAACATATATCAGCATCAGATAATAATATACTGAAACATATATCAGCATCAAATAATAATATACTGCAACATATATCAGCATCATATAATAATATACTGCAACATACATCAGCATCAGATAATAATATACTGCAAGATATATCAGCATCAGATAACAATATACTGAAACCTATATCAGCATCAGATAATAATATACTGCAAAATATATCAGCATCAGATAATAATATACTGTAACATATATCAGCATTAGATAATAATATACTGTAACATATATGAGCATCAGATAATAATATACTGCAACATATATAAGCATCATATAATAATATACTGTAACATATATTAGCATCAGATAATATACTGTAAAATATATCAGCATCAGATAATAATATACTGTAACATATATCAGCATCAGATAATAATATACTGCAACATACATCAGCATCAGATAATAATATACTGTAACATATATCAGCATCATATAATAATATACTGTAACTTATATCAGCATCAGATAATAATGTACTGTAAAATATATCAGCATCAGATAATAATATACTGCAACATATATCAGCATAAAATAATAATATACTGCAACATATATCAGCATCAAATAATAACATACTGCAACATATATCAGCCTGAAACATATATCAGCATCAGATAATAATATACTGCAATATATATCAGCATATATATATATCAGCATCAGATAATAATATACTGCAACATATATCAGAATCAAATAATAATATACTGCAACATACATCAGCATCAGATAATAATATACTGCAACTTATATAAGCATCAGATAATAATATACTCCAAAATATATCAGCATTAGATAATAATATACTGCAACATATATCAGCATCAGATAATAATTTACTGTAACATATATCAGCATCAGATAATAATATACTGGAAAATATATCAGCATTAGATAATAATATACTGCAACATATATCAGCATCAGATAATAATATACTGCAACATATGTCAGCATCAGATAATAATATACTGCAACATATATCAGCATCAGATAATAATATACTGTAACATATATCAGCATCGTATAATAATATACTGCAACATACATCAGCATCAGATAATAATATACTGTAACATATATCAGCATCAGATAATAATATACTGTAACATATATCAGCATCAGATAATAATATACTGCAACATATAGTAGCATCAGATAACAATATACTGAAACCTATATCAGCATCAGATAATAATATACTGCAACATATATCAGCATCAGATAATAGTGTACTGAAACATATATCAGTATAAAATAATAATATACTGCTACATATATCAGCATCAGATAATAATATACTGTAACATATATCAGCATCAGATAATATACTGCAACATATATCAGCATCAGATAATAATATACTGCAACAGATATCATCATCAGATTATAATATACTTCACCATATATCAGCATCAAATAATAATATACTGCAACATATATCAGCATCAGATAATAATATACTGCAACATATATCACAATCAGATAATAATATACTGCACCATATATCAGCATCAAATAATAATATACTGCAACATATATCAGCATCAGATAATAATATACTGCACCATATATCAGCATCAAATAATAATATACTGCAACATATATCAGCATCAGATAATAATATACTGCAACATATATCAGCATCAAATAATAACATACTGCAACATATATCAGCATCAAATAATAATGTACTTCATCAGATATCAGCATCAAATAATAATATACTGTAACATATATCAGCATCAGATAATAATATACTGCACCATATATCAGCATCAAATAATAATATGCTGCAACATATATCAGCATCAAATAATAACATACTGCAACCTATATCAGCATCAGATAATAATATACTGTAATATATATCTGCATCATATAATAATATACTGCAACCTATATCAGCATCAGATAGTAATACTGTATACTGCAACCTATATCAGCATTAGATAATAATATACTGTAACATATCATCATCAGATAATAATATACTTCAACATATATCAGCATCAGATAATAATATACTGCAACAAATATCAGCATCAGATAATTATACTGCAAAATATATCAGCATCAGATAATAATATACTGCAACCTATATCAGCATCAGATAATAATATACTGCAACCTATATCAGCATCAGATAATTATATACTGCAACCTATATCAGCATCAGATAATAATATACTGCAACATATATCAGCATCAAATAATAATATACTGCAACATATATCAGCATCAGATAATAATGTACTGCGTCAGATATCAGCATCATATAATAATATACTGCAACCTATATCAGCATCAGATAATAATATACTGCAACATATATCAGCATCAGATAATAATATACTGCAACATATATCAGCATCAGATAATACTATACTGCAACATATATAAGCATCAGATAATATTATACTGCAACCTATATCAGCATCAGATAATTATATACTGCAACCTATTTCAGCATCAGATAATAATGTACTGCATTAGATATCAGCATCATATAATAATATACTGCAACCTATATCAGCATCAGATAATAATATACTGCAACCTATATCAGCATCAGATAATTATATACTGCAACCTATATCAGCATCAGATAATAATATACTGCAACATATATCAGCATCAGATAATAATATACTGCAACATATATCAGCATCAAATAATAACATACTGCAACATATATCAGCATCAAATAATAATGTACTTCATCAGATATTAGCATCAGATAATAATATACTGTAACATATATCAGCATCAGATAATAATATACTGCACCATATATCAGCATCAAATAATAATATGCTGCAACATATATCAGCATCAAATAATAACATACTGCAACCCATATCAGCATCAGATAATAATATACTGTAACATATATCTGCATCATATAATAATATACTTCAACCTATATCAGCATCAGATAGTAATACTATATACTGCAACCTATATCAGCATTAGATAATAATATACTGTAACATATCATCATCAGATAATAATATACTTCAACATATATCAGCATCAGATAATAATATACTGCAACAAATATCAGCATCAGATAATAATATACTGCAACAAATATCAGCATCAGATAATAATATACTGCAAAATATATCAGCATCAGATAATAATATACTGCAACCTATATCAGCATCAGATAATAATATACTGCAACTTATATCAGCATCAGATAATTATATACTGCAACCTATATCAGCATCAGATAATAATATACTGCAACCTATATCAGCCTCAGATAATAATATACTGCAACCAATATCAGCATCAGATAATTATATACTGCAACCTATATTAGCATCAGATAATAATATACTGCAACATATATCAGCATCAGATAATAATATACTGCAACATATATCAGCATCAGATAATAATGTACTGCGTCAGATATCAGCATCATATAATAATATACTGCAACCTATATCAGCATCAGATAATAATATACTGCAACATATATCAGCATCATATAATAATATACGGCAACATATATCAGCATCAGATAATAATATACTGCAACCTATATCAGCATCAGATAATTATATACTGCAACCTATATCAGCATCAGATAATAATATACTGCAACATATATCAGCATCAGATAATAATATACTGCAACCTATATCAGCATCAGATAATAATATACTGTAACATATATCAGCATCGGATAATAATATACTGCAACATACATCAGCATCAGATAATATACTGTAACATATATCAGCATCAGATAATAATATACTGCAACAAATATCAGCATCAGATAATAATATACTGCAAAATATATCAGCATCAGATAATAATGTACTGCAACCTATATCAGCATCAGATAATTATATACTGCAACCTATATCAGCATCAGATAATAATATACTGCAACATATATCAGCATCAGATAATAATATACTGCAACCTATATCAGCATCAGATAATTATATACTGCAACCTATATCAGCATCAGATAATAATATACTGCAACATATATCAGCATCAGATAATAATATACTGCAACATATATCAGCATCAGATAATAATGTACTGCGTCAGATATCAGCATCATATAATAATATACTGCAACATATATCAGCATCAGATAGTAATATACTGCAACATATATCAGCATCAGATAATATACTGCAACATATATCAGCATCAGATAATAATGTACTGCATCAGATATCAGCATCATATAATAATATACTGCAACATATATCAGCATCAGATAATACTATACTGCAACATATATCAGCATCAGATAATATTATACTGCAACCTATATCAGCATCAGATAATTATATACTGCAACCTATTTCAGCATCAGATAATAATATGCTGCAACATATATCAGCATCAGATAATAATATACTGCAAAATATATCAGCATCAGATAATAATGTACTGCATCAGATATCAGCATCATATAATAATATACTGCAACCTATATCAGCATCAGATAATAATATACTGCAACCTATATCAGCATCAGATAATTATATACTGCAACCTATATCAGCATCAGATAATAATATACTGCAACATATATCAGCATCAGATAGTAATATACTGCAACATATATCAGCATCAGATAGTAATATACTGCATCAGATATCAGCATCATATAATAATATACTGCAACCTATATCAGCATCAGATAATAATATACTGCAACATATATCAGCATCAGATAGTAATATACTGCAACATATATCAGCATCAGATAATAATATACTGCAACATATATCAGCATCAGATAATAATGTACTGCATCAGATATCAGCATCATATAATAATATACTGCAATATATATCAGCATCAGATAATACTATACTGCAACATATATCAGCTTTAGATAATAATATACTGCAACATATTTCCAACACATCCTCTCCCAAACTCAGAGAAAATACACAGCTGCAACAACTGCCATCTAACTTACTACAGGTAGCCTTCTGGAAAACAGCTCTCTCAAACTTCTCAAACTCCCCTTTCCTCTTTCTGACCACCATCTCCTTACCTGCAACATATCATCCCTTCCTTCAACTCTCCCACCTTCTACTCCTCACACCAAACTTCACAGAAGCATTAGGTCTTTAGATTAGCAACAATTTGCTAATTCCCTTAAACCGCTCCTCCCATCCTTCTCCTCCTTTTCCTGCCCTGAACAATCTATCTGCCACTATAATTCCACCCTTATATTCGTCCTTGACAATCTCGCCCCTCTTACCACTGCTCTGAAATCACACACTCATCCCCAGCCCTGGCATACTCCTCTGACACGGTACCTACGCAGATGTTCCCGTACTGCTGAACGGCATTGGAGAAAATCACGAAGTTCAGCTGATTTTCTTCATTATAAATTCATCTTGAACTCCTACTACTCTGCCCTTAATCTCCACAAGCAACACTACCAGGCCCATTTATCAAGCTCCGTATGGAGCTTGAAGGGCCGTGTTTCTGGCGAGTCTTCAGACTCGCCAGAAACACAACTTATGAAGCAGCGGTCAAAAGACCGCTGCTCCATAACCCTGTCCGCCTGCTCTGAACAGGCGGACAGGAATCGCCAGACATCAACCCGATCGAATACGATCGGGTTGATTGACAGCTCCCTGCTGGCGGCCGATTGGCCGCGAGTCAGCAGGGGGCGGCGTTGCACCAGCAGCTCTTGTGAGCTGCTGGTGCAATGTTAAATGCGGAGAGCGTATTGCTCTCCGCATTTAGCGAGGTCTTGCGGACCTGATCCGCAGTGTCGGATCAGGTCCGCAAGACCTTTGATAAATGGGCCTGTACTTCTCTACTCTTATCTCTAATCTTTCTTCAAACCCAAAACGTCTGTTCTCCACTTTCAATACTCTCCTCCGCCCTCCCCCACTTCCTAATACAACTTCTCTGTCAGCTCAAGACTTTGCTAGTCACTTCATTAACAAAATTGACTCCATCAGACATGAAATCAGCTCTCAACACAATTCCATTCTCTCCCCCCCTCAAACACTCTCACTCAACCACAACCCTCATAACCTGAAACTTAGTTCATTCTCCCCTGTTACTGATGAAGAAGTTTCAGCACTTATACTGCGCTCTCACCTCACTACCTGTCCCCTTGACCCTATCCCCTCACAGCTGCTCCCCTCTATCTCTGCTACCCTTACCCCTATACTAACACACATTTTCAACCTCTCTCTCAGCACTGGTACATTTCCCTCATCGATGAAACATGCACTGGTCACACCTATCCTCAAAAAACCTTCCCTTGATCCTACCTCCCCATCCAACTACCGCCCTATTTCCCTCCTCCCTCTTGCTTCAAAGCTTCTCGAAAAAGTAGTATATGCACGCCTATCCCATTTCCTTACGTTAAACTCCCTTCTTGACCCGCTGCAATAAGGATTTCGTCCCTATCACTCCACAGAGACAGCTATTGTTAAGGTCACCAACGACCTACTTACAGCTAAATCAAAAGGCCACTTCTGTCCGCTTATCCTCCTTGATCTGTCCGCAGCCTTTGACACTGTCGACCACCCTCTTTTGCTCCAAACCCTCCAATCCTTCGGCATCTGTGACACAGCCCTTTCGTGGCTCTCTTCCTACCTGTCAAACCATACCTTCAGTGTAGCCTTCTCTGGAGCCTCCTCTGCTCTGTCACCACTTTCTGTCGGAGTACCGCAAGGCTCTGTCCTCGGTCCACTTCTCTTCTCAATCTATACGTCATCACTAGGTTCCCTAATTAAGTCCCACGGTTTCCAATATCATTTCTATGCCGATGACACCCAAATCTACTTCTCTGCACCAGAACTATCTCCTTCCGTGCTAACCCGTGTCACTAACTGTCTTTCTCACATCTCTTCCTGGATGTCCTCTCACTACCTCAAGCTAAATCTCTCCAAAACTGAGCTCCTCATTTTCCCCCCTTCTTCCAAAATCTCCACCCCCAATATCTCTATAACTGTCGACAACTCCATCATTACCCCTACCCTGCATGCCCGATGTCTCGGGGTCACATTTGACTCAGATCTTTCCTTCACTCCTCACATTCAGTCCTTGGCTACAGCCTGCCGCTTCCACCTTAAAAACATCTCTAAAATTAGACACTTCCTTACACGAGACACAACTAAGATTTTAATCCACTCTCTCATTCTTTCCCACCTTGATTACTGCAACTCTGTCCTCTCTGGTCTCCCCACCTGCCGCCTAGCTCCTTTACAATCCATAATGAATGCCTCTGCCAGACTCATCTTCCTTACACGTCGCTCTTCATATGCTGCACCTCTCTGCCAATCCCTTCACTGGTTTCCTCTTGCCTCTAGGATCAAACACAAAACTCTCACTCTTACATACAAAGCCCTCAACTGCACTGCTCCCCCCTACATCTCAGACCTTGTCTCCAGATACTCTCCCTCCCATCCCCTTCGCTCTGCTCATGACCTCCTACTCTCCTCCTCTCTTGTCACCTCATCACACTCCCATTTACAGACTGGCTCCCATCTTGTGGAACTCTCTGCCTCGCTCCACAAGACTCTCTTCTAGTTTTAAAAGCTTCAAGTGCTCCCTAAAGACTCTACTGTTCAGGGACGCATACAACCTACGCTAACCTTTCCTAATACCAGTTCCTCTCCTCCACTGCAATCCCCTGAACCCTCTTAGCATGTAAGCCTAAAAGTCCAGCTGTTTGTAGATCACCTTCTTAAGAGCTGACTACAACAGTGCAACTCTGGCAGGGCCCTCTACCCTATAATTGTTTTGTTGTACTCCCCCTTTGTTTATAGCGCTGCGGAATCTGTTGGCGCTCTACAAATAATCGATAATAATAATAATAATAATAACATATATCAGCATCAGATAATAATATACTGTAACATATATCAGCATCAGATAATAATATACTGCAACATATATCAGCATCAGATAATAATATACTGCAACATATATCAGCATCAGATAATAATATACAGCAACATACATCAGCATCAGATAATAATATACTGCAACATATATCAGCATCAGATAATAATATACTGCAAAATATATTAGCATCAGATAATAATATACTGCAACATACATCAGCATCAGATAATAATATACTGCAACATATATCAGCATCAGATAATAATATACTGCAAAATATATTAGCATCAGATAATAATATACTGCAACCTATATCAGCATCAGATAATAATAAACTGTAACATATATCAGCATCAGATAATAATATACTGCAACATATATTAGCATCAGATAATAATATACTGCAACATACATCAGCATCATATAATAATATACTGTAACATATATCAGCATCAGATAATAATATACTGCAACCTATACCAGCATCAGATAATAATATACTGTAACATATATCAGCATCAGATAATAATATACTGCAAAATATATAAGCATCAGATAATAATCTACTTCAACATATATCAGCATCAGCTAATAATATACTGCAAAATATATCAGCATTAGATAATAATATACTGCAACATATATCAGCATCAGCTAATAATATACTGCAACATATATCAGCATCAGCTAATAATATACTGCAACATATATCAGCATCAGATAATAATATACTGCAACATATATCAGCATCATATAATAATATACTGCAACATATATCAGCATCAGATAATAATATACTGCAACCTATATCAGCATCAGATAATAATATACTGCAACATATATCAGCATCAGATAATAATATACTGCAACAAATATCAGCATCAGAATAATATACTGCAAAATATATCAGCATCAGCTAATAATATACTGCAACATATATCAGCATCAGATAATAATATACTGCAACATATATCAGCATCAGATAATAATATACTGCAACATATATCAACATCAGATAATAATTTAATGCAACATATATCAGCATCAGATAATAATATTCTGCAACCTATATCAGCATCAGATAATAATATACTGCAAAATATATCAGCATCAGATAATAATATACTGCAACCTATATCAGCATCAGATAATAATAAACTGTAACATATATCAGCATCAGATAATAATATACTGCAACATATATCAGCATCAGATAATAATATACTGCAACATATAGTAGCATCAGATAATAATATACTGCAACCTATATCAGCATCAGATAATAATATACTGCAACATATATCAGCATCAGATAATAAAATACTGCAACATATATTAGCATCAGATAATAATATACTGCAACATATATTAGCATCAGATAATAATATACTGCAACATATATCAGCATCAGATAATAATATACTGCAACCTATATCAGCATCAGATAATAATATACTGCAACATATATCAGCATCAGATAATAATATACTGCAACCTATATCAGCATCAGAGAGTAATATACTGCAACCTATATCAGTATTAGATAATAATATACTGTAACATATCATCATCAGATAATAATATACTGCAACATATATCAGCATCAGATAATAATATACTGCAACAAATATCAGCATCAGAATAATATACTGCAAAATATATCAGCATCAGCTAATAATATACTGCAACATATATCAGCATCAGATAATAATATACTGCAACATATATCAGCATCAGATAATAATATACTGCAACATATATCAGCATCAGATAATAATTAAATGCAACATATATCAGCATCAGATAATAATATACTGCAACCTATATCAGCATCAGATAATAATATACTGCAAAATATATCAGCATCAGATAATAATATACTGCAACCTATATCAGCATCAGATAATAATAAACTGTAACATATATCAGCATCAGATAATAATATACTGCAACCTATATCAGCATCAGATAATAATATACTGCAACATATAGTAGCATCAGATAATAATATACTGCAACCTATATCAGCATCAGATAATAATATACTGCAACATATATCAGCATCAGATAATAAAATACTGCAACATATATTAGCATCAGATAATAATATACTGCAACATATATTAGCATCAGATAATAATATACTGCAACATATATCAGCATCAGATAATAATATACTGCAACCTATATCAGCATCAGATAATAATATACTGCAACATATATCAGCATCAGATAATAATATACTGCAACCTATATCAGCATCAGAGAGTAATATACTGCAACCTATATCAGTATTAGATAATAATATACTGTAACATATCATCATCAGATAATAATATACTGCAACATATATCAGCATCAGATAATAATATACTGCAACAAATATCAGCATCAGATAATAATATACTGCAAAATATATCAGCATCAGATAATAATATACTGCAACCTATATCAGCATCAGATAATTATATACTGCAACCTATATCAGCATCAGATAATAATATACTGCAACATATATCAGCATCAGATAATAATATACTGCAACATATATCAGCATCAGATAATAATATACTGTAACATATATCAGCATCAGATAATAATATACTGCAAGATATATCAGCATCAGATAATAATATACTGCAACCTATATCAGCATCAGATAATAATATACTGCAACATATATCAGCATCAGATAATAATATACTGAAACATATATCAACATCAGATAATAATATACTGCAACCTATATCAGCATCAGATAATAATAATATACTGCAACCTATTTTAGCATCAGATAATAATATACTGCAACCTGTATCAGCATCAGATAATAATATACTGCAACCTGTATCAGCATCAGATAATAATATACTGCAACCTGTATCAGCATCAGATAATAATATACTGCAACCTATATCAGCATCAGATAATAATATACTGCAACCTATATCAGCATCAGATAATAATATACTGCAACCTATTTCAGCATCAGATAATAATATACTGCAACCTATTTCAGCATCAGATAATAATATACTGCAACATATATCAGCCTCAGATAATATACTGCAACCTATTTCAGCATCATATAATAATATACTGCAACATATATCAGCAACAGATAATAATATACTGCAACATATATCAGCATCAGATAATAATGTACTGCATCAGATATCAGCATCATATAATAATATACTGCAACATATATCAGCATCAGATAATATTATACTGCAACCTATATCAGCATCAGATAATTATATACTGCAACCTATATCAGCATCAGATAATTATATACTGCAACCTATATCAGCATCAGATAATAATATACTGCAACATATATCAGCATCAGATAATAATGTACTGCATCAGATATCAGCATCATATAATAATATACTGCAACCTATATCAGCATCAGATAATTATATACTGCAACCTATATCAGCATCAGATAATTATATACTGCAACATATATCAGCATCAGATAATAATATACTGCAACCTATATCAGCATCAGATAGTAATATACTGCATCCTATATCAGCATTAGATAATAATATACTGTAACATATCATCATTAGATAATAATATACTGCAACATATATCAGCATCAGATAATAATATACTGCAACAAATATCAGCATCAGATAATAATATACTGCAAAATATATCAGCATCAGATAATAATATACTGCAACCTATATCAGCATCAGATAATTATATACTGCAACCTATATCAGCATCAGATAATAATATACTGCAACATATATCAGCATCAGATAATAATATACTGCAACATATATCAGCATCAGATAATAATATACTGTAACATATATCAGCATCAGATAATAATATACTGCAACATATATCAGCATCAGATAATAATATACTGCAACCTATATCAGCATCAGATAATAATATACTGAAACATATATCAGCATCAGATAATAATATACTGAAACATATATCAGCATCAGATAATAATATACTGCAACTTATATCAGCATCAGATAATAATAATATACTGCAACCTATTTTAGCATCAGATAATAATATACTGCAACCTGTATCAGCATCAGATAATAATATACTGCAACCTATATCAGCATCAGATAATAATATACTGCAACCTATATCAGCATCAGATAATAATATATTGCAACCTATTTCAGCATCAGATAATAATATACTGCAACCTATATCAGCCTCAGATAATAATATACTGCAACCTGTTTCAGCATCAGATAATAATATACTGCAACATATATCAGCCTCAGATTATATACTGCAACATATTTCAGCATCAGATAATAATATACTGCAACATATATCAGCAACAGATAATAATATACTGCAACATATATCAGCATCAGATAATAATATACTGCAACCTATATCAGCATCAGATAATAATATACTGCAACATATATCAGCATCAGATAATAATATACTGTAACATATTTCAGCATCAGATAATAATATACTGCAACATATATCAGCATCAGATAATAATATACTGCAACCTATATCAGCATCAGATAATAATATACTGCAACATATATCAGCATCAGATAATAATATACTGCAACATATATCAGCATCAGATAATAATATACTGAAACATATATCAGCATCAGATAATAATATACTGCAACCTATATCAGCATCAGATAATAATAATATACTGCAACCTATTTTAGCATCAGATAATAATATACTGCAACCTGTATCAGCATCAGATAATAATATACTGCAACCTATTTCAGCATCAGATAATAATATACTGCAACCTATATCAGCATCAGATAATAATATACTGAAACATATATCAGCATCAGATAATAATATACTGCAACCTATATCAGCATCAGATAATAATATACTGCAACCTATTTCAGCATCAGATAATAATATACTGCAACCTATATCAGCCTCAGATAATATTATACTGCAACCTATTTCAGCATCAGATAATAATATACTGCAACATATATCAGCCTCAGATAATATACTGCAACCTATTTCAGCATCAGATAATAATATACTGCAACATATATCAGCAACAGATAATAATATACTGCAACCTATATCAGCATCAGATAATAATATACTGCAACATATATCAGCATCAGATAATAATATACTGCAACATATATCAGCATCAGATAATAATATACTGTAACATATTTCAGCATCAGATAATAATATACTGCAACATATATCAGCATCAGATAATAATATACTGCAACTTATATCAGCATCAGATAATAATATACTGCAACATATATCAGCATCAGATAATAATATACTGCAACATATATCAGCATCAGATAATAATATACTGCAACCTATATCAGCATCAGATAATAATAATATACTGCAACCTATTTTAGCATCAGATAATACTATACTGCAACCTATATCAGCATCAGATAATAATATACTGCAACATATATCAGCATCAGATAGTAATATACTGCAACCTATATCAGCATCAGATAATATACTGCAACATATATCAGCATCAGATAATAATATACTATAACATATATCAGCATCAGATAATAATATACTATAACATATATCAGCATCAGATAATAATATACTATAACATATATCAACATCAGATAATAATATACTGCAACATATATCAGCATCAGATAATAATATACTGCAACCTATATCAGCATCAGATAATAATATACTGCAACATATATCAGCATAAAATATAATATACTGCAACATATATCAGCCTGAAACCTATATCAGCATCAGATAATTATATACTGCAACCTATATCAGGATCAGATAATAATATACATCAACCTATATCAGGATCAGATAGTAATATAATGCAACCTATATCAGCATCAGATAATAATATACAGCAACCTATATCAGCATCAGATAATAATATACTGCAACCTATATCAGCATCAGATAATAATATACTGCAACCTATATCAGGATCAGATAATAAATCAGTTAGGTTAAACTGCAGCACACACAAAACATATATCACCAAGGTTACATAAACATAAATATTTGTGATCAGTGAATCTTGAATAATAGTAAATAGTTTATAAATTAAGGAGCATATTAAAGTGAAGCAAATCTGTAGATTATGCATTTAGCAGTTTAAATTTTAACTGTAAATTTTTGCTGAAGAGTTTTGATAAGATACGCATAACATTAGCAGAAAGAAGGATTTTGCCTCAAATCAGAAATCAGATGCCACATCAAAACACTGAAGGGGACTGCACTTTCAGACTGGACTGGGTACACATCTTAAGACCCTGCAACATGCTCAGCCCTGGGTGCTCACTGGCACTCTCAGGAAGCCGTGCTGTCCCCAGAGTCCCAGGCAGTTAACCCCAGACAGGTCTGGGTGCAAGGCCCATAGGGAAAATGACAAAATAAATAATTACAACACACAGAGAAAGTCCAGCTTGTCCCATTTGGCCAGATGCAGTAACTAACTTTTCCAGTTTTGCTTTTAATCTTAGCTGAGAGCTTGCAAGCAAGTGCTGGACTTTCTCTTTGTGTTGTATTAATTTATTTTGTAATATATTTTGTAATGGTTACAAACATCAGAAATTATTGTAGGTCTCATGCAAGACAATTAAGAGACCTTTGTGAATCTTCAAATCCAGTGCTATCATTATTGTAAAGATGAGGATCCTGAAACAATTAAGACTAAAATAAAAATGTAGATTAATAAAGCTACTTTTTTGAACTTGTGCTTCTATTTTAATGGCTGTCAGAAGCAAAAGGTGTTGCTCTCTCTGTCCCTAGGTCTTTAACAGGGGTGTTCTATCAGAATAGCAAACATCTCAGATCACCACTGGTCCTCATCTGGAACCCTGGTCCTCTTCAGCGGCGGCGATCTTCAGTGATGTGGATCCTCCTCTTCATGCGATCCCCCGCAGCACACTGAAACTTTAATGCAAGGTATCCCTTTTATATTGGGATACCTTTGCATTCCTATTGGCTGAAATATTCAAATCAGACAATAGGATGAGAGCTGCTTAAATTCTATTGGCTGATTTGAACAGTTTATTGTTAGGTTAGGGGGTGTTTTTATTTGGAGGTGGCTTTATTATTTTTATAGGGCTGTTAGATTAGGTTTAATTTTGATTATTTTGGATAATTTCGTTTATTATTTTTGTAATCTAATAATATTTTTATTTTTCGTAATATTAGTGGGGTTTTTTGTAATGTTAGATTATTTTTTATGTTCGTAATTGTAGTGTTTTTTGTTTTGTTTTGTAATGTTATTTTTTTTTTTTTTTCAGTGTTAGGATTTTTTAATATTGTAAATTAGGTTTTTTTATTTTATTTTTATTTTTTTAAAACAGTAATGTTAGGTTTATTTATACTGTACTTTGTAATATTTTTCTTATGAGTTTTGTGAAACATTTTTGTTTTGCAAAATCCATAATTATTGGTCTCAGATCGTGGAATGGATCGGGGCGTTATAAGCTATAATGCTAGCTAGCTAGTTATAAGCTATAATGCTAGCGTAATAGCCGGACCGCACAACCTGTAATACGGCGCAATAAAAATTCCACACTCAAAAGCCATTTTTTGAGTGTGGAATGGAGAGTTGTGTAAAGGCTAAAATGCTAGCGATATAGCCGTACCACCACAACTTGTAATACGGGAGACCTGTATATTTTGCGCGCTATGGCCGATTTTTCAGCGTTATAGTCATACCGCAACACTTGCAATCTTGCTGATAGTAATTTGTGACATGCTGGGATTGTAATGCGATAACGCGGAGGATCAGCAAACGGAACGTCACTTCCGTTTGCTGATCTGATATGTTGTTTGCTATTCTGATAGAATGGGGCAGTAAAATCAAAATGAAACTTTCAGGATTCAGATATGGCACATACTTTTATTCAACTTTCCAATATATTTCTATTATTAAATGTGCTTTGTTCTCTATGTATCCTTTGTTGAAGAGTAAATGTAGATAGGCTTAGGAAAAGCAATGTACTACTGAGAGTCAGGAGATTACATTGTGTGAGCCAATGACAAGAGGTATATATAGGTGCATTAGCCAATCACCAGAGAACAAAGCAAAATTCATAATTAAAGTAAATTGGAAAGTTGTTCCAAATGGCATGTTTTATATAAATCATTAACTTTAACATCTGTTTAATGTCTCGCTTATGCCGTTCTACTGATACACCTAAATATCTTACCCTGAATAGCTATTTAACTTGTACTTCAATTATCAAACTCTTTCACTATATTCAAACCTTTTTTTTATCAGTATTTTCTTTTCTTTGCAATAGCCCCCAGTATTACCCATACCCAGTGCCACATTGGGGGGTAGTTATCAAGCCGTCTACTTTTCTGGCTTTGCCGGCCCAATACGTCCGCCTAAGCTCGCCTACCTTCGCCGCCGCGGACCTTGAATACGTTCGCCTAAGTTATCAAATAAAGCTGTCAAAAAGCCGCGGGGCGATGAGCAGCGGACTGTGACAGTTATCACTCATCCGATCTCGCTGCCCTTCGGCTTTTTCCCAGCTTTATTGCTAGCCTGTCACTAAGCACTCACACTAAACTGCACTGTTCTACCCCCTATACCGGCGCCCCCGGAGCCCCCCGCAACTAAATAAAGTTACTAACCCCTAAACCGCCGCTCCTAGACCCTGCCGCAACTCTTATAAATGTATTAACCCCTAAACCGCCGCTCCCGGACACCGCTGCCACCTACAGTATACCTAGTAACCCCTATCCTGCCCCCCCTACACCGTCGCCCTCTATTATAAAATTATTAACCCCTATCCTGCTGATCCCGCACCTCTCCGCAACTAAATAAATAGTTTAACCCCTAAACCGCCGCTCCATGAACCCGCCGCAACCTATATTAAACCTATTAACCCCTATCCTGCCCCCCCTACACCGTCGCCACCTATAATACATTTATTAACCCCTATCCTGCCCCCCACTACGCCGCCGCCACTGTAATAAAATTATTAACCCCTAAACTTAAGTCTAACCCTAACGCCCCCCTAACTTAAATATTAATTAAATAAATCTAAATAAATTAACTCTTATTAACTAAATGAATCCTTTTAAAAAATAAATACTTACCTTTAAAATAAACCCTAATATAGCTACAATATAAATAAGAATTATATTCTAGCTATCTTAGGATTTATATTTATTTGACAGGTAACTTTCAATTTATTTTAACCATGTACAATAACTATTAAATAGTTATTAACTATTTAATAGCTTACCTAGCTAAAATAAAGAGAAATGTACCTGTGAAATAAATCCTAACCTAAGTTACAATTACACCTAACACTACACTATACTTTAATAAATTATTCCTATTTAAAAATAAATACTTACCTGTAAAATAAACCCTAAGATAGCTACAATATAATTAATAATTATATTATAGCTATCTTAGGATTTATATTTATTTTACAGGTAACTTTGTATTTATTTTAGCTAGTTAGAATAGTTATTAAATAGTTATTAACTATTTAATAACTACCTAGCTAAAAGAAATACAAAATTACCTGTAAAATAAATCCTAACCTAAGTTACAATTAAACCTAATACTACACTATCATTAAATTAACTAAATAAACTACCTACAAATAACTACAATTAAATACAATTACATAAACTAACTAAAGTACAAAAAATAAAAAAAGCTAAGTTACAAAAAATAAAAAAATAAGTTACAAACATGTTAAAAATATTACAACAATTTTAAGCTACTTACACCTAATCTAAGCCCCCTAATAAAATAACAAACCCCCCCAAAATAAGAAAAATCCCTACCCTATTCTAAATTAAATAAATTTCAAAGCTCTTTTACCTTACCAGCCCTTAAAAGGGCCATTTGTGGGGGCATGCCCCAAAAAGTTCAGCTCTTTTGCCTGTAAAAGAAAAATACAACCCCCCCCCAACATTAAAACCCACCACCCACATACCCCTAATCTAACCCAAACCCCCCTTACAAAAACATAACACTAATCCCCTGAAGATCATCCTACCTTGAGTCGTCTTCACTCAGCCGAGCCACTGATGGAACTGAAGAGGACATCCGGAGCGGAAGAAGTTAATCCTCCAAGCGGCGCTGAAGAAATCTTCCATCCGATGAAGTCATCATCCAGGCGGCGCTGAAGAAGTCTTTGATCCGGCCGATGTCATCTTCCAAGAGGCGCTGAAGATGTCTTCTATCCGGGCGAAGTCATCTTCCAAGCCGGGTCTTGAATCTTCCTTCCGCGGACGCGGAACCACCTTCTTCACCGACGGACTACGACGAATGACGGCTCCTTTAAGGGACGTCATCCAAGATGGCGTCCCCTCAATTCCGATTGGCTGATAGGATTCTATCAGCCAATCGGAATTAAGGTAGGAAAATCTGATTGGCTGATGGAATCAGCCAATCAGATTCAAGTTCAATCCGATTGGCTGATCCAATCAGCCAATCAGATTGAGCTCGCATTCTATTGGCTGATCGGAACAGCCAATAGAATGCGAGCTCAATCTGATTGGCTGATTCCATCAGCCAATCAGATTTTTCCTACCTTAATTCCGATTGGCTGATAGAATCCTATCAGCCAATCGGAATTGAGGGGACGCCATCTTGGATGACGTCCCTTAAAGGAGCCGTCATTCGTCGTAGTCCGTCGGTGAAGAAGGTGGTTCCGCGTCGGCGGAAGGAAGATTCAAGACCCGGCTTGGAAGATGACTTCGCCCGGATAGAAGACATCTTCAGCGCCTCTTGGAAGATGACATCGGCCGGATCAAAGACTTCTTCAGCGCCGCCTGGATGATGACTTCATCGGATGGAAGATTTCTTCAGCGCCGCTTGGAGGATTAACTTCTTCCGCTCCAGATGTCCTCTTCAGTTCCATCGGTGGCTCGGCTGAGTGAAGACGACTCAAGGTAGGATGATCTTCAGGGGATTAGTGTTAGGTTTTTGTAATGGGGGTTTGGGTTAGATTAGGGGTATGTGGGTGGTGGGTTTTAATGTTGGGGGGGGTTGTATTTTTCTTTTACAGGCAAAAGAGCTGAACTTTTTGGGGCATGCCCCCACAAATGGCCCTTTTAAGGGCTGGTAAGGTAAAAGAGCTTTGAAATTTATTTAATTTAGAATAGGGTAGGGATTTTTCTTATTTTGGGGGGGTTTGTTATTTTATTAGGGGGCTTAGATTAGGTGTAAGTAGCTTAAAATTGTTGTAATATTTTTAACATGTTTGTAACTTATTTTTTTATTTTTTGTAACTTAGCTTTTTTAATTTTTTGTACTTTAGTTAGTTTATGTAATTGTATTTAATTGTAGTTATTTGTAGGTAGTTTATTTAGTTAATTTAATGATAGTGTAGTATTAGGTTTAATTGTAACTTAGGTTAGGATTTATTTTACAGGTAATTTTGTATTTCTTTTAGCTAGGTAGTTATTAAATAGTTAATAACTATTTAATAACTATTCTAACTAGCTAAAATAAATGCAAAGTTACCTGTAAAATAAATATAAATCCTAAGATAGCTATAATATAATTATTAATTATATTGTAGCTATCTTAGGGTTTATTTTACAGGTAAGTATTTATTTTTAAATAGGAATAATTTATTAAAGTATAGTGTAGTGTTAGGTGTAATTGTAACTTAGGTTAGGATTTATTTCACAGGTACATTTCTCTTTATTTTAGCTAGGTAAGCTATTAAATAGTTAATAACTATTTAATAGTTATTGTACATGGTTAAAATAAATTGAAAGTTACCTGTCAAATAAATATAAATCCTAAGATAGCTAGAATATAATTCTTATTTATATTGTAGCTATATTAGGGTTTATTTTAAAGGTAAGTATTTAGTTTTAAATAGGATTCATTTAGTTAATAAGAGTTAATTTATTTAGATTTATTTAATTAATATTTAAGTTAGGGGTGCGTTAGGGTTAGGGTTAGGTTTAGGGGTTAATAATTTTATTACAGTGGCGGCGGCGTAGTGGGGGGCAGGATAGGGGTTAATAAATTTATTATAGGTGGCGACGGTGTAGGGGGGGCAGATTAGGGGTTAATAAATTTATTATAGGTGGCGACGGTGTAGGGGGGGCAGGATAGGGGTTAATACATTTAATATAGGTTGCGGCTGGTTCAGGGAGCGGCGGTTTAGGGGTTAATACATTTATTATAGTTGCGGTGGGCTCCGGGAGCGGCGGTTTAGGGATTAATATGTATAGAGTAGCTTGCAGTGGGCTCCGGGAGCGGCGGTTTAGGGGGTAATAACTTTATTTAGTTGCGGCGGTGTAGGGGGGGTCAGATTAGCGGTGTTTAGACTCGGGTACATGTTAGGGTGTTAGGTGCAGACAGTTCCCATAGAAATCAATGGGATGTCTGGCAGCAGCGAACTTGTACTTTCGCTATGGTCAGACTCCCATTGATTCCTATGGAATCCGCCGCCTCCAGGCTGGCGCTTTGAAAACCAGGTACGCTGGGCCGTAAAAGTGCCGAGCGTACCTGCTAGTTTTTTGATAACTAGCAAAAGTAGTGAGAATGTGCCGCACTTGTGTGCGGAACATCTGGAGTGACGTAAGAATCGATCTGTGTCGGACTGAGTCCGGCGGATCGAAGTTTACGTCACAAAATTCTACTTTTGCCGGTCTCGAGCCTTTGATAACTAAGGCGAATCAGCCTCGCCACAAATACGCTGCGGAATTCCAGCGTATTTGAGGTTGACGGCTTGATAACTAGGCCCCATTGTCTGCACCTGCTTATGTAAAGGGACATTAAAGGGACAGTCTACTCCAGAATTTTTATTGTTTGAAAAGATAGATAATCCCTTTATTACCCATTTCCCAGTTCTGCATAACCAACACGGTTATATTAATATACTTTTTACCTGTGTGGTTATCTTGTATCTAAGCCTCAGCAGACTGCCCCCTTATTTCCGTTATTTTTACAGACTTACATTTTAACCAATCAGTGCTGACTCATAGGTAACTGAAGTGAGTGTAATGTTATCTACATGGTACACATAACCTAGTGCTGTCTAGCTGTGAAAAACTGTCAAAATGCACTGAGATAAGAGGCAGTTCAACATCTTAGAAATTAGCATATCATCCTACCTAAGTTTAGCTTTCCACAAAGAATACCAAGAGAGGAAAGCAAATTTGATGATAAAAGTAAATTGGAAAGTTGTTTAAAATTGCATGCCCTATTGGAATCATGAAAGTTTAATTTTGCCTAGACTGCCCCTTTAAAACATTTTTTTATTGTTTAAAAAGATAGATAACACATTTACTACCAATTCCATAGATTTGCAAAACCAACATTGTTATATTAATATACTTTATAACCTCTAAAATTGCCTGTTTCTAAGCAGGCCGTCCAGGCGAGACAGAAATAAACATTTGTAGTGGACATAAAGATCTTTTGAATATTGCCCCTCAATCTCTTGTCTCAACAATGAAAAACTATCCATAGCTGCTTTGTTATTTTTGTTCAAGATATAAGTTTTGCTTAAAACAAGATCTTTCCAAAAATCATAACATATGATATTGGGAAACATTTTACAGATACCCCCTGTGACAAGGAAAACAGGTAGAATGTTCACTGTATGTTGGATTTGACACAGGCTGGGTTTACTATAGATTTATTGCAAGGGTTTTTATTGTAACAGAAACACCTAGATCACATACAAGCTGCAATAGACTGAGGCTGCACATGATGAGACCCCTGTGAGTTACACCTTCAGTAGATGCCAGTTGCATAGCGACAGCTTATAATTAATAACAACTGCTGTTTTGTACCTATTATTTGTCACCTGTTACTATGCGTCATGTAATCTTGTTTTCCATTACACCTGTCTTGAAATGACGCAAAGTCCTTTCAATATTCAAAAATAAATGATCCTGTGTAGTGAATTAACATAAGGGGAACATTATTATCCCCTCAGGCCGATCACAGCAATAAATTCATATTGCTTGCAATCTCTGGGCCCCAAAATTGAACCACAGTCCACTGTAAAACCATACTCAGCACAATTATCGCTAAACAAAACCTATCCCACTACAATTATCACTAATTGTCAATTCTTCCACCATAATCACTCGTAATATCTAAGGAACCCCCAACTTCAACTCCCCTTAGGGAACACTAACACATGCAGGCTTACTCTAAGCAATCCCTAAAACACACGCACAAATTCCTACCTTACATTGTCTGTCTAGAGTCTCTTCAGGCTACAGAAATAGGATATCTTGCAAAACTGTTCCAATCCATTGGTTTGGTCTTTCCTTGTGTTCCCTCCTTGGATAAGGGGGCTCAATATTTACATTAGGGAACTCTCAGTCCTGATTAATGTTAAAGGGACAGGGAACTCCTTGTGATTTCAAAATTGTTCTGCAGTCTTACAAGATATTAACATAGCAGAGTCTGAATGCTATTGGAACAGATGAATGCCCTTTTTGCTGCAATTGTTTTTCAGTGGTCAAACTCACCACTCACCCCTATCTTATTGGAGCCAATTGAGACTAAAGTCTGGAGACTACAAGGCTTTCCACTCTCATTGTTTTCAGGATTAGAATATACACAATTTTCAGACCTAAATTACAAGAAAGGGACGATAAATAAATAATACAAGTATATTGCAAAGTTGTTTTTTTAGGCATAATTAAGTATTTTAAATTACAATCTTAAAATAATTACTGTCATTTCAATTATTTAAGCATTAAGGATTCATTTTTAAAATATAAGGGGCATTCTTCAGTCAACAAGATGAGATATATCTGTGCTAGATTCATGTATAGGGTACAACCCTTTTAAGAGGTTTAATGTTATTATTCTTTGGTTTTTGGTTTTGGAGGTTGTTAATAGGGTTGTCCCTTGGATGCTACAGGTGTTGTATTTAAGTGGACTTGGAGAGGTGAGCCATTCAGCGTTGGCAGTGGCATGGCTGGGGACTTGCAGGTTCAGTAGTGCTAAAATTGCCTGCTCTTATGAATTAGATTGTGTATTTTCTGGACTGCAGTGTCCCTTTAAGCCAATTTAAATTAAGTTTACAAAGTATCAGGTTTTTAGTAAACAGATCTTGTTCTAAGAAATAAGTTTTTCTCAGTGATCCAGGTTTTTTAATTGCATAAAATAAAAACCTTTAGAAAACTTGTACAAAAGCAACTTTGCATTTTATTACGATTGCCTTAAATTTGGAATCCTTGACAAAAACAGCACAAAACACTTCATGTCACTCATCATGTGGACTGGAATATAAAACTTTAACTTCTGTTTTACCTGGAGAGTGATAAAACATCATTTGAAAGATTTTAAGTTAGTGATGTCCCAAATAGTTCGCCAGCGAATAGTTCCCGGCGAACATAGCTTGTTCGCGTTCGCGGCGGAGGGCGAACATATGCGATGTTCGGGCCGCCCCCTATTCGTCATCATTGAGTAAACTTTGACCCTGTACCTCACAGTCAGCAGACACATTCCAGCCAATCAGCAGCAGACCCTCCCTCCCAGACCCTCCCACCTCCTGGACAGCATCCATTTTAGATTCATTCGGAAGCTGCATTCTTAGTGAGAGGAGGGAAAGTGTAGCTGCTGCTGATTTAATAGGGAAATCGATAGCTAGGCTAGTGTATTCAGTGTCCACTACAGTCCTGATGGACTCATCTGATCTCTGCTGTAAGGACAGCACCCCAAAAAGCCCTTTTTAGGGTTAGAACATCAGTCTGCTTTTTTTTTTTCCTGTGTAATCTAATTGCCTGCCTGCCAGCGTGTGTGTCAGGCTCACAGCGTATACTGTGCCCACTTGCCCAGTGCCACCACTCATATCTGGTGTAACAGCAGTGTACATTTAAAAAAACAACACTTTTTTGACTGTGAAATAATAGCAGTCAGTGGAGGGGGGCGGGATCGTGGGTGGGGATGTCTGGGGGCGCGCACAGACGTGCGTGCGTGCATGGGAGGGTGGGGGCGGGCGTGTGCATGGGGAGGGAGCGGGTGGGAACTGCTACACTACAGAAAAAGTTGGTGTAAAATTTTAAAAAAAAAGGAATAAAAAAAAAAAAAAAAAGATCAGGCAGGTGGTGGGGGTTGGTCTGTGGGGAGGGGAAAGCTACACTACAGAAAAAATAACAAAAAACAGAAAAAACTACTTTTGTTTGCAAACTGGGTACTGGCAGACAGCTGCCAGTACCCAAGATGGCCGCCAATAAGGCAGATGGGGAGGGTTAGAGAGCTGTTTTGGGGGGATCAGGGAGGTTGGGGGCTAAGGTGGGATGCTACACCACAGCATATGTAAATATGCTAAAAAAAAATAAAAAAAAATTAAAAACCTTTTATTTTAGTAATGGCAGACTTTCTGCCAGTACTTAAGATGGCCGGGACAATTGTGGGGTGGGGGAGGGAAGGGAGCTGTTTGGGAGGGATCAGGGGGTCTGATGTGTCAGGTGGGAGGCTGATCTCTACACTAAAGCTAAAATTAACCCTGCAAGCTCCCTACAAACTACCTAAAAAGTGAACAATTATTTTTTATTTGATCGCATTTGGCGGTGAAATGGTGGCATGAAATATACCAAAATTGGCCTAGATCAATACTTTGGGATGTCTTCTAAAAATATATATATACATGTCAAGGGATATTCAGGTATTCCTGACAGATATCAGGGTTCCAATGTAACTAGCGCTCATTTTGAAAAAAAGTGGTTTTGAAATAGCAAAGTGCTTCTTGTATTTATTTCCCTATAACTTGCAAAAAAAAGCAAAGAACATGTTAACATTGGGTATTTCTAAACTCAGGACAAAATTTAGAAACTATTTAGCATGGTTGTTTTTTGGTGGTTGTAGATGTGTAACAGATTTTCGGGGTCAAAGTTAGAAAAAGTGTGTTTTTTTCCATTTTTTCCTCATATTTTATAATATTTTTAATAATAAATTATACGATATGATGAAAATAATGGTATCTTTAGAAAGTCCATTTAGTGGCGAGAAAAATGGTATATAATATGTTTCGGTACAGTAAATGAGTAAGAGGAAAATTACAGCTAAACACAAACACCACAGAAATGTAAAAATAGCCCTGGTCCTTAAGGGAAAGGAATTTAAAAATGGCCTTGGTCCTTAAGGGGTTAAAACAA